>NW_020664561.1:15631504-15653010 GCF_002925995.2 Terrapene triunguis | reverse complement strand
CAGGGTCTGGGGGCTGCCCGGCAAACCGTGAAGCCGGTAGCGCTCGGGCAGCCCTTTTCGCGTGGCTGGGAGGGAGGAGGGGGAGTTAGGGCGGGGACTTTGGGGAAGGGGCAGAGTTGGGGCGGGGCCGGAGGTGGGGAAAGGGGCGGGGCCAGGGCCCGTGGAGTGTCCTCTTTTTTTATTTTTTAAATATGGTAACCCTACCAGTGTGGGCTGGGCAGTACAGGACATACATTTCTCAGGGAAGATCCAGATCAGGGTGTGTGTTGGGGGTCACTCTGCAGTATAACCAAGGCTGATGAGAATCAGGGTGTAGCTGGCAGGCTGCAGTTACACACAGGTACTCAGGGTGTGGCTTGAATGCTGAAAGGCTGTGAGCTGCCCAAGTGGGAGCTATTACAGCAAGGCATTGTAAGGCACGCAAGGCTGCAGGGCAGGGGTGATACAGCCCCCCACTAGTCTGGATTGTGCCCTGGAATGTTACAGACAGTCTCCTGAAAGCTAAATATACTTATACAGCAAGGTTAATTATTCAGACTGAATACATGCTTCACTATTTATGATAGAGTTGTATAACCAAGGCATTGCATTTCCATAATGCTACGGTCACAGAATTTGCTAGCAGAATCCACTCCATGGCTCTGAATTATGCTCCAGAATCTAAGCTTTTGTTTTAAAGAAAAGTTCCCTTCCTAGCCCTGTTTGCTGAGAAAATCATAAAAATGCGAACCCAGTGTGAATCAACAGTGTTGGAGGCTCTGTCTACATCAATTTAGTTACTCTAGAGCAAACCCTCAATGTAACAGCACCGCAACTGCACAAAGCAGGGCTTACACTACTGCAGCTTACTTCAATATGCATTTCCTGAGGACATGTCCACACTACCGCCATAGCTCTGCCGGCATAACTCCGTAGCGTAGATGCAGCCTACAGTGATGGAAGGGGTTTATCGAGCTCTGAGCTCAAGATTCTTCACATATCTGAGCCTGGTATATACTTAAAATCTATGTCGACCTAGCTACATCGCTCAGGGATGCAATGCAGTTAGAGCAACCTAATCTGCACTGTAGACACAGGTAGGTTGACAGAAGAATTCTCCTGTTGATCTAGCTCCCGGCTCTCCAGGGAGTGGATTTACTGTCTACTGCAATGGAAAACCCCCTTCCATAGTCTACACTACAGCAGTGTAGCTGCAGCTGTGCTGCTGTAGAGCTACTAGTGCAGACATACCCTAAGTATACACCAGGCCTTGATGTAGACCATTAAACTGTCTTCGGACAACCCTACAATAACTCTGAAAAATGTGAACTACCCCATTAATCTCAGTGGGGTAAATCTGAAACCTTTTTGACAATTTGAAAGTCAATACTGCTAGCTACTTCACTGATAATTTTAACAGGAGAATCCAACTAATGTGCTTATTCTACAACTTCAGACTGCTTTCCACTCCTCCTAGGTACTGAAAGACCCAACTGGTCTCTACATGACTGCCACAACCTTCAGCTTCCCTCCTGGCAACTTTAACAATGAAGTTTTAGAATGAGTTTCAAGCAAGAAAAGAAGACTTATCCAGAGTAAAATTGTAGACTGCCCTATCTCCCATACCAATGCTAAATTCTTTAGTCAAGAAAAGAGAATTCAATTAATCACACAGATCCTTTGGTAACTCATCATTTGCCAGAGAGATATGCCAAAGTAATACAGAAACCACTTTCCGCTCTTGAAGTCAGGCTATTAAATTCACATACTGTAGTATTTTAATCAATAGTAGTTATTTAAGCTATTCCTTTGATACAGGTTTTTTCATTTTGCCCCAGATGTATGTCACTTTTAGACAATTCAGACTGGCTGCGATACACATATGTAATCTGTCCTTTCAGGCTAAACCTTCAGCATTTGTAAACTTACAAATGTTCTCTCATAGGTACATAGCCCAGAAGTTATGAGACATTTAAGACTTAATGGTCAATAGCCCCATCATGGTTTTCCAACAAAGATGGGTCGAACTGAAACACTAAATTACAAATTCCACTTTGATTGATAATGAAACGATACATATCATGCAGAATTATTTGCCATGTTTTGTATTTATATTACATTTGTTTCTTTAACTTAATTTAGCTTTTTGGTCTCTGCCATTATCATAAAATGAATTCAATAAATAACAGAAAGATATGTAATCCAACCCCCATAAATACAAATACTAAAACCAGAAACATCTACAAAGATAGCTAATTAAAAGCATTACAATACAATAAAACTTAGTTGTGTCCTCTTCAGATAACAATAAAAAAAGCCTCAACAATTTTACATAAAAATGAATGAGCCTAAGACGACGACAGACTGACATGATACTTTCTAAAGGAAATACTCAAGGTTTGTGGTCAAAATAAATTTGAAAGATTGCTGGTTGACTTATGTACAGGATTTGTCTATTTTAAAACATTTCTAGAAGTGTAATTTGAGATCTTAATGTGATTGTGTCAGTTCATCATAAGACAAACAGTTCTAAAAAAAAGGAAAGTAAAAAATTGGCCAAATGTTCTAAACCTGGTGCCTAAAGTTAGGCTCCTAAACTTATATTTAGGCACCTACATAGGAATAGCCTGATTTTCCAAGGTGTTGTGCATCTGTAAGTCTCACCAAAACCCATGTGAGCTGCAGATTCTTACCACCTTTGAAAATTAGGTCATTTCTATTTAGTTTCCCAAATATAGATTTAGAAGGTTAATGTTAAGTATCCACGTTTGAAAATTTTGGGCATTGTCTGAAACAATCTCCCCTCCTCCCTTCACAAGAGAATATTTGCATGGTGTAATAATATTCATATTCAGTAGCTGCAGACCTCATTTTGCAGATGGGGATCCAGGCACAGAAGCTAAGCGACTTTCACAAAGACACACAGTGAGTCAGTGGCAGTGATGTGATTAGAACACAGGACTACTTGGGATCCCGGTCTCATGCTCAGTCTGCTAGTAGACCTCACTGCTTCTCTGGAAGAGAATATGTGTGTGTAGATAACAGGAGGAGCAAATGTGGACCCTTTATACAACAGTTTATCTTAAAAATGAAAACAGGGGATTTAATGATTTGGTTTTTATTTTAATCGTAAAGTGACTAGTCAAAAACAGTGATGTAGGGCTTCCAAATCAATATGCTTATAGAGGCACTTCTTTAGAGTTTGCTTGAGTACTGTCACGTCTACAAATGTAACTGCAGTCAACATTAATTGGTAAAGCCAGGAGGCATAAGCCCGGAGTAAGATTCAAGTCCAATTGATGAGTACATTTTAATTTGTTGATAGTATAAGGAGTGGTTCTCAACCTGCGGCCCAATCAGCACACAGCTGAGGCCCCCGAGACATCCTCAGGGCCATATAGGTTGTATTGGATGTGACCCACAATGGTAAATAATTGAGAATCACTGATATAAAAGGACATTCACATATCTTTATTATTTCATAGTCTAGTTTATTTTGACACATTCACAAATGCAGTTTTAAATATATGACAACATATTTAGTGACTGAAAATGAGACTTCTTTCATGCTAATCTTAAAATGAAGTGTCAATGTATGCTGCTAGAGAAACATTCCAACGTTAAGTCTGAAGAAACTTTCAGATCAATTAGCATTAATTAAAAAAAAAAAAAAAAAAACTGTCCATGTTTCTGGACTCCCTGAAACAAGACACTTAGAAAGAGAAAATATGTATCCTTTTATCTTATGATCAAGTTATGCTTCTGTACTGATCCACTGCATTAAAGACAAAAACATTTATTAGAATAGCGATACCTTGTTTCAGATGTAAGTTAATGAAAGAGGCATTACTGCGAAAACACTAGAAACAAAAAGCCCACCCTCTTACTAGCAACATCCACTGTTTAGATGAGACTGGGTATGTTTCTAACATCTAAAAGGGTAAGCAAAGGGGCTTATTCTTAGAGTAGTTGTCTTATGTAGGATACAGCTTGCAAATGCATTGGCAGTCAGCCAGCACTGGAGGACTTCAGCTACAAGGCCTCCTTCCATGGCAGAGCAAAGCTATCAAATGGTTGTTCTATAGTGCAAACCCAGTGAAAAGTTTTGTTTTGTTTTTTTGAAAAAAAGGATATGGCAAATACACTCGAGTACATGAAATACTATGAATTGTATGTGTCCTGGAAGAATGCACCACTATACCCCCATTCCTGCAGTCCTAAACTCCACAGGAACCATGAACTCCATGTCAGTCACGGACCTACAGATTAGCAGTGATATGCTGTTCAGGAGATTAACTGTCCAAATGAAGCAAGCAATGATTGAAAGATTTTCCAAAAATATATTCAGCCTAGATCAGGGGTTCTTAACCTTCTTCTTTCTGAGCCCTCCCGCCCCCCCACATGCTATAAAAACTCCAGAGCCCAGGGGGATGGAGGGGACTCGGGGCCAGGGGTGGGATCCTTGGGCATAGCCATAGCTTGACTTCTATTTTGGGGCAGTAAGGGTCGGTAGGGCTCGAGCCAGCTCTGCACAGCAGGGTCCAGGGAGGGAGCGCCACCTCCACCCCCTCACCTCAGCAGGTCACCCTCCTGGGTGGGGCTATGTGCCGGTGGCTGCTCCCCGAGGGCTCTACCAGCACCGGAGCCAGGTCCCCGCCTGGACAGCTCTGACCGGCTGTGTGGGCAGTCAAAGGGGGCTAGGAGATGCTGCTTCTTTCGTATGGCTGGTATAGAACAGCAACTACAATTTCACCTGAAGTTGATCGAGCCAAATGGCTACATCAGGAGTAGCATTAGCATCTGATCAGAAGGAGGCTTGGAAAGCAGATTGGGCTAAACAAGACTTAAAAAATAAGCACCTTGTGCCAGATCCCACGCAGAAGGTTCCTGGGTTTGACCTTCCATGATCATCTGAACCAAATTCGAACCAACTGTGGTAGATGCTGATATCTAATGCACAAATGGAAAATCAAGGACTCCCTGGTGTGCAAGTGTGGTTCCCCACGACAGACCATCGAACATGTCACTACCTACTGCCCAATTTATAAATATGAAGGAGGCATTACTGGAATAAATTCTGCTACTCCTGATGTAGCCAGCACAAGGTAACAGTGAGACAATTATCCATCCGCCCAAACATGTGGACCCACAACTCTGAGTATCAGGGACACTTTGGGCAGTGGACGGAGCATGCTGCAGAGCTTCCAGTTTCCCCTTTGACTGTAGATATGTTTGGCTATCATGAGCAAACGAGAAACTACTGTGAGTGAAAGATGAAGGTGTCAAGGAACAGATTTCATTTTCAAGCCTCAGAGGTGTTCTTATAAAGACCAAAGATGAAAGGGAATGGGGGCATGATTTAAAAACATACAAAAAATGCCAGTACATTGTGTTGCTTCTGGTGAAATGCTGGCATATGTGCCAAGTTTCTCTATTTTCAGATTTAGATGACACAAGTAGTGAATCACTCCCTCACTCATCTGGACTGCCTGAGTTATGTGTAGCCAGTCTTCAGATCTCTGTGTTTCAGATGACTTGTGGGACTCTCATGTAACTAGCTTCAAAGCAGTTGCTTAAAGTCCTACATCTTAAAGATCAAGAACATGTTTTATTTTTTAAAAGGAGTGGACATGATGCTGAATTTTTAGTTGCAAAAATAGCTTTTATTTCTGCTCCTGGTCCTCTGGTGTTTGTAAACTGATCTAGACCCACGGTTCTCAACTGGGGGTATGCAGACCCCCTGGGGGCTCCACCGCTGAAACCCCAAGCCCCGTCGCCTCCCCCCCCCCCCCCCCCGTGGAGCTCAAACTGGGAGTGGCGCAGGACTGAAAGCCCCATCCCTGATGCCCCCCTGCAGGGGCTGAAGCCAGGAGCAGTGCGGGGCTGTAGTCCCATCCCTGGCACACACACTCCCTCCATGGGGCTGAAGCCGTGGGGCTGAAACCCCAATCTCCCCTTCCCCCTCCCCCCCCTGAAGCCAGGAGCAGCGCGGGGCTGAAAGTCCAGCTTTTCTAAATAGTCCTGAACTACTTCTTTCTCCACAGAGGGCTGGTCACTTCCTCCCCACGCTGTGCTGCCCAGTACAGTAGTCTGTGCGTAAATGCTGTCATGAATAAGGATGGACTTAAGCCTGTGCTCCAAGTGCTTTTCTGAACTGGGGCAGGAGCAAAGAGAGCAGTGACTGAAACAAAGCACACCAAGAATCTTACGGTTCTCCATGTGAACTGAAGGAAGCCTCGCATCATTAAAAACTTCATGCATGTAGAAGAGACTCCTCCTCGCCTCCTACACAGTAACAACAAATATATTTTAGATAACTAACATTATTTAGGGGACATGTGAGGTGTCTTTGCTATCCCCAAGCTTGCTACAAAAGAAGTGGGTTTCTCTCCATGTCATGAGGTAGGAAGGGTCAAGGATTCAGGGAACTCCTCATCTTGCAGCTACATAAGAGAGGATGGGGTGAATCGGGGCTTACTGCACAGGGGAAGGGGAGATGATCAAGAGAGAGAAGCCTGACAGAGCTAGCAGCAGCTGTGCTGCTATTCAAGGAGTTCCATGCTAGTAACAGGGACAGCTGCTAACACTTACTATAACTTCAGAGAATTCTTTTAATGGTGAGTTCACATTGTTTTAGGCATTTCTGCGTGTATTCACTCCTCCCTGTTCTTGCCTCGCCTCCTGTTCCAGCAGAATTAACTATCAAATGCTTATCACATGACTCACAGACAAGGTAGTGGATGCATGCTGGAACAGGAAATGGAAGACATAATGTGCTGCCAACCCTCGTGATTGTATTGCAAGTCTTGCACTACTGGTTGTTTTTATTAAAGTCCCAGCTCCTGGAATCATGTTATTATGTAAGACACTCAGGCTTTTGTTTGTTTGTTTTAAGATTTTAGCCCTTCTGATTGTGGAGGAAAGCTTGAAAACAAGAACATATAGGGCTCCAACATCAGAATGCAAATAACAGGAGCCCCAAATAATATATTTTTAATTTCATGATTTTGAGGCTTGATTCATGATTTTTGAATGCCTAGAGTTGCAACATTGGAATATACGCTGCACACTAAGCTTGTGGGAAAGAGCAGGAGGAATGTATTTACCCCCCCCCCAGCAAAAATCAATTTTAAAAAAGGCATATGCATAAACATACATATGTGTAATGCTACATATGTATAATACTTCAGGCCCTGATTCAGTAGGTATATAAGCAAATGCCTAACAAATACATGGTTAATCGCACTGAAGTAAATGGGGACTACTCGTGTCCTTATAGCTAGTCACAGTTTAAGAACCTTATTGAATAAAGGCCTGAAGTAATAGGGCCAAAAGCTACTGAGACCAGTAAATTTTGTGGCCTATCAGCCTTAACAGGATAACCCAAATTTTCTAACGGCTGCACACAAAAAATAAATGTGCACTTTAATGCACACCAGTTAGATGTGTAAATCCATCATGCACACATTAAAGCTGAGATTGCACGCGCACGCACAGAGTATACACAAACATGCAGCTCCAACTTGTATGTACGTAGAATTTGTGCCTACGAGATAGGGGCACCTGGACTTTTACATGTAGCTGTTTGTTCTGATATTACTACTTCTTCCTGAATATATGCCATAATGTTTTCACTTTTAAAAAAAGAAAAACATACCATGATTATAGATGGAGTTTATCCACTAGATTGTGCTAATCAGGTATGACATTAAGAACTTGCTCTTGGTAGTTCTAAATTAGTACTCCCATTTTCATTTGTCAGTTTTGCAGTGACAATCAATTTAGGTTTCACATTTTGACATTTTATAAATACAGTTCAGAGTTACAAACACCAGTTTTACAAACTGACCAGACAACCAAACACCTTATTTGGAACCAGAAGTACGCAATCAGGCAGTGGCAGAGACCAAAAAAAGAAAAAGAAAAAGAGCAAATACAATACAGTACAGTGTTAAACCTAAACTACTACAAAAATAAAGGGAAAGTTTAAAAAAAGATTTGACAAGGTAAGGAAACTGTTTCTGTGCTTGTTTCATTTAAATTAAGATGGTTAAAAGCAGCATTTTTCTTCTGCATAGTAAAGTTTCAAAACTGTATTAAGTCATTGTTCAGTTGTAAATTTCTGAAAGAACAATAACATTTTGTTCAGAGTTACGAACATTTCAGAGTTACGAACAATCTCCATTCCCAAGGTATTTGTAACTCTGAGGTTCTATTGTATTGTATGCAGAAAGTGATCTGACACATTTTTAATCAGAGCTACAATGTTTAAACTCATCAATTTATTCTCAGGGTAGATTTATAGAAAAACTGGACTTTCTCAGCAGAAATTACCAATGAATTTCTGGTGGGATTTATCACAACTGAATTTAAATCAATGACTGACACAGAAAGAGTTATTGGGCCAGATCCTGAAGTGGACTTAAATGGAACTATGCTAGTTTACACCATCAGAGTATCTAGCTCATCATATCAAAAACACCCAGAGTCAAGGGCATTGGCAGGCAAGGATTAGGAATCGTTAGAAATTAAAAAATGGTACATAGTACCATATATATTATTGTCCATTATTGACAGTAAATGAGGTTTATTTTCCTGTTTCACAAATGAATTTTTGTCCTCTCTCTCCAAGGCATCAACTTTTCCAGAGTGAAAACTGGGTGGATACAAACATAGAATGGTCATTGCAACAAAGAAAAAAAACAGTTAAAAATCTACCCCACATGTAAGTGATCAGCTTCCTGAAGTAAACTAGATGTCTCTTCATTCAGGGTCTAAACGGGAAAACTGTTATATTGTCATACAGCTGTCCCTGAAAATGCGCCTTTTCTAAAACCTTACACGAGACTTAAGTGAAGGCAAACTTCCCATGACAGCAGTAACATTCTCTAGAGAAGCTGCCTAATCAAAGTGACAGTTTGGACACATACTGTATTTGCATTTAAAGAAACTGAGCACTTCAGAAACATTTACTGTGTTTCATAACAGCAAAGTATAATAAACAAAAAGCAGTTAAAAGCTTTACTGGAAAGTTAGTTCTTCTTTTCTTAAATAAAAGGTTAATCTGAAATGGAATGAGCTAAAATGCTGCAAGCGCTAAGAGCATAACAATTATTAAAATACTCCTGTTTATTTTAAATTATTTTAACTGATACAAAGATAAAGTATATGAGTAGCAGAAAATAATGGCACAAAAATCATAGATATAGACCTAGACACATGAATTTGACCAAAACGTATTTGATGGCCTTAATTACTTCAAAACCCCAGAATAATAGGGTTTTTCTAACAAATGCTGGCAGATCTATAACTGCGTGTGGCTACTGGATGTCCTCATAAAAATGCATTTTCAAGGCTACAGAGAAATATCACTTTATTTTTTAATACTTCCTACTTTAAAAATGAGTGTGCACTGAGACCACAATAAAAACTACCATTCTAAGCTGTGAACAAATCAACAGTATTTTACACAATGCAAGGTTTTTCATAATAAAGTGTGAAGATTTAAATTAATACTAATTTTAAATCAAGATATCTAGGTCATAAACATGCATTTGTTCCCATATCCATATATAATTTTCTGCCCTGTCAAAATATCCAGTTATACCATGAATTTATTTTGCTTCAAATGCTAGTCACTAAAGAGAACACATCAACCTCCCTCACCTAAAACTTTTTTATAGGAATTGGGAGAAAAAAAAGAATAGTAATACTTAATGTAATAATTTGCTTTGATCTTTAAGTAATATGCAGTGACCCATAACTGAAATGAGTTAAACTGACATAAGCTCATTAGGAGAAATCATCTTTTAAAGAGCATCATAGCAGTTCTCAAATAAAAAAGATTATTTAAATAAGGAAATAAGAAATAGCATGATGTATTTAAAATAATAGACACATTCATAACAGCGTCCTTTCCCTGAATTTCTACTTCACTCCAAGTGCATCTCTTTCCATTCAGAGACACAAGCTTAACAGAATAGTTTATAACATCGGATATAGTGTACTGCTACTTAATTTTAATGTATACGCTGCTGGTGTATCTAATACATCTGTAAGTGGTGTCTAAACCCCAAATAAGACAAACTGAGCTAAAAATCTGATATGTGGTTTTTCATCTCCTGAGGAAAACTCAAAGCCAAACATGCAAAGGGTTGGGAGGGGGACCAAACTGGGGGGAGGGAGGGAATGAAGGACACGAACCCAGTGTGTGTACCAATAAAGACTACAGGCAAATATATCTGTTGTACTATGGGCAACGGGGATGGATCACTTGATGATTACCTGTTCTGTTCTTTCCCTCTGAAGCACTTGGCACTGGCCACTGTCGGAAGACAGGTTACTGGGCTAGATGAACCATTGGTCTGACCCAGTTTGGACATTCTTACGCACTTCCAAAAAGCACATCTTTGGCCTAATCCCATAGAAGTCAATGGCAAAGTTAATTTAAGGTGCTTCTGATTTTTTCTTTTCTTCACCAAGCAGGTGATTTAAAAACAAAACAAAACAAACAAGATCTCAGAGGATGGTGGGGAAATCTGTCCCTTTCCGTGAGTAGGTCACGAATGGCAGTCCTGCTGATGATGAGATGACTATGCAGCAACTGTATCATTACAAAATGGCATCCTATTTTTGGATTTTAACTCCTATGAGCCCCAGACACTTGTGGATGAGCTTTGCTTGATGGTGAAGAGTTCAGCATGATTATGTCATGTACCATCTAGCGTACATGTATGTACACTGTGTGTACATATGTATACATATACAATATATACACACACATAGGGTGACCAGATGTCCCAATTTTATAGGGACAGTCCCGATATTTGGGGCTTTGTCTTATGTAGGCGCCTATTACCTCCCACCCCGTCCTGATTTTTCACACTTGCTGTCTGGTCACCCTACACACACACACACACCTCTCTCTCTCTTTCTCTCTCTCTCTCTCTCACACACACACACACACACACACCCCTCCTTTGCTGCACTGAATGGTCCCCATCCTCAAATGCATGCACTTGTACACAGTGCCCTCTAATGGCTGCTTTACAGAGGATACAAGCCCTATTACTACACCTAACAGAATATGTCTACACTAGTGAACCGCACCATTGTCACTTGCACTGATGTGACTGGACTGGTATAAGCTGTAATGGTGTTATATGTTCACTGTGGATTTCCCATTTCAAGTGCACACAATGCACTCATGGCTACACAGAGCACTCCCTCTAAATCAGTGGCTCTGAACCTTTCCAGACTACTATACCCCTTTCAGAAGACTGATTTGTCTTGCGTACCCCCAAGTTTCACCTCATTAAAAAATTACTTGCTTACAAAATCAGACATAAAAATACAAAAGTGTCATAGCACACTATTACTGGAAAATTGCGTATTTTCTCATTTTTACCATATAATTACAAAATTAATCAATTGGAATATAAATATTGTACTTACATGTCAGTGTATAGACTAGAGCAATATGAATAAGTCATTGTCTGTATGAAATTTTAGTTTGTACTGACTTCACTGGTGCTTTTTTATGTAGCCTGTTGTAAAACTAGGCAAA
The DNA here is from genome assembly GCF_002925995.2 of Terrapene triunguis. Classification (NCBI taxonomy): domain Eukaryota; kingdom Metazoa; phylum Chordata; order Testudines; family Emydidae; genus Terrapene; species Terrapene triunguis. Next base: position 15,641,465 of record NW_020664561.1, on the reverse strand, counting down.
TATCTAGATGAGTTGATGTACCCGCTGGAAGACCTCTCCGTACCCGCAGGGGTACGTGTACCCTGGTTGAGAACCACTGCTCTAAATGTTGCGGGGCCTGTGGATTGCTACACCTATCTCACATTGCTCAGCCCGGCTCCCAGGTCCATGTGCAATATGTCTAGGATATGTTCGAGCTGTTCCCAAATACACCTCTACCCCAATATAACACGACCCGATGTAACATGAATTCGGATATAATGCGGTAAAGCAGCACTCCGGGGGGGGCGGGGCTGCGTGCTCCGGCGGATCAAAGCAAATTCAATATAACGCGGTAAGATTTTTTGGCTCCCAAGGAAGCATTATATCGGGGTAGAGGTGTACTTTAAATGGTTTTGCCTTGAAGAGGCTCTGACCTGGCACTTGCAAATATCATGGACGGAGAGTAAGCAGTTCTCACTGTGGCTACTGCCAGACTGACTCTAAGGGCTTGTCTACACTACCGCACAGGGTCGAGCTAAGATACGCAACTTCAGCTACATGAATAGCATAGCTGAAGTCAACGTACTTAGATCTACTTACCACGGGATCTTCACCGCGGTAAGTCAACAGCTGACACTCTCCCGTCGACTCCGCTTGCGCTTTTCATTCTGGTGGAGTACCGAAGTGGACAGGAGAGCGCTCAGCAGTTGATTTATCGCATCTATACTAGACGTGATAAATCGACCCCCACTTGATCGATCGCTGCCCCCGATCTGGCAGGTAGTGTAGACCAGTTGTTCTCAAACTTGGGCCGCCGCTTGTGCAGGGAAAGCCCCTGGCGGGCCGGGCTGGTTTGTTTACCTGCCGATCGCAGCTCCCACTGGGGGCTGCAGGAAGCGGCGCGGGCCGAGGGACGTGCTGGCCGCCCTTCCCGCAGCCCCCATTGGCCTGGGACGCTGAACTGCGGCCAGTGGGAGCCGCGATCGGCCGAACCTGCAGACACGGCAGGTAATCAAACTGGCCTGGCACACCAGGGGCTTTCCCTGAACAAGCGGCGGCCCAAGTTTGAGAACCACTGGTGTAGACAAGCCCTGAGGCATGGAGGCCCAGTACATATAGTAGGACGAGCCCTGTCACCTTAGGGTTCTTGAGGGGGTAAGAAGCTTGATTTCATTATTTTAATTCATTTCTTACATTTTTTAATTTTAAATGTTCATTCCTGTTTTTCTTCTTTTCTCATTTTGTAGCTGAATGAAGGATTCTTCTATCTTGTGGTTTCTTTCTACAAGCCAAGACAGGAGCAGTCCAGAGGAAGGACATCCCTCCAAGCTGCTTTGTGTAGCTCAGTGAGTTCCCTCCATCCTTCTTCTTCTACCTACTGCATTGGAGCCCCCAGGGGACACAGGTTTGTGCAGCAGGGACAAATGGGTGCTGGAGCACATGGGAGAGGCAAGTGGCTTTACTTGGGGGAAAGACGGAATTCATTTTGATGTGCCTCTGTTAGCTAATGACTCTGTTCTCTTTTCTTTTTTAGATCTCAGGAGTACAGTAGAGCTGATGAGGCAGTGGGTGGACAGCTGTGGCAACCCACCAGTAAAGTATGTACATTAGTGAGTGTTTGAATGCTTCTGTGGGTGTCTATATGTCTGCACTGATTTTGTCCCTTTTTGTTACTCCTGAGGAACAAAGCAAAAGTGTTTTTTTTAATTCATTTTATTAGTTTTATTTCTATTAAGCTTTTGTGTCCTCCTTTCGGAATCAATTCAAGCAAGCACTGAAGCATTTGCTTAAGTCCCAATAAAATCAATGACAGGTAAGCACGTGCTTTGGTGCTTTGATGAATTGAGGTCTAAAATCTGGAAATCGGAGATGGTGAGAGTCAGGAACAGGCAGAGCTGACAGCAGCCAAGACCTGCATGCAGCCACCTTCAGAGGATCATAGAAATGTAGGACTGGAACAGACATTGAGGGGTCATCTATCTCAGTCCCATGCTCTAAGGCGGGACCAAGTTCACCTATCAGGGATGGTCTAGGTTTTTGTCTAACATGTTCTTTAAAACCTCCAATGATGGGGATTCCACGACCTCCCTTGGATGCCTATTCCAGAGCTTAACTACCCTTAGAGTTAGAAAGTTTTTCCTAATATCTATTCTAAATCTCCTTTGCGGAAGATTAAGCCCACTGCTTCTTGTCCTACCTTCGGTGGACAAAGAGAACAATTGATCGCAAACCTCTTTATAACAGCCCTTAAAATAGTTGAAGACTGTTATTGGGCCCCCCATGATGAATAACAAGCATGCTACGGGGTTGATACGGTAAAGCATGCCAAATTCTTCCAGGTGGACAAGGCCAAAGAGTTTTCTTTAGTTCAAGTGGTGGACTGATTTTGAAGTGGAAGTTCCTGGGTACCATGATACATCCTGTGTTTGTGTGTGTGCACTCTATTGTATCTTGTAATAAGCTCTTCTGGAACAGTATTGTTGTAAAGTTTTAAAAAATTATATAAGAACGCACATGCTGAACTCTTAGTATAATTCCATTTAGCATTTATACAATACCAACGTTTATACAGCAGTGTACATCACCAATGCACCGCATGAGTGCATGAAACTATGAAAACTACACAGCAATACATTCAACATAAATAGCCATTCAATGCATACCTAAAAATAGTAATCAAGGAAGCTTCAGACAATGGACATTATTAAAAAAAAACAAACAGAAAACATTTACTGCACTGTGGTTTTTGACTTTGCAGATGCATTTGCAGTCTTCCCCACATTTAGAATGGAAAATACCACAAATGCCACAATAAACTTCACTACCACGAGTGGTACTGTAACTTATTTATTGTTTTAAATGACATCCATTGTAGATAATTTAGTAATCTTTTTTAAAATGGTATTTAAAAAATTATTTCATAATACAGAAATGTAAATATCAGTATTTTTGTAGTATACATAAACAATTATATTATACTATACTGATATATATAATACAAAATATACATATATTTAAATATTTATAATTATAAATATATAGGTATTTAATATTATATTACTAAAGGTACTAAATAAACCTTTGAAGTATCATCATTTTCTACTGGGTTTTTAACTTGATACAATTCATTTATTTGCTAGCTATTACTTAATTTTTTAAAAAGCATATAATTGATTATGATGATGACAATGATCAGCTACAGAAGAGTGAAAAGTGAAGTTCTGAAATACTAAGTATCAATTAAATAAATGATTGCATGGACCCAACTGAGACTAGACTCTGGTCTGAGTTCAAAACATAGCCTAAAAGTAACCGCGTAGATATAGGTGGCACAAATTACATTCTCAAGTAACTGCTGTGGAAACTAATACATCTTGAAAGAAAAATAAGTGATTTCCCCCCCCATGAAACTGAGTGAGATATTGGCAACAATCAGGTATATAAGCGATTCTCCTTCAATTGTCTACAAACTCCTCTGTGAATTTGTCTTAGCCCTGACCTGTAACTTCCCTGCTATTCCAGTACTTAGCTTCTCTCAAGTCAAGATGTGTGGTTGTGTCAAACTGTTTGGTAGGTTTAGTTGATAACGTGTGCAAATCCTAGCATATAGCCCTTATAGGCTATCTATTTATCTATATATATAGCAAGTAGAGATTTTGACAAGTAGAAGTTGCAAAAAAAAATCTAAGATGTAACCCTCCCCCCCAAGATTATTAAGTTAAATGTTTGAAAACATAAGATGATTATAGAAAGAGGAATCTGTACTGTAGCAAACTGTTTCAAATTAAAACCAATATAGCTCATTACATTTTGGAAAAAGAATGCCAAGCTGCAAGAATAGAAGGTACTTTACGGTATTTTACCTTATCCAGTAGTGTAATTTCACAATGAAATGCCATTAGCACTCCATGAGTATGTAAATGAGGACAATTAAATTAGTCCTATTATGAATGTTAATTAGTCTGTTATGATGGCACTTTTGTATACCTAATATGATGCTGTCAAGCTAAACAATGAGTTCTAAAGAAAAGATTAATGGGTCTTTAAAGCTGGCAAACTTGTGTTATTTATTCCAGTAAGACCCGCATGTACTAGAGATGTCTTCAACCAAGACTTTGTTTGCTTTTTAAAATATTAGTTTGTCCCAGTTTTATTATTTAGCCATGCCTTTTTTAAGTACAAATAAACTGGTACATTATGCATGCTGACTACGCACCACCGGCTTTTGCTTCTAGATAGATCCATTAGCTAAATCTATTGAGTAGCAATCTAAAAGTAGCAACTGATAAAAATTATTTCCATTTGGGGTTACAGCTAGTATGGCATAAAAACCTTAGTCCCGTGAAGATAATTCATTGATTTAATAAAAGACTAATTCATTTAATGATAGGTGACTGAAATTATGGGCCAGAGTTTGTAAGTTAGGTGCAACAGCCTTGCACTGCTCATTTGTGTGTACGTGCAAATCATGTATTTGCATGCACAAATAGCCATTTTAGGTACCAAGAGGGCTCTGTGTGTTTGCATACATTATGCTCGCACAAATGTATGCACACAATTGCACCTGAACATTGAAAAGCTGGTGCTATATTTTTTGTTTTGTTGCAGCATAACAGTGGAGTGGAGGAGGACTGAATAAATTGCAGTAAGAATTCACTTGCACCAGCCACTTTCATAGGTAACTAAGAGTAAATAGGAAATTCAAGCAGAACTACTTCAGGCAAAGGTAACACATAGAGTCAGTTACCCTAGAAAGTGATTGAAGCAGAATACAATTGAATCCAAGCTACACACCTCATCTTAACTCCTTTTCCACAGGAGGTGGAGTTTGGGGAGCATAGTGACAAGGCAGAAATGTGGGATTAAGAAAAAGGGTTGGGATGTGGGCTTCGTGATTCTCCCAGAGCTTTTTCTTGTTCCCAAGGGTATGTCTACACTGGCACTTAGTCGGCAAAACTTTTGTCATTCAGGAGTGTTAAAAAAAAAGCACTCTTCTGCCAACAAAGCTGCTGCTACTCATGGGAGGTGGGCGTTTTTTTTGTCAGCAGGAGAGCTCTCTCCTGCCGACAAACAGCAGCTACACGGTGCGGCTTTGAGTGGCACGGCTGTAGCGGCACAGCCGTGTCGCTAAAAGCTGCATAGTGTAGCCATAGCCTAAAACTTCAGTTGCCTAGAAGTGCCTGATGAAGAGTCAAGATTAAATAACTGATGATTGTCAACTTTACAACCATTAGGAAAACTAAAGCCTTAATGATAGAAGATAGGTTAAGTCATGTAAGTTGTGAACTTAAGTTTACTAGAGGGAATCTTCAGCTTTAAAAATCTAAAATGTCAATGATCTGTCAATTCCTAGGATTAACAAACTGTACACATTTACAGAGGGAGATGCTGTATCCTTATAATGGAACTAAGACGAGAAGAAAGTGAAAAACCAACTGTCTGGATGTCTGAGATATGTTTTTTATCTTTTAAAAAACCTATATCAAGTATAAACATCCTCTCTGATTAAAGGGTTTCACTTTGTTTTTGTAGATTTCTATAGATTAGGGAGTGGTATCATTCTCCCCAATCCTCATATTAAAACTTTTTTCCCAAGAAATCTGCGACCCCACTCAAAAACAACCTGTCAAATACATTATATACATAAAATTAAACTTTTCTACAGAAATCTCTCTTTTAATAAATATAACCAATACAAGAATTAAACGTTACAACAAGAAAGCAGGCACTAATAAAGCACAAGATTATCAATCCAGTTTCTAAATGTCACCTAGACTTCTAAAAGTGACTCAAGCCTTTCTGAATTCTTCCTGGTTGTCATTTAAATGGAATCTTATTCTTCTCTAAATTATGCTGTATAACTTAAGGCTGGCAGCCAATCTACAACCACTAGGGTGACCAGATGTCCCGATTTTATAGGGACAGTCCTGATATTTGGGGCTTTTTCTTATGTAGGTGCCAATAACCCCCCACCCCCGTCCCGATTTTTCACACTTGCTATCTGGTCACCTTAACAACCACACTGATCTGCATCTTTCCATTTATCAGAAAACTAGTAGCAGCTCTCAATTTCTCTTCCATTGCACTCACCAATACAGCATCTCGGACTTCAAAATTACTGATAATTTTTGCAGCAGCATTTCTTAAAAGTAGTTAAACAAAATCAAACACGCTTACATTTGCGATAAGGCTGAAGACACTGCAGATACTGCTAGAAAAAGTGATGTTCTCAGCAATGTTTCTTAGGCACACTAAAAACATCCTGCTGCAAGCTAAATTTGTGCTGTCCAATGGAGTATCACCAATGCAAAACTGCAAACTGGAAATCATATATCATATATCTAGAGTAGAGACTGAGGAAATCATATTCTGTGCTGTTCAGTGGCCTTCAACCACAATCTGAAATATCAGGCTGGAACAGCACACAAGGTGGTAAACAGAGATATTTACCTACAGTAATGTACTGGAGTTTTGTACTGCAATCTCCAGAATACACACCTAGGAGAGAAGTGTACAGTAGGTGGGATTGCCTGGAGCACGAGTGATGAAAAAATATTAAAATGGTGACATTCCCAAGAGTCATCTAGTTACTCTGACAGGCAGATTCCCTAGCTGGTGTTAATGGTTATAGCTCCATTGAAGTTAGCGGACGATCTTCCCCTCAGTATACCTGAAGGGAAAAAACTGTATGAAAAAAGCTCAGTTGAAGAAATAGGCCCAGAAATCTGAAATGTTACATAGACAAAATACAGCATTTTAAAATGTCTTTGAAAGTAGTACCTAGATCAATCCTCCAGACCCCTCTATTTCGAGCTTAAAAAGAAAAAGAAACTTCCACATGAAAGTCAAGCCTGACATGATTCACCTAAGCCTGTTCCCCCCCCCTAAGAATAAACAACAGTAACATAATTAGAACTCGCCTACATAGGGAAATTATGTGGAGTTAGCGAGGGTGTGAATTTAAATTACAGCAAATTACCTACTCCACACTAACTCCCTCTTTGTCTGCACTAAGAGTGCCTTTGTGTGCTTTACCTGAATACGCTTTTATATAAGGGTAAATCTTGAGGATAATACTAATGTGATGATAAACAAGAAAATAACTGATCTCCAATCAAATTACTGAACACCGATTTTTCACAATCCCGTTTTATAGGTACATTACTTATTCTGAGCACCTGATTTTTGCAAATTTTAAAATTCACAGTAGGGAAGCACAAAGTAAAGTATAGATGTGTTCCTAAAGTAGATAGTTTTCTTCTGATCACCTGTGAATTTCAGTATTTTTAAGAACTCCTTTGCACACAGACACATTCATCATGACCTGCATATATTTATATTTGCAAAGGAGTTGAATACAAACACTACTTCCACTGAAGCACTCTCCACAAGATCAAGTACAGGCTAATTCATAAAGACAAGCAGGAAAAGGTAATATTTGCACCTTCCATGCAAGCTATACATAATTATGGCATTTTCAAGAAAATCCTTTTGCAGCATGTAAGTTGTAATATAAACATACTGCACATTGCATATTTCATTACAAAGGCAGAGTCATGTTCATGTTAATTTTGTTAAATAAGTGATACGTTCAGTCCTTACCAAATTTTCCTGGTTCCTGGCAGCTACTTTCTGATCATCTTCTCCCCCATTTTTCATGTATTTGACCTCTTCCACTGGTTTGATCCTATACTCATCTGAGTACCAAGAAAAAAAGAAAGAAAGAAAAGTTTTGTACCAGTGTACTTCAGTAAATGGAAAAACAGCCGACTGGAAAAAAACCATACTGCTTATTATCAACCAAGCCCTAAATGGTATAGACCCCTAGTAATCTCAGCGTCTGCTCTCTTCCTAACACCCATCATGGAAACAAGTCTATAAAAGAACACTTCAAAAAAGTGACTCAAAAGTAAATCTCATGGGGAATCACAGGCAAAAAATTCTCAGTTGTCTCTGGAATTTGACCCAAACAGATGTGCATCTTGGACCCAGATCTAGAGCAATGCGTAAGGCACATCTCTTTGTTTAGGTTTTCCAGTAACTACAGGCATTGAAATTTTCTATCATCTAAGTCTTCAAGTTACTATTGTCATCATGGATCCTCTCAGGGAAGATGGTCTGCTGCTCTGAAAGTTCGCATGCTCCCTATTTGTGGGAAGATGTTGTTTGATACAGTTCTAACCTACACAAAGTGTGCCCAAGGTAACTTAAATGCTTATTACTACTACAGAAAGAAAACGTGAAGCAATTTTAAAATATAGAAACAGAGCATAAGATTAGAATTACAGAACTAAAGAGAATTTAGAGCTAACAAAAATCCTATGACAGTGTAGTGTTTCATGGGATAGGGAAGGGAAACTGAGGAGTTGTGTGATACTGGAGTAAAGTCTATGCTTGCACTGAGGGGAGGAGGAAATGATTCATGTAAGCATCACTCACATGTCTAAGGCTAACATATCCTCATTTAAGCCCAAATCTTGAGAGCCTTACATAAACCCTGACCATAGGCGTTGCAACCTTTGTAGAAGTGGGAGTGGAAGGTGGCCAAGGTCAAAGTGGCAAGGGAATTAAAATACTATTTAAATATCCCACAGAGCACAACTGTAACATAAGTGACCAGAATACAAAAGGAAGCCATATTATAACATTTAAGGTATAATTATAGTATGCACAAATGAAAAAAAAAAAAGACCACTTTAATTCTAAACATCAGCACTGCATTTTATTTTTGCACTTCTTTTATTGTACTTCACTTGCATTTATCATTTTACTACATACATTCCACTATTCATACTGCACTAATTAATATTATTGAACTGTAACTTGCAATTCTGTAACATTACAACCAAATCATCCTTGTTTATATAGAATGCATAACTTAAAAATTGTAACCTTAAATTGTAAATCTCCTTGGAAAAAGGCATCAGCCAAATAAATAACAACAACAACAAACAGCTTTGAAGGGAGGTAAACATGTCCCCATATGACAGCTACCATAAAAATGTTTTTTTCTAGTGTTTTATAAAAAACCAAATCTAAAATATATTTTTAGAAAACCTAACAAACACCATCAACAGGCTGTAGAGATAGAAGGAATACAATCTCTATTAAGCAAAAAATGTAAACAATACAATTCTGATCACGCGATTATCTAGGATTGCAGTGGATATCTAGGAATGCATCTGATCTGATCTCATAGGGCATCTTGGCCTTTAGCGGCACGATCATGTTTTTCCCACAGTGCATATGTTTCTTTTTGTTTTTGTTTTTAAAGGGCGGGGGGCATGGCCCCTGGGCCCCCCTGGTTCCAGCATATGACCCTAACTCAGCAAAGCAAATATAAGGGCATGCTTAACTTTAAACGTGTGTAAATCCCACTGAAGTCAAAAGGAAGTTTAGTCTGACTCATACTAAAGTAAAGACCACAGGATTTGGCCTTTATAAATGGTTCAATACCTACTCCTTCCAACATTGCCATCACAGCACTATGAATGGACATTATACATGTGGAGGAACGGAATTACACTGCATAGTCTCCTTTGTTTTCTATGTGATGTGTCCCACAATGAACGAGTTCTACAGTCCTTGCAATATCTGTATCATCTTTGGCAAGCTAACAAGTGATGCATACTAGCAATTATATATGAGTTTACCTATATACTGTCTGGATTGAAAAAAAAGTTACAGATTCACAGTTAAAGTTGGAAATTTACCCAAATTCCAGTGAACTTTTATACTTTTTCTGTATTTCCTTTTCCAGTATTGCTGATTATTGAGATGCATGTCTAATATCCCCTGTTGGACCACAAAAAGCCTTTTTAGTTCCGTGGCACTACTGAACAAAATAACACTGGTCTACAATTTTTGAGAAGTCGTCTGCTTCAGAGATAAAATGTGCTATTTATTATGTATTTTGATGTGCTGAATTCAAATATGACAATTAAAACAACTGTTTGGCTACTGTTTCTAAGATATTTAAGTTTTTACATTTTATGTCTAT
>NW_020664561.1:15586544-15631104 GCF_002925995.2 Terrapene triunguis | reverse complement strand
GTTTGACTACATTTATTTCAGAAGCATTTTGGCTGTAGAGCAGTGTAATAAGACAAGCTGTTTTTTCAACAAGCAATTTGAAATGACATTGCTGTAATGTTTTAACAGGCTGGAGCAAAGGTAACACAAAGTGCAGTTATATTCTGAACTCTGAGGGAAAAAGCAACAAAAAGCCTTTCCCTTTCAAAGGATGTTCTATCTTGAAAGTGAAATTTGAAGACAGACAGACCTACAGGGCTGAGAAAAAAGAAACCTCATTCTGCTATTACTTAATAAGTTTAATACTTTTCAACTGCACATTTCCAAGGGGAACTGATTTTTAAATAATGAATGCCTATTCAAGTGTCATTAGTGAATTATCCAGAACTCAAAGCTCACATCTTGTCAACATTCTATTACATGTGCGTGCTATAAAACAGTGAGAAATGTGAACAGCCTCCTTCAAAGCCTGAGTAAATGGATCTTGTGCAGGAGACAATGCAGGGATTGGAAGAAGTAATCCTCCTTCTTTTCCCCCAGCTAAGAGGCAGTGCCCTGGGTACCTGTACAGTGAGGGTACATCAACACTGCAAAAACAGAAACAAAAACAAAATGCAACAGCAAGTCTCAGAGTTCAGGTCAGCTCACCTGGGCTCCTGGGGCTCATGCCTTGGGGCTAAAAATAGCAGTGCAGACATTCCCGCTCAGGCTCTGAGACCTGCCCCCTCGCTGAGGTTCAGAGCCCAAGTTCCAGCCAGAGTGTGAATATCTACACTGCTATTTCTAGCTCCATTTGTGAATCCCGTGAGATCAAGTCAGTTGACCCTGGCTCTAAAACTTGCGGCAGTGTTATTATTTTTTCCAATGTAGCACTCCTCAGTTGCTACTATGATCCTGTGCCATGTAGTGCATGTAGCCAGTGGATCCACAGGAGATGAAACCAGGGCTCTGCAAAGATCATCCCCCAGCCACAGCATCAGGGTGGATTGATTTAAAAGAAAGTGATTTAAATCAGTAAGCAGAAAATCTTGATTTAAATCATCGATTTTAACTGTGTTTTGCATTTGAACTTTTAAGTTATTTTTGTAAACAGATTGATTCACATTGGCTGGTATCCATTAAAACATGTTGATTTGCAACTAAATATAGCCTTTCCACTAAATTTGGTGCTCCTTTTTGCTAACCAGGAAGATAGACTATATCTATACATATTCATTTAAGTAATTATATAGCTTAATTTACATTTGTTTAGATTCTTAATTTTTGGTCTTTTTTATGTTAGAAAATGTTGATTGATGCATTTCCTAGATGATTAATATTTTAGTTGCGATTTGTGTCAAGCGCTAGTTGTATGGAAATTCAAATTCAGTTAAAGGTGCACAAAACCAGACTATTATTTTTTTATTAAATAAAACTACCTTAAATGTGCTGGACACAAAAAAAGTTTTACCAAAACATGTTTTATGGTTAAAACTAATTGATTTGTGAAACAAAGGAAGTATTATTTGTAGTCAGTGAATGAACTGATTGTTTCCCGTCCTCATGACCTTCAAGATTTTAGAACTAGTACATCTCCTCCTCTCACACCTAGTTTTTATTCATAGATTGGCAGAGGAAAACATGCTTTTCCTGCTTTTTCAACTCCCAATCAGTTTCTTAACTTTGAATGAACCAGTCATTGAACTGAAATGGGTGAATAAACTGAAACGAAGAAAATATTCTCTCTGCACCTGCAAAAGAGGCTACTGATGCCAAAAGCTGGTTTAGCAGTTCTACAAACGTTGGTTCCAGATGCTTAGCCAGTGACTTCCACCAGTTCAGTAGTTGGACATTCTTTAAAACTTTGCAGCAAACATGTACTGCTTATTTTTTGTATTTACATGATTTTCATATATTATAGTACGTACGGTTAGGCCTTACACCATAGGTTGTCATTTTCAAATTTAATTTTAAATAGCTTTATTTAAAAAAACAAACAAAAACACAACCACCCTGTATTTAATTTTCATCAAAAATCCAGCTCAAATTAAAAAACTGGTTTTTTTTTAATTATCCCTTTTTATTTACCCTACAGCATACCTCCTCCATGGGCATTTAGAGAGAAAGTCTATCTCTGCTCTTCCTGGACTCCTGCATACTGCAGAACAGCAGCATTCCCAGTTGCAGACAGAGATTAGGATTTTACAGCAGACACAATGATAAAATGTTAACACAGAATGAAACAGGATAAAATACACTGGGCTATAAGAAGGCACAAAACAGGCAGGTAAAATAGACGGGGAAAACCCTTCTGTTTTACTATTGGGCTTTCATACAGTTTATTTCCCCCAATAAAAAAAAAAACAAATGAGTTTTCCTCGTTTTATTGCAACAGAAAGTAAAGTCTGGAAATTAAGCTACTTATTATACCAGCAACTATTGGCAGCAAAAGAAATTCAGCCCCAAAACAGCTCACTTTTAAAAAGGGTAGTTTTAAACTGACAGTAATTGGTTTTTAATTTACTTGGTGGTTTTGTATTTGGTCTAGTCCATATGTGTGTCTAACTAACATAAATAAAACTAGGATGGCTGTAAAAATGTGTCAAACAGCAGCATTTCAGTCAGGGCCGGCTCCAGGTTTTCTGCCACCCCAAGCGTGGGGGAAAAAAAAAAAAAAAACGCCAATCAGCGGCACTTCAGCGGCAGCTAAATTGCGCCGCTCCATTCTTTGGCGGCAGTTCGGCAGCAGATCCTTCACTCCCTCTCTTCCTCTTCGGCGGCACTTCGGCGGCAGCTCAAAGAGGAAGAGAGGGACTGAGGGACCCGCCGCTGAATTCCCGCCGAAGACCAGGCCGCCCCAATAGTGGACAGGAGTGCCGCCCCTTTGTATTGGCCGCCCCAAGCACCTGCTTCCTTAGCTGGTGCCTGGAGCTGGCCCTGATTTCAGTAAAACAGAGCTAATATTGAAAATAGATATGTACTGATAATTTAAAGTAGTATTACTATACCAGCAAATATAAACCAAGTCCTATTTCTGAATTCCATCAAAAAGGGAAGTTGAAAAATTAGAAAATTGCCGTTCAAAAAGCCCTAAACACCATAAAGACTGGAAATACTGAGTTAAGATTGCAAAATTAACTTTGTTGCATATATGAATTAAAAGAGCAGAAGACAAATAGAATAGAATAGAAAAGATTTTATATGCTTCATATAACCTGCAACAATTCCTATATCATTGATGGAGTATAGAGAGAATCTCAGGCCAGACTTTTCATGTCCACACTGAACATATGGGCCACAAGCACTTGATACCCTACTGGCCCTTACAGTCTGGCCTGAGATTCTCTCTATACTCTGAGAGAATTTTATTTGTCAGAAATCTCTGAGCTGAATCTGGAGCCTAATATCCCTGACAAATACTGAGAAAAAGGGGAGGATAAATCGAAGAGAGGTGGATATCCAGCCTACATTGGGGTAGTGGACAAGGGCAGGGACTTGCATGGACCGTACACAGAGGGTCATGAGAGAGGATGTGGACATGAGGAGAACTCCCTTATTAGTGAGTTTACAGATTACAAACCAGTATGAGAAAGTTACTCACCTTGCAGTAACTGAGGTTCTTCGAGATGTGTGTCCCTGTGGATGCTCCACTCCAGGTGACAGTGGGTCCCGGCACTGTTGATCGGAGATCTTTGGTAGCAGTGCCTGGTCGGGATGCACACGCTCAGCTGCTGTCTCGCGGTCTTGTTAGATTCTGCCTGAGTGCGCGCATTCCACAGCCCCCCTCAGTTCCTTCTCTACTGTGGAGAAGTCAGAATAATACTCCAAAGTAGTGACGACTGTAGACAGTACTGTGTGGCCTACTATGGTGTCTGCTGTGGTATCCTGCATGATAGCATAATGTTTGGTAAATGTGCATTCAGATGTCCATCTGGCCACCTTACAGATATCAGGAATAGGTACGTTATGGAGGAAGGCAACGGATGTTGACATAGGTCGAGTAGAATGAGTTCTGATACCTTCGGGTGGTTGGGCATTCTGAATGCGGTAACAGGATCTGATGCAGTTAGAGATCCACTTGGAAAGGCGTTGCTTAGAGATAGCCGTACCCTTTGATCTCTCGGTAGTGGAGACAAATAGCCTCAGGGACTTACGAAATGGTTTAATCCTGTCTAGATAAAAGGCGACTGCTCGTCTGATGTTGAGGGTATGTAGAGCCGCTTTGTGCAGAGTCTCATGAGGTTTGGGATAGAATGCAGGTAAAGTATATTGGTTGGTTAAGGTGGAAGGTGGACACCACCTTAGGGAGAAATTTAGGGTGGGGTTGCAGGGTAACTTTATCTTTAGAGAAGGTTAGGTAGGGAGGGTAGACCATCAGGGCGCTTATTTCCCCTACTCTCCTTGCTGACGAAATAGCAACCAAGAAAGCTACCTTCATAGACATGTGGAGAAGAGATAAGGTAGCCAAGAGCTCGAAGGAAGGTTTCATAAGACCACGAAGAACTAGGTTGAGATTCCAGGCAGCTGCCAACGGATAAATCTCAGGGTAGAGATTTTGCAGTCCCATGAGAAAGCGTTTTATTGTGGGGTGGGCAAAGAGTGAATATCCGTCCAGCAAATCATGGAAGGTGGTGAGGGTCACAAGGTGTACTCTGATGGAGCTGAGCAAGAGCCTGTCCTGTTTTAGTTTCAAAAGGTAGTCTAGGATGTTAGGGAGGGTCACAGTATGGGGTGCCAAGTGTTTATGGAAGCACCACACGGAAAAGCGTTTCCACCTTTGCAGGTAAGTCTTACGAGTGGAGTCTTTCCTACTATGCAGGAGGACATACCGGACTTGGTCAGAACAGGCTAATTCATGGGTCTGGAACCATGAAGGAACCACGTCGTCAGGTGGAGTTTCTGGAGCTGCGGGTGAAGAAGCCGGCCGTTGTCCTAAGAAAGCAGATCTGGTCTGTTGGGGAGAGTCCGTGGAGGAGGGATAGACATGCGGAGCAGGTAAGGATACCATGTCTGTCTTGGCCAAGCCGGGGAAATAAGCATGACCCGGGCCTTGTTGTCTCTGATCTTGCGTAGAACTCTGTGTATCAGAGGGATAGGTGGAAAGGCGCACATGAGAGAGTTGTTCCATGGGATGAGGAATGCATTTCCTAGGGATGCAGTCCCAAATCCCGCGCTGGAGCAAAATAGGTGGCATTTGCGATTCTGGGTTGTGGCAAAGAGGTCTATAAATGGGCTGCCCCAGTGGGAGAAGAGCTTTTGTAGTATTGTGGGATGTAATTCGTGTTCTTTGGAGAAGTGTCTGCTGAGTGTGTCGGCGGTAGTGTTGTGACATCCGGGTAGGTATGAAGCGGGAATTTCTATGTGGTGTTGTATGCACCAATTCCATAACCGGATGGCCTCCATGCATAGGGAGTGCGATCGTGCTTCCCCCTGTCTGTTGATGTAAAACATACATGCTATATTGTCCGTTAGGACCCGGATAGATTTGTTCTTTATGAGGGGGAGAAAGTGAAGGCAGCTTGTCTCACTACTCTGAGCTCTAGGAGATTTATGTGCAGATGCGTCTCTGGCAGGGACCAGTGGCCCTGTGCCATGTGTCTCCCCAGGTGCGCTCCCCAACCGATCAGGGAAGCGTCTGTGGCGAGCATGAGTGCCGGGGAGCATTGCTGGAAGGGAACGCCCATGCAGAGGTTCTCTGGTCTTGTCCACCATTGTAGGGAAGCTAGTACGTTCGCTGGAGGAATTAGCATCATGCAGAAGCTGTGTCTGCTGGGTTTGTAGCTGGAGTTGAGCCAATCCTGAAGACATCTTATGTGCAGCCTGGCATACTTGACCACAAAGATGGTGGCTGTCATGTGACTAAGGAGCTGTAGGCAAATACTTGCCTGTATCCTGGGACGAACGGAGAGCATGCGTATGAGATGTGCAAGAGCGAGGAATCTGTTGTATGGGAGTGAGGCTCTGGTTCGGATTGAGTCCAGGTGAGCTCCGATGAATTCGATCCGCTGTGTAGGTGTCACGGTGGATTTTTGGAAGTTTAGTTGCAGACCTAAGCTGTGGAAGAGGGAGAGGGAGAAATGGGTAGCTCGTAATGTCTCGTCGTATGAGTTGTCTTTGATGAGGCAATCGCCTAGGTAGGGGAAAAGTCTGATCCCGTGTCTGCGGAGGTGGGCCACGACTACGGCTAGGGTCTTGGAGAATACTCTCGGTGCTGTGGAGAGTCCGAAAGGGAGTACCCTGTATTGAAAGTACCCTGTATCCGAGTGTGAATCGCAGGAAGCATCTGTGGGCTGGATGAATGGTTATGTGAAAATAGGCGTCTTGTAGGTTGAGGGCTGTGAACCAGTTCCCTTGTTCCAGTGTGGGTATTATTGTGCCCAGTGTGACCATCTTGAACTTCTGTACATGTATGAATTTGTTCAGTCAGCGTAGGTCTAGTATAGGCCTCCATTCCCTGCTCTTCTTTTGGGTCAGAAAGTAGTGGGAGTAGAACCCTTTTCCTCGATGTTGTGTCGGCACAGGTTCCACTGTACCTAGCTGTAGAAGATAAGCCACTTCTACGTGAAGTAGGTGCTTGTGAGAGGGGTCCCTGAAGAGGGACAGGGAAGGGGGAAAGGTAGGAGGGTAGAATATAAAAGGGATGGAGTAACCGGACTGAACTATTTCCAAGACCCAACGGTCCTGTGTGATCTGCTGCCAGGCATGGTGGAAAACCTGGAGGCAGTGGCCAAATGGGCAAATAGGCAGTGGAGTCAAGGGGTGGTCATGCAGACCCTCGACCAATGCTTCAAAATTGTTGTGTGTTTCCCCGATGGGTGGAGGTAGCTGGTTGCGCTTGGTTTTGTCTGCGCTAGGAGGTCTAGCGCGATTCCTGGCTATATCGTATGGTCTGGGCTGGGACCGGTGATATTGTTGTGTGCATGGCCTCTGATAAGGTTGATACCGTTGTCTCCTGGGAAGGGATGGGTAAATGCCCAGGGTGCGTAGGGTTGCTCTAGAGTCTTTCATAGTGTGAAGGACTTCATCGGTTTTTGTGGGGTTTTTTTGAAAAAAGCTTATCTTTATCAAAGGGGAGGTCCTCCACTTTGGTCTGCAGGTCTCTGGGGATACCAGATGCAGACAGCCAGGAAGATCTGCGCATAACCACCGCAGCTGTGATAGTGCGGGCTGCTATGTCCACCATGTCTAGAGATGCTTGTAGGGCCGTTCTGTAGACCAATTGGCCCTCGACAAGGACTGACTTAAAGTCTGCTCTCCTGTCCTCTGAGATATGGGAGATAAAATCAAAGAGTTTATTGTAATTGTCGAAGTCGTAGCTTGCAAGTAGGGCGGAATAGTTTGCAATTCTGAATTGCAGAGTGGAGAAGGTATAGACCTTGCGGCCCAAGAGGTCAAGGCCTTTGACGTCCTTGTCTTGCGGGGTGGGCCCGTAGTGCGGCTGTTTCGTCCTGTGTGTCGCTGCATCCACTACAAAAGAATTTGGTTCTGGATGAGAAAATAAGAAGTCTACATCTTTAGCAGGAACATAATATTTACGTTCAGCCTTTTTGCAAGTTGGTGGGATAGAGGCTGGAGTCTGCCAGAGGCTGGAGTCTGTCAGCTGGTTCTAGGAGTGCTTCATTTATGGGGAGCCCGATCTTTGAGGGCGCAGAGAGTTGGAGGATTTTGAGGAGTCTGTGTTGTGTCTCCTGGACCTCCTATAAAGGGATGTCCTGGCTCAGTGCCATCCTCTTGAAAACTTCTTGGAATTGTTTAAAGTTGTCCACATTCTGTGGAGGCGGAGGCATGAGGGCTCTGTCTGGAGTGATGGAGAGTTAGGAGTCGATGAATCAGGGTATGGTCCATAGCCCACCTCTTCAGGAGCGGGGTTCAGGCACTCTAGAAGTAGATGGAGCTGGAGATAGAGGCGCAGAAGCTTGTGGTCTGGTGGCAGAAGCATGAGGACGAGTGGCAGCAGGAGCTGGCCATGGGTACCACTGAGGCCAAGGCATGGGATAAGATAAGTTAGGTGCCGCCCACGGGGGGGGCGAAGTAGGGAAACTGAGGCTGGTGATTGTGAGCCGTGACCTGAGGTGCAAAAGGTTCCAGTGGAGGAGGAGAGGCAGGTGGGGAGAACTCCGCCTGCTGCTGCATATCAGGCTCGCTGTCAGTGAAAGTAGCCAGGTCAGGTGGGGATAGCGGCTGGTCAAAGAGTGAGCACTGTGTGTCAAGGAGCGGAGAGTCAGGCTGAGGGGCCACTGAGATGTTGTCCTGACTTAAGAATTGCTGCTGCTGCTCCCTGGGCTGTGATCCTGCTGAGTGTGATCTGTGCTCAGAAGCGTGCACTGACTTCTGTTTTGCTTTCCCCGGTGCTGTTTGTAGGCTCCCTGCGGGAGGTCCGCTGCTGCTGCTGGAGTGGCAGGGAGGCTCGTTGCCGATGTTCTTGACGGCACCGGGGCAGAACACGCTGTCGGCACCGGGTCTATTTTCGGTGCCGAGGGGACAGGGGCCGAGGAGACATTCCCGGTAGGGGAAGTCGGGTCCCTGCCTCTGCGCTCCGCAGGAGCCGTGGCTGAGGTGCTGGGACGGTCGGAGGCACCTGCCTTCGGTGCTGCCAGCACTGAGGGTAAGGATCTCGCAGGAGACCCTTTACCCTTTTAAAAGTCTCCGGATGGAGACAGTTGGGCTTCCTGCCTCTTCGCATGAGAAGTAGTAGTATTGTTTTCCATGAGACAGTAGGTGGGCTGTGGTTTGCGGATAAAGGTTTGATAAGGGCAGGGTAGGGTGGGGGTAAGAGAGCGGAGATAAAGATGGTGTTGGGACCTTAAGTAAAGGTGATACCTAGTGCCGCTGACATTTGAGCTACAAACTTCCAGTTACCTAATTTCAAATATTTATAGTTATAACCACATTCTAATAATTATTATGGCATTAATATTTATAGCACTGGCAGCCTTAATTGCTCCAGTAATTTTGTGTATTTGGGAATTCCCTTAGTTATGTAAGTTTTGCATAGATCTTGGATGTGTGAGAGCTGGATGCTGAAGAGTCACACAACAAGTTGCAACAGAGAATTGGAGCCAGGATGTCTATAGAGTTTAGAAGCTCCACAGGAATCCTGCCCTTATCCCGCTCACTCTTTATGGAATTTACAAGCAGCTCAAAAATCCTGGTCCCAGCTCTTTCCCTGCTTGTTTAAGTTCTGCAGGAGTCTCCTCCTCAGAGATTATAAGCAACATAGGTTTCTCAACCAGGTGTTTTAAATTCACTTTGATCTTGGGCACTGATCCTAGAAATACTTCATACCTTGAAATGATGCACAGCACTTAGAAATAATTGTTAGAGGACTTTTCCAAAAACGAAACAGTCATTTTTACATCACATCTCTCAAACAGGTTGAATAATTCATCTCAACCAGGAAGTCAAATATCAGACAGGATGGATAAAAATCAATTTAAAAAATAAACAGATTTTTAAAATTTAAATTGGATTTTTTTATTTAAATTAAATACAGGCTTATTTTTTTTTAAATAATTTATTTAAAAATAAATCAGAAATGTACAATTTATGTTAAGGCCTCAGTGTATTATAATCTATTAAAATCATTAAAATTAAATATAAAAATAACATTAAACTTTAAAATTGACACGTTTTAAAGAAGTTCAAATCACTGAACTTGTGGAAGTCACTGGCTAAAGCACCTGGAACCAGTTTTCTGACATACTAAACAAGCCTTTGATTGTAGGCACAGAGAGAATATTTTCTTCATTTCCAGTTTATTCAACTATTTCAGTTCAATGACTAGTTCAAAGTTAAGAAACTAATTCAGAGTTGAAAAAGCAGAAAAGCTTGTTTTACTCTCCCACATCTATGCAAAAACATTGGGAGTGAGATGGTGAGATGTACACTTGTTCTAACATCTTTAAAGGACCTGGTAACCAGAAACAAACAGTTCAATTCACTGACTACAGATAGTACTTCCTTTGTTTAATAAATCAGTTAGATTTGATAACCTTTTTGATAAACCTTTTTTTCTTATGTATTCAGCACATTTAAGGTAGAGGGTTTTTCTAAATGCTGTTTTTATGCATTTTTAATTGAATTTTAATTGCCACTTAAATAGAGCTTGACACAAATCACAACTAAAAAGTTTATCATTATCTAGTAAAGAAATACATCATTTACCATTTTCTAGCATAATAAAATGTAAAAATTAAGAATAGGAATAAATATAAATTACCATATAATTGGTTAAATAAAAGTACATAGATAGGGCACTACCAATTTCATGGCAGTGAAAAACATGTCACGGATCGTGAGCTAACCCCTTCCCCGTGAAATTTGATCTCCCACATGCTGCTGGGAGGCTCCTAGCTGTGAGTCCTGGCCTGGCCCAGGAGGGATAGGATTTGTCCTTCCCCTGCACAGTCACTCTTGGGGGGAGATCAGACCCACCTCCGGTGCCTCCCCCGCTGCAGGAAGCTCTGGGGCTTGGCAGTAGCCCCGGAGCTGGCTTGTGGAGGTGGGTCCGATCTCCCCATGCTGCTGGGAGTACCCCAAATGGGAAGGGAGAGGGGGGCTATTTACGAGTCCCAGACGGCCTGGGGAGGGACAGAACTTGTCCATACTGGCCTGGGGAGGGACAGGATTTGTCCTTCTCCTGCATGGCTGCTCTGGGGTGGGGACAGGGTGAAGGGGAGAGATCAGACCCACCTCTGGGCATCTTTTTGGGTTGTGACCCCTCTGCTTACACCACCATGAAATTTCAGATGTAAACATCTGAAAACATGAAATGGACCAATTTTAAAACCTTCTTTCCATGAAACTGATCAAAATGGACAGTGAACTTGGTAGGGCCCTATACAGGGCCGGCTCCAGGCACCAGGCAACCAAGCACATGCTTGGGGCGGCACCTGGTAAGGGGCGGCCAATCTTGGGGTGGCGGGGGGCAGCGCGGCACGGCATTCCGCGGGGGGGGGGGGGGGGGGGGGGGGGGGGGGGGGGGCGGCGCTTTTTTTTGCTGGGGCAGCAAAAAAGTTAGAGCCGGCCCTGGCCCTATATATAGATAAAGTGTATTTTCCTGGCTAGCAAAAAGTAGTACCAAATTTAGTGCAAAGCCTATATTTAGTTGTAAACAAACATGTTTTAATGGTTACCAACCAATGAGAAGCAAAACATGATTAAAATAGATGATTTAAATAAAGGTTTCCTACTTGCTGATTTAAATCATGATTAAAGTCAATGATTTAAATCAATCCACCCTGATTTCAGAGAAGTCAAAATTCTCCTCTGGCAAAAGACTACATATTCAAAAATTCACATAGAAGGAATTAGAAGTTGCTCAGTTTGAGACTATAAACAAATAAACCATCTAATGGAAACTGTCTTACCTCCCTAATTTTGTAAGGCTATCATGGCTCCATAATACAGTATCTGCTCATGCATGAGAAAATCTATATTTGTTCTCTCAAAAATCATTGTACATTTGGTAAAAAATAAAGTTGACAATCTACCTTGAATGTAAAATGACTACTTAGGAAGATAAACCTTTCTGTCAAGATGTGGACTAGATGCCTAAAATCCATATGAAGGTGCCTGAACAGATGGCCTGGTTTTCAAAAGTGTTGAGCAGCAACTCCCATTGATATGTGTGTGTAATATATATATATATAATATATATATTACACACACAGATTGATGCACAGTAATGGAATATATCAAGACCAATTTTTGAGAAATGTGGATTATTGATATGCTGTCATAAGTAGCCAGGTTTCTGGTTATACACAAAGCACTTCTTCCTAGAATAATACACAAAAATACAGTAAAAAACATGTGATGCCAACATATTGAAGAATCACTTGCTAGAGGTAGTTAAAAATGAATATAATTCCCCGATGAAAGATAAATATAGCTTTCTAGGTAATTATAGTGTCATCAGAAGAAAAGAAAAGAAAAGAAAAGAAAATATGTGACCGATTATGAGCCTTGCAGCCTCCACAGTAGCGTAGGCAGTTGTAGGATAGCTTGAAGTATAACTGGGAATATCCACTTTGAAACTACTGACACCCATAGAAAACAACTCTTATTGACTTCAGTGGACATTGGATCAGGCCCTTTATGATTCAGAGAGAGGCTAATGTTTAGAGTTAAGAGTTTTATATTTGGTGCCTTTCCTGGTTGCTGAATATTACAAACCAGTAAGTCCAAAATCCAAAGTGCATATTAAAATACTACATTTTTCTCACTTGTTGGCAGGCACAATAAAAACACATGAACAAAAGGCTTAAGAAAAATGCAGCCTAATACATCACACACTATTCTATTGTTCTTTCATTTCCTATGTGCCATGCATCCCTTCATCTTCCCTGCTCTTACGAAGTAAAGCTATACTGATGTGTCCATTATGATGGGCCTGTGCTGTATTTTTCGAAGAATAGGTCTCACCCTAAGAAGTGCACAGCACCTAAACGACTACTGACCTCAGTAAGAGTTATGGATACTTGGCACTTCTTAGGGTGAGACTTTTAAACTATAAGGCAGTGGTTTCCAAAGTTTTCTTATTGTGTACCCCTACAGCTGCCCGCATACCTATACCCTTCTCATCACTGTTACTTTGTGTGCTCTTCTTAACACTACCTGTTTTCAGCCATCTGTCCATATTTCACTGTTACATACAGATATTGTTATAGTGTGAGGTATACAACTGAAAAAAACCCCTAAGTTCTGAGCTCAGTTAGACTGGACAGTTGCGTGGCAACTGAACCCATGCTATACAGTGATTGGAGGTGAGGGCTCTGTATGTAAGCATCTCTGTATATCTATGTTCTCACTTGTACATCTTAAAGTAAATTAACTACGATATTTTATATAACAAATTCCCACAGAGTTTTAAAGCTTCATCTGAGTAGCCTATTATGAAAATGCAATAAACAAAACAATTAATAAATAAAATTCACAATTCACAATAACTCCTGTGTATCCTCAGAGATGTCTGACATAACCCCAGGGGTATGCGTACCACAGTTTGGGAACCCCTGCTATAAGGTGGTCAGGGAAAGGACATGTGTGATACCTAAAGCTCTATCTACATTTATTTTGCTATACAGATTAACACTAAATAGTAACATATATTTTACACACACTCTTATGACAAAAATTGATAAAAAGTCAAATCTTTAAGTACCTTTTCTTTTTACGTGGTAAAAAAAAGCAAGTATTGGACAGAATCAGAGTTGTATGATATTGTCATGCACAGTGTGGAATATTCTATATGAAGAGAAAGCCACAAACAATGAAAAAGGAAGAAGGAGGACTTTGTGGGATGTACTTTGCCACTATTGCAAACATACTGAAGAAAAACAATGTAATTGGATACAAAGAGGCAAAAAGCAAACAAGCTGAAAAGAAAAGCTAGACAAATCATTGTACTTGTACAACAAATTCCCCAAAATCCATCACGATACAAAAAGGAAGGCAGCAACAGCCCTAAACAGAAAACAATTTTGGGGGGTGGGGAAAAGCATTTTAAAAGAAAATATGCCATTGGCATTCTCAAAAGGCAAATACTCTGAATGAAGTTCTCCATCTGGAAACAGATAATTCTGCTCAAATGTGTCACACAGTTACCATGGCAATGTAATGAAGAAAAACAGCGCTCATTAATAATGGTCGGGATGATAAATGAGCATATCAACTTATAATATTGAAACAATTATTACCGGGGGAAAAAAGTATAGGAAAACAGTGTGGAGAATTGGTTTAGGACTCACAGATTCCTGTGACCATACTGACCATAAGGGAGACAACTAGCACAACTATAATGCTACAAGAGTATTTCCGGTGATGATGACACTACATTCTGGCTCCGTCAATAAAGGGCAGGAATCCCTTACCCCCCAAACACACCTGTGCATGCTGTGATTTTCGGTAATGTCTCTTTTATTTATTAAGCCCTAAAATAGAGCAGTGAGAACTACTACATATTGTCAAGAATTCTGCTGGCTCTTGGTGCAGTCGCAACCCAATGAGCTTGGCTGAGCCCAATAAACCCTCATTACGTGACTGTGCTTTCTGATTGGATTGAAGGGCCAACAGCTCACCATTTAAGCCTTGTACCAAGAGCAGCACAGTGGCTGCTCAATGTGTTCCACATCTGCAGCTGTGCCAGACCTGGTTCCTGCTCTGGCCCTTGCTCCTACCCGTACCTGCTTCTGCTCCACCCCTAGTCCCAACCTTCCTCAGAACTCCTGACTCCTGGCTCCGACCACTGGCTTGACCCTGACCATGACTCCAGTTCTGCCCTCTGATTCTGCTCCGACAACTAGGCTAGATTCCTGTTCCAA
This sequence comes from Terrapene triunguis, assembly GCF_002925995.2. Lineage (NCBI taxonomy): Eukaryota > Metazoa > Chordata > Testudines > Emydidae > Terrapene > Terrapene triunguis. The sequence continues at coordinate 15,616,822 of NW_020664561.1, read as the reverse complement.
CCACTAAGTAACTCCGCCTACACTCTGCTGTATGACACATACCCTACAATGCATTTCCATTTTAGACATGTAAAGAATGGCAGGTTTGCCTGTATCCTAAAAAAATAGACGTGGGTTAAGATAAGCCTTTGTTCTTTATTTTTAGTGATGTACTGTGCATTAGACACGAGGCATGTGGTTCTATAGTCACAGCACTGAGGAGAAAGTTTCTCAATCACACCCTCATTTTTCTGTGCTTCAAATTTTCCTTAATGTCTCTTGCATTTAGATCAGATGACATTTAAGTTTATCCTTCACCCCTTATAACACACATTACTGCTCTGTAAAATACGAACCTCTTGTCCAACACACTGTTAGGCAAATTTCTCTGTACTGTAATTATTCCTACTGGGTACTGCAATTATTCCTACAGCTGTGTTCAAGATACACACATAAGAACAGTCATACTAGGTCAGACCAAAGGTCCATCTAGCCCAGTATCCTGTCTTTTGACAGTGGCCAATGCCAGATGCCCCAGAAGGAATGAACAGAACAGGTAATCATCAAGTGATCCATCCCCTGTTGCCCATTCCCAGATTCTGACAAACAGAGGCTAGGGATACCATCCCTGCCCATCCTGACTAACAGCCATTGATGGACCTATCCTCCATGAACTTATCTAGTTCTTTTTTGAACCGTTATAGTCTTGGCCTTCACAACATCCTCTGGCAAGGAGTTTCACAGATTGACTGTGCATTGTGTGAAAAAATACTTCCTTTTGTATGTTTTAAACCTGCTGCCGATTTGGTGACCTCTAGTTCTTGTGTTACGAGAAGGAGTAAATAACACTTCCTTATTTACTTTCTCCACACCAGTCATAATTTTATAGACCTCTATCATATCCTCCCTTATTCATCTCTTTTCCAAACTGAAAAGTCCCAGTCTTATCAATCTCTCCTCTTATGGAAGCAGTTCCATACCCCTAATCATTTTTGTTGCCCTTTTCTGAACCTTTTCCAAGTCCAACATATCTTTTTTGAGATGGGGTGACCACATCTGCACACAGTAGTCAAGATGTGGGCATACCATGGATTTATATAGAGGCAATATGATATTTTCTGTCTTCTTATCTATCCCTTTCATAATGATTCCCAACATTCTGTTTGCTTTTTGAACTGCTGCTGCACACTGAGTGGATGTTTTCAGAGAACTATCCACAATGACTCCAAGATCTCTTTCTTTCGTTGTAACAGCTAAATTAGACCCCATCATTTTATATGTATGGTTGGGATCATGTTTTCCAAAGTGCATTACTTTGCATTTATGAACACTGAATTTCATCTGCCATTTTGTTGTCCAGTCACCCAGTTTTGTGAGATCCTTTTGTAGCTCTTCGCAGTCTGACTGGGACTTAACTATCTTGAGTAGTTTTGTATCATCTGCAAACTTTGCCACCTCACTGTTTACCCCTTTTTCTAGATCATTTATGAATATGTTGAATAGGGCTGGGCTCAGTACAGACCCCTGGGGGACACCACTATTTACCTCTCTCCATTCTGAAAACTGACCATTTATTCCTACCCTTTGTTTCCTATCTTCTAACCAGTTACCAATCCATGACAAAACCTTCCCTCTTATCCCGAGACAGCTTACTTTGCTTAAGAGCCTTTGGCGAGGGACCATGTCAAAGGCTTTCTGAAAATCTAAGTACACTATATCCACTGGATCCCCCTTGTCCACATGCTTGTTGACCCCCTCAAAGAATTCTAGTAGATTGGTGAAGTATGATTTCCCTTTACAAAAACCCTTTAAAAATCCTTTTAAAGGCATCCTCTCTTCCCCCCTTTTGCTGTTATGGACATTTGGAGCCTTTGGACAGTATTTAGTCCAGCATTTGAGGCTGCACTTTGCAGAGTCCTTGCTGGTAGTTGATGAAGAGTTGGCAGGTTACATTGGTGTTGGCACCCTCTCCTTGCTTCCAGCTACTTCTACAAAGCATTTAAGCTCTTCATTGTAATGAAAACCTGGATGCCTGTAAAAGGAGTTGAAGACGGAGAGGACGAGGAGGAGCCGGTTTAGCTGCCTCCTCTAAGGAGTCATTGGAGAGGAGGCAGGAGCTGCTCTTGGACGCTGGATTTCCAGGTACCAGTGAGCAATCTCCAGCAATAGAAGAGTCAGGAGCTGCCAATGGGACCAGAGCTGCCAGTGCAGGAGGATTGTCCAGAAAAACAGGAAACTAAGCATCTGGGCAGAATATGCAGAGGCAAAGGATAACCAGGTGGCAGAGAAGCACGTGCAGAGGAGCAGATCAAAGAATCCAGGATATTCCTTAGTTCCTTGGCTGTGGAATTTGCTGCCCAATTGTGCAGTAGTCTTGGGTTTTCTTTTAGTTTTTTTTAAATCTTATTTCTAGCCTTCCTGGCTGTGAAGAAAAACTTCCTGTCTCAACCCTAAATTACTGTGACAACTCCAACCACAGTTTGTCAGCGTACCACAGACCTTCCACACCAAATCACAAGCCTCTACCACTTGAGCTAAAAGAGTAACTCCAATAACCACTCATGGGAATGGGGAAGACAGTACATTTACTGTACATAGGGGTTGGTTAAAGTAGTAACCGGTCATAGATCTAGCCACGTTCTGCCTTTGTGGCACATCACCAAAGTGCTGTGGGGGGGGGAATCCAACTGCTGGATCCTCAGGTGTTTTAAGATTCCTTGGGTTTCAACAGGCTGCAGCACTGTTTCCTTCCTTGGCCCTCTGGTACATTCCCTGGGCAACAACTCTGTCTGCTACTCCGTCATGGGAACGGAGCGCCTCAGCCCACACTAGGGATCAAAGATTCACAATTTCTCACCTACAGAACATTTAAAAGCTAGAGCCCTATTTTGACAAATGATTGTATTTCTCATTTTAACAATAAATGGCAAATATCAGGAAAGCTTTTAGCAAATCTTAACTACTTTAAACAGACTTACCAGTAAAGTGAGCCTCTCAGCTGCTAAAACCAAATATGTCAGTCTAATATGTGAATGTCAATGGAATGACAGCAGCACAGTAGATGCCATGGAAGATCAGCAGTAGACGCGTTAAACACTCTCCAAAGCCCGTTTACAAAGTAAAGATTTTCAGGTAAAATGTTGCCAACCTGACAATGGTCCTCATTTTTTAGCAAATGTGTGACAGGCCACCATGACAACTGATCTCAACTCTGACCTTTGGAGTAATTCAATGTTGATGGCTTGTTCAATGTTGACTTCATTGCGAAGACTAACAACTGGGTTGGTGGATTTCACAATGTGGACAAATATCTACTAGGAAACTAACCATATCATTAACTCTCATTACACAGGCCAACAAATCAGCCCTCTGATGACCAACCTTGTCCATATTTGAACAGTGACCAATTCTGCTGAGTCGTCTAGTCCCTTAGCAATTCTACATCACAATTATTATGGACTATTCTAACTACATGGGTTTTTTCAGTAGTGTGTGTTACTTACTGAATCTAAAAAATGCTCATTGCCAAGAGTACTGCTGAAGTCAAGTCGGTGAGGAGCGCTATATTTTTTAAGAGTACAGTTGCACAAATAAAATACAAATATTGCAAACAAATTAAAAAGTGATCAGTGATAATGTTGCTTGGAAAACTGTAAACAAGTATAAATTTCAGCATTATAAACAAGTTTCTGGGAAGACTACTATGTGGTGTTTTGATTTCTACAAAGTTCAGACAGGGATCTCAGAAGAACTTGGTATTGCACATTTGACTAGTAACGCTAAGGAGGTTTATTATTTTTATTTTGCAGATCCTGGGAGAAAAAAGATCAGTCATTGGCTAGTCAGCATGGAGGAGGGTTACAGGATTAGATGGAGCATGGTCTAGTCCAGTTTGGCAATTCCTACCTTTCTGGTATGAATTAAAGTGAACACCTGGTAGGACCAGCTATTTTTAAGGTTGCAAAGTAGTTTCCATTACAACTCCATTTTCACACACACTACTTTCTGAAACATTCACCATTGGGGCAAAAATGTCCATGCTTGATCTCAGTCTAAAACTGGATTTGGAAAGTTTGAGCAAAATTCCTTTGGCTGTATTGAGTTCTACTTTTCCTGTTTTAGGAGCACACAGGGTATAGAGAAAAAATAAGAATTACCCAAAAAGCTATTTTAATACAGCACAAAGAATCAATAAAAGACACAATCACAATGTGTAAAAGTCTTTGGAGGTCACCACTGAACTACTAAACTAAACTTCTCTTTCATGGTACAATCTTTAATTACAAGTTCTCCAGGCTTCTTAGATATACATTTGCGTTTAAGGAAACATTGTGTTACATATTAAATTTTATTACATTATTGGAGAAATAGTCATGTGATCACACAATTAAAGACGGTCAAGGAATGCTTATGAAGCAAAGGAACACAGAGTTGAGGCTGTTCATTCATAATTACCTTTCATATACAGTAACTCCTCACTTAACGTTATAGTTATGTTCCTGAAAAATGCGACTTTAAGCGAAACGATGTTAAGCGAATCCAATTTCCATTAATGTAAATGAGGGGGTTAGGTTCCAGGGAAATTTTTTTCACCAGACAAAAGACTATATTATATATATATATATATATATACACACACACACACACACACACAGTATAAGTTTTAAACAAACAATTTAATACTGGTACACAGTGATGATGATTGTGAAGCTTGGTTGAGGTGGAGGAGTTAGAGGGTGGGATATTTCCCAGGGAATACCTTACTGCTAAATGATGAACTAGCAATTGGCTGAGCCCTCAAGGGTTAACTCTCACACTCTACAAGGCATCAGGAATGGAGGGAGGGTAGACAGCATCGCAGACAGAGACACACAGCGTGTGTCAGAGAGAGAGAGAAAGAGAGAGAGAGATGCGCATTTCCCCTTTAAGTACGCTGACCCTACTCTTAAGTACACTGCCTTGTTAATTAGATCAGCTTGATGAGACCGCAGCTGCTGCCAGCAAGCTCCCTCCGTCCTGAGCCCTGTCCTGTGTCCCCCCGCTCTATGGAAGATGGGGTAAGCGGGGTGCAGGAGCAGAGGGGAGGGGAACACTCTGACAGCCCCCCTCTTCTACCCCCCCCCCCTCCCGCACAGCAAGCAGGAGTCTCGGGGAGCAGCTCCAAGGCAGAGGGCAAGAGCAGCACATGGCAGTGGGGGGGAGGGACAGCTGAACGGCCGGTAATTGATAGCCTGCTGGGCGGCTGCTGCACAGGGAACTTAGAGGGGGAGCTGATAGGGGGGCTGCCGGTCCACCCTGGTTCCAAGCCCCCACCAGCTAGCTGCAACGGGCTGCTCTTCCTGCAAGCAGTGGACAAAGCAGGTGGCTGCCAAATGACATTAGAAGGGAGCATTGCACAACTTTAAACGAGCATGTTCCCTAATTGATCAGCAACAAAACGTTAACCGGGACGACTTTAAGTGAGGAGTTACTGTATTCTGACTTTTTGGTGCTTAAACCATGAAACTTAACATTACATGAATGTCCATTTTTTTTTCTTTTTTTTTTCCATTTAATTAACATGTAGCTCTGAGTCTGCTACCACATTTTTCAAAGGAAGCCATTCCTCAGGTGAAGGAGATTACGGACATGGTGCTGTGCAGGAAGAATATTCCGTAAATGTGATTATCTACAGCCCACTAAAAAGATCAAGTCAAGAAATGAAAACAGGAGAGGAAACAAGAAGAAGGTATTAAAAGGAACAGAGAGAAGAGAAGGGATGGTCTGTGGCTTTGAAAATATTGCCAGTCAGATGTAATATCCAGGTAAGTTGGGGCGAGGGGACTGGGGCATCGTGACAGCGTTACTAGACATATATGTTCAATAATAGCATCCTGTTCAGTACTGGACTGTCCACGGAGGCGTGTTACAAGAGATCCTAGAGTGGCATAAAGTTCATAAACACCTTTCCAGTCATTTGTTACATTTATAACGTTACAGATGTGTCTGGACCGGGGTCGGCAACCTATGGCACGCGTGCCAAAGACGGCACGCGAGCCCATTTTTAATGGCACGCTGCTGCCTGCCGGGGTCCCGCTCAGACCGCTGCCGAACCCTGAGCGGGGCCGACGTCCGGGACCCCGGCAGGCAGCAGCGTGCCATTTAAAATCCTGCCCGGCCCAGCCTGCTCTTCTCCGCCCCCCGCCTACTGCTCTCTCTGGCGGGGGCAGGGGGCAGAAGCAAGCTTGGTCCTGCCGGCTGCTGCTGTTAGGCAGCCTCCACCAGCAGCCAAACTTCCCCCTCCCCCGCCTCTTCCCCCAGTGTGCTGCGTTGAGCCCCGCCTCCTCTCCCTCCCTGCCGCCGATGGCCCTTGCAAGGGAGGGGAGAAGAGGAGCCCCAGCGCCCTTGCTGCTCAGAGCGGGAAGGAGGCAGAGAAGAGGCAGGACTGGGGCCTTGGGGAAGGAGGGTGGAATCAGAGCGTATCTCTCCAGCCCCCTGCCGTGAGCCACTCAGGGCAGGGGGCTGGGAGCACCTCCCGATCCCAGCCCACCCCCCAGACCTCTGCCCTGACCCCTGCACCCCCCCTCACACCCCAGCTCCCTAAACCCCCCCCACGACCCCAGCCCTGACTCTGCACCCCCCACATATACTCAGCCCCCCCCACACCCCATGCCCTGAGTCCTGCACCCCCCTCACACGCCCCCAGCCCTCTGCCCTGACTCCTGCACCCTCCTCACACACACCCTGCCCTGACTCCTGCACTCCCCACACATACCCAGCCCCCCTCAACCCTGCCCTGACTCCTGCACCCCCTCACGCCCCCAGCCCTCTGCCCTGACCCCTGCATCCCCCTCACACTCCAACCCCTGCCCTGACTCTGGCACCCCCCACACATACCCAGCCCCCCACACCCCATGCCTTGACTCCTGCACCCCCCTCACACGCCCCCAGCCCTCTGCCGACTCCTGCACCCTCCTCACACACAGCCTGCCCTGACTCCTGCACTCCCCACACATACCCAGCCCCCCCACACCCTCTGCCCTGACTCTTGCACCCCCCACATTCCCACCTGCATCCCTCGCACCAAATGGGAGCTGCCCAGGTAAGCACTCCCCACCCAAACCTCCTGCCCCAATCCTGAGCCCCCTCCCTCATTCTAACTCCTGGCCAGACCCTGCACCCCAACCCCCAGCCTGCTCCTTCACTCCCAGCCCTGTGCTCAGTGCACCCCTACCCTCAGCTCAGTGCAGAGAGAGGAAAAGAATGGGCCAGAACCAGGGAGAAGGTACCCACTCTATGTGGGCAGGGCTGGGACCCCAGACCGGCAGCGGGCTGAGCGGGGCCGGCAGCCGGGACCCTGGCTGGCAGGAGCCAGCGGACGGAACCCCAGACCAGCAGCGGGCTGAGCCACTCAGCCTGCTGCTGCTCTGGGGTGCCGGCCCCGTTCAGCCCGCCGCCAGTCTGGGGTCCCGGCCGCAGGCCCCGCTCAGCCTTCTGCCGGTCTAGGTGAACGGAACCCCAGGCTGGCAGCGGGCTGAGCAGGCTGGCGGCGTAAAATCAGTATTTTAATTTAATTCTAAATGAAGCTTCTTAAACATTTTGAAAACCTTGTTTACTTTATATACAACAGTAGTTTAGTTATATAATATATAGACGTATATAGAGAGACCTTCTAAAAAATGTTAAAATGTATTACTGGCATGCAAAACCTTAAATTAAAGTGAATAAATGAAGACACAGCACACCACTTCTGAAAGGTTGCCGACCCCTGGTCTGGACGTTTATAAGTACATATAAAGACAGTGACTCTATCCCAAAGAAAACCTTGCATCACTCAGGAACGATAAAAACAGAGAACAAGGAGCAGACCTTACACAGATAAATCTCTTACATAGGGTGTGACTACACAGTAGCTGGGAGGGTGCTTCACAGCATAGGTAAACAGACACGTTTTTTTCTGCTTGAGCTAGTGTGTTAAAAATAGTGTGGCAGCAGCAGCATGGGCAGCAGCTCAGGATAACTACCCGAGTACCACCCTGCCCAGTCCTATGGGTACAGACTCGGGTGGTTAGCCCAAGCCCCTATCTGTGCTGCTGCAGTCAAACTGTTATTTTTAGCATACCAGCTCAAGCAGAGCTGGCATGTGTCTGTCTGCCCACTCCGGGAAGCATCCTACCAGCTGCTGTGTAGACGTCCCCTAATTTATAAGCTAGTGGCATAGGAAGAGGACTGGGGAAGAGACGTGGCACTTGAGTAGTGCTTGAAAGGCAAAGCAAATAACAAATCAAGGTGTAAAACCTACCCTTCATCAACAGTAGATCAATTTTTTTACTAATAAGTGAAATATACACACCACTTTCTATTGCACCTAAAAAGCTGCTTTAAATATATATTTATCCTAAATGCTAGGAGTCCTGTGAAATGTTTGTTTTTTTTCATAAACACACAAAAGACCTGCCCAATTACATATTTCTCTAAGACTCTGAACCATTCTGTTTTTTTTAGGGTATGCAATATTTTATACATTACAAGGACTGAAAATTACACTAGTTTGATGAGGTTTAGAACTGGCTATATTCAGTCTTGGATCTATTCCCAAAAAATTGCTACATTCGGGGACCAGTGAAACTTTACCATCTGATATTTCATGAACCATCAGGGCTATAAAAACAAAATGCTAAATGCTGCTGGGTGGAAGGGATCTTGCAATGCCACACAGCTTTCATTTCTAGCCATGAGACAGTGGACTCGGAAATCAGAATGAGGTGACTTTTAAGCATCTCTTTCTCCTCCCCTTTTTAGCAGCCAATATTACAACACTGTCAGAAAAGAGCTTGGAATCTCAGTTGACAAATGGGGTATAAATGTTTCTAGCTCTTATCATGATTCTGGCAGCTAAAGTTTCAGAATTCTTCTGGGCATTTAAAAAATAAAAATGAAGATAAGAATTAGGTAGGCTTTTTATAGCATAGAATTTACCTAAATTAACATTCAGAACAGGGTTTTACCATGTCTTAGGTGAGTGCTTGAACTATTGGGGGGTGGTTGGTTGCTTGCGCTCTCACTCTCTCTCTCTCATTTTTGTGAAAATTTTTGAAAGCTCTCTGTTTTGATGCCAAATGAAACTAAATGTCAAAACCTCAAAAATTTTTCACTAAAAATGGAACTTTTGTTTTTTGGGTCAGCCCTACTAGAAACACTTGGCAAACCAGAGTAAATACACTCAGAACCAGTCATTTTTTTCACTAATGTGTGTGTGTGTGCGCACACGTATATATATATTATATAAAAACTGTACATACATTGAGAGTTTTCCCTCTCCCACACCTTTCATATGTTGCATTCTTTGGGAAGGAGTGTGGAGAGGAAATCAGTATGCCTAGCATCTGTGCCCTCACTATGTACCTGATTAGAGGAAGCTGTGATTTGGTTGAAAGGATACAGGGAGTGTAGACAGTAAACAAAGCTGTCAGAAGTACTAGAGGTTCCAGAGGATTGTATGTGGGATAGACTGGGGAGGGCAGACTAACAACTGTGTTGGGGTAGGAGAGCACTGTATAAAATGTGTAGCAAGAACTGCTTGCCTATGTGCTCTCCTCAGTGTCATTGGTTGTTTAGATGGTGTGCCTGCTGCTCAGTGCACTACTGTCCTGTAGGAGGCATAATTTTGTCTGTAGTGTCTTTGAAAGAAGATCTGTAAAATGGGTGCTCCTGTAGAGAGTAGGTGGCTCTCAAAGGTAATGCAATAACTCACAGTTTTGCCGCCAGTCATTGATGCCTACAGAAGGGAAACGTTATGCTGTGTGCTAAAGTGAGTTAACTTTACAGCTATTTATATGGCCCGTAACTAAAGACATTTTATTAACTGGTATATCTTTTATGTCTGGAAGATTTGTGCTGTGTGTTATAAGTTTCAATTACTCTTTTTTGGCTTTGGTTTACTGAAGAGAAATGTTAGCAGTAACGAGCTGCTTCAACTCCTCATGAGACTTCAATGATTAATTATTCTATCCATTAAAATGAACAGATTGCAATTAATAAAATTAAATAGCTGGTGAGAAGGGGTATTCTTTTCCATGCTGCATGAACAATATGCCCTGATAGATTAATATTACATTAATAGGAGGAAGCTCTATAACAGGAAGAATATGAAAGTACATTTTTAAATTCATATTTTGTGGGCTGACAGTCTTGTTTAACAGTTGACTCATTAAGAATACAGCCTAATTACTTGCCAGATAAAGAGGCATCAGGTATTTATTTACAAAGCACCAGAGAATATCTTGTTAGGTAAATCTGGGGGTGGGAGTTAATAATTCTTAGCTCATATGGGCTAGTGGTAGGGCTGCAGCACCATGGGAGATCTTGCTATCTTGACACCTTGTCCAGCTGGGCTACAGAGGCAGTCTCACTGTATGCGCAAGGTTAATGTATGTCCCTTATGCTGCTCAGTAGTGGCAGCACTGAAAAAGAGTGGCTTCAACTAGTGTCTGAAAGAAGTCCCTGTCCAGCTCTCTGATGGAATGATGAATGCTGCAATGTAGTAGTGGAGAGGGCCATTGCTAGTGGGGGATGGGAGGCGAAGAACGGCAGAGATCCAACAGGGACTCGGAGCTCTTTACACATGAGGATTTAAAACACATACAGCCCTCTATCTATTAATTTAGTAGGCCAGCTTTCTTGAAGGAAAATTTGAAGCTTCAGCAGCCAAATGCAACTGAAATAACCTTTCCACTCTAGGTGTACTGTTCTCTCTAGATTGTTTTAGTTGGCACCCTTCTGTTTGGTACCAAAAAGAGTTGTCTGAAAAGTTGGGATGATGGCACCATACTCAGACCCTTCACTTTGCTCTTCCAGCCCTACCAACTTAATTCAGAAGGTTTTAATGTAATCAGAATACATTCACTAAATTTGTATGATATAACTGGATAGTTATTCATCAGGATTATAGTAAAACCTAGAAGGTTAGATAGGTAAAGCCTTACATTAGGAAATTATGTAACCACTCAGGTAAAATAGTTTCTTAGGGTCACTGTGGTTTAGTGATTAGAATGGTTTCCTGGGTTTTATTCCCATCTGCCACAGACTCTTTGTGTGACCTTGTGCTCATAACTTAACTGCTCTGTATTTAGTTAATTCATCTGTAAAATAAGAATACCTCCCTCCCAGTAATTCTGAGAAGATTTGATTGTTTATAAATTGTTTTGAAATATATTTAAATATATATTTAAAGCAACTTTTTTGTGCAACAGAGAGTGTTGTGTGTGATTTTAGTAAAAACATGGACCTATTGTTGATGAAAGGCAGGTTTTACACCTTTATTTATTAGTTGCTTTGCCTTTCAAATACTGCTCACCTACTATTTCTCTTCTTTAGTCCTATTCCTACTCCACTAGTTTATAAATAAAGGGACATGGACACAGAAGCTGGGAAGGCACTTCTCAGTGTGGGTAGACAGACACATTCTAGCTCTGCTTGAGCTTCAGCAGGCCAATGTAATTTTCAGTCCCTGGAATATATAAAATATTGCTTATCCAAAAAAACCGGAATGGTTCAATGTCTTGGAGAAATATGTAATTGGGCAGGTCTTTTGTGTGTTTATTTAAAAAAAAAATGTTCCACTGGCATATAGGATAAATATATATTTAAAGCAGGTTTTTTTTAGCAACAAGCATTATATAGTGGACAGGCTGCAAAGACACTTTGGTTGCGCACACATCAGTTTGTGCAAATGTCTATCAGCTGGGTGTATTTTCCTTATATTTTTATTTATACATCAATAAATATTTCTACTTCAAAATTAGAATAGCATATTGATGTAATGAGTTTCATAGATTCATAGATTCTAGGACTGGAAGGGACCTCGAGAGGTCATCGAGTCCAGTCCCCTGCCCGCATGGCAGGACCAAATATTGTCTAGACCATCCCTGATAGACATTTATCTAACCTACTCTTAAATATCTCCAGAGATGGAGATTCCACAACCTCCCTAGGCAATTTATTCCAGTGTTTAACCACCCTGACAGTTAGGAACTTTTTCCTAATGTCCAACCTAGACCTCCCTTGCTGCAGTTTAAGCCCATTGCTTCTTGTTCTATCCTCAGAGGCTAAGGTGAACAAGTTTTCTCCCTCCTCCTTATGACACCCTTTTAGATACCTGAAAACTGCTATCATGTCCCCTCTCAGTCTTCTCTTTTCCAAACTAAACAAACCCAATTCTTTCAGTCTTCCTTCATAGGTCATGTTCTCAAGACCTTTAATCATTCTTGTTGCTCTTCTCTGGACCCTTTCCAATTTCTCCACATCTTTCTTGAAATGCGGTGCCCAGAACTGGACACAATACTCCAGCTGAGGCCTAACCAGAGCAGAGTAGAGCGGAAGAATGACTTCTCGTGTCTTGCTCACAACACACCTGTTAATACATCCCAGAATCACGTTTGCTTTTTTTGCAACAGCATCACACTGTTGACTCATATTTAGCTTGTGGTCCACTATAACCCCTAGATCCCTTTCTGCCGTACTCCTTCCTAGACAGTCTCTTCCCATTTTGTATGTGTGAAACTGATTTTTTCTTCCTAAGTGGAGCACTTTGCATTTGTCTTTGTTAAACTTCATCCTGTTTAACTCAGACCATTTCTCCAATTTGTCCAGATCATTTTGAATTATGACCCTGTCCTCCAAAGCAGTTGCAATCCCTCCCAGTTTGGTATCATCCGCAAACTTAATAAGCGTACTTTCTATACCAATATCTAAGTCGTTAATGAAGATATTGAACAGAGCCGGTCCCAAAACAGACCCCTGCGGAACCCCACTCATTATGCCTTTCCAGCAGGATTGGGAACCATTAATAACAACTCTCTGAGTACGGTTATCCAGCCAGTTATGCACCCACTTTATAGTAGCCCCATCTAAATTGTATTTGCCTAGTTTGTCGATAAGAATATCATGCGAAAAGATATTCTTTCAAAAGTCTTTCAAAAGACTTAACCTTGCATCCTGTTCTGAGAAAACTGAGTTTGTCTTAAACTTAAGATAAAAGGACTCCCTTAGGCATAAAGGCTGCCATGAACATTTCCTGATTTCTCCCAGCAAATGGGGACAAACAGATCTGGCCCTGATAGACACTAATGTAATATACTTTTGACATGCACACAAAAGGATGCTCGTTAAAGAGCTCAGTCAAAGACAATTGAAAATATAGGACTAGGACTGGGAGGAGGGATCCAACAACTCAGAATGCTTGCACCCCTCCTCCTCTGCCTCTGGGGTGGTACTGTTAAGTCAGTACAGGAGACTTCACCAGGAATGCACTGATCTAATATATTCCCTCCTGGAGCTCCTGCAGAGCCATGACTGCAAATTAAAGCTGCCCTCCTTTGGCCCAACTGCAAGGAGAACAAATGCTGCCTGTCCTCATCCACATATACATCTCTTTGGGCTACTGGAGCAGAGAGAGGTTCAGGCTGAGTTTATATCGTTTATCAACTTGCAGGGCAGTCACTTAATCAACATGCCTTAGCTCCCCATCTGTAAAATGGGGATACCACTACCTCTTCCCCCCGCTCTTTGTCTTCTGTATTTAGATTGTAGGCTGCTTGGAGCAGAGACTGTCTCTTCTTACAAATGTATAATCATTACAATGGGATCTTGAGATCACACAGGAAGTCTATGCACTATTGTAATACAGATAATTATATTAGAAGTGTCTTATAGGTATTTACACACATTTATTTACTTTATGTATTATGACACTGCAGTATCATTTACTCATTTAACATCACAATGAGGAGATGAAAACATTGCAAGGTGATTAACTGGTGCTGCAGGACATCTACTAAGTCTTTGGTCTATACAGTTAATATATGGATACCTGATCTGCTTCATATCCAATTGTTTTCAAAACATTTGACATTTTAAACATGCCCCTGAGCAATTTAGAAATGTGAGGTTTCAAAAATGTTGGAAAAAAATAATTTTCCTGCTTTGTAACTAATCATAACACATTTTCAAACTCCGCCTGAGCTAAAAGTAAACATTTTTAGATTAAGCATTTGATGTTTTAAAATCTGTACCAGGGCCAAAGGAAAAAGAAAAAAAACTTTCAGCAGATACTTAACTTTCAAATCCCCTGCCTGGATACCAAAATTTTTTTTTACAGTTGTAAGAAATATATTTGAAGCTGAAGAACAGACACTATTTATCAATGTGATTTTGATGGAATAAATATAATAAGCCACAACACAAAATAAAAAACCTATTTCATACACATTTGGCAATTTGTTCTTAGATTACAGATAAAAACATCAACAATGACTTTTATACGGCCAAACATTGCTTTCTGTTTGGGAAAGGGAATCTTATTTGGTTTCTCTCTGATGTCTTTTTTAATGAGGAGACTTGAAACAACAAGGAGAGAGCTAGCTTCGAGTATGCATTTTTTCTTTATTGATCACCTTTTGGATTGGTGGCCAAAAACTGGAAGACATGATAAGGTGAACCAGCTATTATCCACTCTGATTCATATACAGTAAATGAAGTACTTCTCAGGAAGAGCATTACAACATAGCTGGACAGTAGTGATGTGATTCTACAACTTGCCAGCAATTGAGAACATTTCCGTAACACACAGAGTAGCTTTGATTTGTTTCAGTGCATCTTCTCAGATAACCTACTAACTAGAACATGGGCCCTCAATCGAGGTGGACATGAATAGCTTCTGAGAGTCGCGATTATTTCCCCTTTCTTTATGGCTAGATGGGAGCGTGGTCCTGTTGTAACATGGGGGCCATACTATAAAAAAGTTGGCAACCACTGAATTAGATATTAAGAGGGTAGGGAAGTCATCTCTTCATCTGTGTTTATACAATTCCTAGCACAATGGGGCTCCAATCCTGATTGGGGCCTTTGGGAGCTTCCATAATATAAATCATCATTATTAATATATAAAGCACACTGGAGAAAGTGATTATTACTACCTCTGCCCTGGATATGCATAGGGTTATCATATTTCAGGTTCCCAAAAGGAGGACACTGCCGGAGGGGGAGGGGAAGTTAGAAGGGGGTGTTACTGTTTGGCGATGCTGGAGGGAGTAGTTGGGAGTGCTAAAGAGGAAACATGCGGCCTCACTCTCAAGGTGGGGAGCAGTGTCATGCTCCCTGTTCTGGTGGCAAGGTGGCTTGCGCAGGCCCAGGACGCAGCACTGGCCCGACTGTCAGTGCCTCCCTATGGGCCTCTCTCCCATCCCAGGGATGGGAGCTGGTGCCTGGGTGGGCGACTGCAGGGGAGGGCACGGAGACAGCTCTTTCTGAGCCGCAATGTCTGCTCCACAAAAATCCAGGACATTGCCTCTTATTTGAAAAATACACCCAGGAAGAGGATCACAAAAGAGGTCATGTCCAGGAAAACCAGGACATATGGTAACCCTAGATGTGTGCATGTATATCTTATTACTATTATTTACTCAGATCACTCATGGGGGTGAGGGTGGGGGCAAGAGTACTGCACCCATTTAGGGATGGGATTAATCTTCAAACATGGTGATCTGACATGGCTGGAGCATCTCAGGACAGTAGAAAAAATTCAGAACTAAATAAGATCATTTGATATTCCAATAACCTTTCTAATAAAGAACCATTCTACCACTAACTTGGAAATAATTTTCCTTCATGGGGTATTAGTGAAGCCACACACTGAAAAGTGATGCTGTTAAAGTGGCGGAGCATCTTATGTTTATTGTTTCCTGGAGCCTGATCCAAAACCCACTGAAGTCAACAGGATCCTTTCCATTGACTTCACTGGGTTTTGGATCAGGCCTTTAGTGACTACCAGCTCAAAACTGCTCTACTTGGAAGTAAGTAGAAAAAAGAAATGGGGAGGGGAAGAGAAAGGACAATTTTACTACTATCACTACACAAAAGTCATGATTAATGTAAAGAAATTGGCCTGTTATGTCTGGCATGAAAGGATCTTATTGATTCTGTTTCCTACTATATATTTACTTGCTGTAGTAGCATGAACAGTCCATTTTGTTGCTATTCTGTAAGTACCTTTTTATATTTAATAATCCATTGAAATAGATACATATTCTGGGAGTGTTTTAAACTTGTAAAAAGGCATTATAGTGGGCCACTTTTCAGAAAAAAAAGTTGGAAAATGCAAAGTAGTCTGAATTCATGAGGAAGGTGTTTACTTTGCCTACACTAATCACCAGTAAATATCTAAATTGGATTTGAATTTTTTAATTTTAAGTTCAGCAGCTTCCTTGTTAGATCTCCATGTAAATAAATTTGTCAAGGGCATTCTCCTGGTTAAACAAATAAACCATAAACTTTGATAACAACTGTAATTTTATTACAGTATGGGGGGGGGGTGTTTCTCTTCCTGGACAATGTGTCTTCAGTATCAAACTGTGTCTGTTGAGAGGAAAATAAGGGAAAATCTAATCAAAAAGAGAAAAGAAGGGTATAAATTGTTTGGCTGATAAATCTCATTTTGTTCTAATGAGAGCACAGTGCCGTATCATTCTTCTAGATTTTCTGTTTTGACTCTTGTGGTTTCCCTCCCCCCATTTTATTGTGTGATCATAAAATTTTATGATTTAGTGCTCATGAAAAGTGAGGGATTTTAAAGCCTGGCATTAATGTTAGAAGGTGCTGTACAATGTCCTTCCACATACTGTTACCAATATATTTTAGTCTCGCCCAGCAACACACTTGCTTCCTCGCAAAGAACCTCTCAACCTCTCCAATGGGACCTAAGTATGGGCTTAAGTGCTCTGCTAAATACAGTAGAACCTCAGAGTTACGAACACCTCAGGAATGGAGGTTGTTCATAACTGAACAAAACATTATGGTTGTTCTTTCAAAAGTTTACAACTGAACATTGACTTAATACAACTTTGAAACTTTACTATACAGAAGAAAAATGCTGCTTTCCCTTTATTTTTTAAGTAGTTTATGTATAATGCAGTACTGTACTATATTTGTTTAGGGTTTTTTTTGTCTCTGCTGCTGCCTGATTGCATACTTCCGGTTCCAACTGAGGTGTGTGGTTGACTGGTTAGTTCGTAACTCTGGTGTTCTTAACTCTGTGGTTCTACTATACTGGCTAAAGATAAGAGGAAATGAAGTAATCTCTGGATGCAGAGAAGATTCCAAAATGAAACACCCATGTGCTCCTGGTGCTACATTTGAGATGGAGAGGAGAGCAAACAGCTTGGTTTACAGATGACTTTCAACAAATGGGAGTGTGAGGGAAGAAGGTTGGAATCCTGGTTTTGAAAGTCCCATGAGAGGGCCTACTACTTGCATCCAAAAGATTTATTTATTTTCATTTCTATGTCTTGGTTGAGCAAGATCCAAATAAATATTTCTTTGTGGCTGCTCTAGTTGAACCAATGTCTCAAATCAGCAGACTTGTTTTTGATGGTTAATCTGAACTGACTTCATTTGGTGGTTAAAGTGAGCCCCTCCTGTTGTGGGGAGATATTTGGTAATTTTGTTAATAAAAATCAATCAGATTTGTACCAAACTGTTTGGAACCATGGAATCGGGTCAATATTTGGAGGGGGGGGGGACATGCTAGGTTTTTCTGCAGGAGTTGCAGATAGCATTACAAAGGTTCAGGGTAAAGATGATGAACACAGAGAAAAATGGTGAAGAAAAGAAGAAGAGAGGAAAGATAGGCCACTGGTTAGAGTGCTAGTGTGGAATATGGGAGATCCACATACAATTCCCTGCTCTGCTAAAGACTTTGTGTGTTACCTTGGGCAAGTCACTCAGTCTCACTGGGCCTCAGTTGTCCTCTGTAAAACAAATGCTGTCCTATCTCTCAGGGATGTTGTGAAAATGAATACACCAGAGACAGATTAATAGACAGAAACTAAAACCATTTCCTAACTTAGTTCTTTCTGTAATAAACATGGTTATTTATTACACATACTAAATGGTTTGATAACTCTAGTAGATCAATATGCCCCCAAAGATGAATAACAATTTCTTCTATGAAAAAATAACACTTATGACAGATGTTACACAATGAAACAATATGTTGAACATGACAACGTTCAAGCCTCCATTATAGCATTTTGCTCTTTGTTGCTATTTACATTATTATAGTACTTATGTATGGCATTGACAATAAGCTTTTAAATTAAATGTTGAATAAAGGAAGATTTATTGTTACTATCCTTAATAGAGGGATTTTAAAATCTTTAGAGTCAAGCAAGGCATACTCATATTATACTCAGTCTTTTCTAGAACATCTGTTTGATTGGCTTGTTAACTCAATTATTTCAATTATATATATTGCAGCAGGAGCAGGAGGGACTGCTGTAGTTAAGGATAAGATGTAAGTTCCATAATGACCCTCTTTTTCAGTTTATCATAACTTTCTCAAGCAAAATTCCTATGGGCTGAACTCTGTATATTCCTCTCTGCCTAGAGACACATTTCTATTTATTCATTTTTATATTTTAAGAAAAATCCATCAGATGTTTTCGAGTTCTGTGTATGATTGTCTTATATGTCCTTAAATGTAATGCTTAAATAATACAGCAATGGGCACTACAATAAAACCTTATATAGATGTTCCTATCAGAAATTTTGCAGACACACAGCCAGGAAAAAAATATTGGTTAAATCCACCTTGTTTGTAGAAATCAATGAGACCTAAGGAACAAGCTTAGCTTAAGGGAAATTGATTCCCTAGTTCTGTGCACTGAAGTTTCTCTAAAACAGACACAGAGGCTTTGGTTTGCTTTCTTGGTTTCATCTAATCCTTAGAAAACTGGCGATGCAAGTGCACAGTAAACTTTGCAGTTCAGTTTCTCTGCGTAATTTAAAACAGCTTCAAAAGTTGAAGAGCATGGGGGTCAATAAGGCACTTCTTCTAGTGTTTGCAGTGCTTCCTGAGCCACCTGACAGCAGCTTCATCAGCAGAATGAAGGGCCCTAAGGCTAGTCAGTTGACACTTAACAACAAGAACCATTGATGGATGGAGGCCACATTGACGAAGTGGGTTGTCGCGCAGACCCCATGTGTAGAGGTTGGCGGTACACATTCATTGGCCAGTGGGAATCTGTTCAGTGGAGCCCAAAGATGATATGGCAGGTCAAATCCCGGAGGTCGAACGGTCGGATCAGCGACGAGGAAACCATTCCAAACGTCTTTAGCCAACCAATCATTGTGTCACAAGCTTGCTGCTGACAAATTCTGATCTGGCAGTTGAAACCACAATGGATGCCTTGACGTAAGTCATCCTCTGGGGTGACTGAAAATGTCCATGTACAGTGCGACACCTTGATTGGCACACAGCTTTTCCACCAGTCTGGCTGCAGACTTTCTGCGATGAATGTGTGGAGGGGTTATACTGCTCAGAACTGGTAGCCATGGGACAGGAGTGAAGCGCAGGGTGGCTGTGATGATACAATAGTCAAGTTCAATTCGACGTCGACCACTTTAGTGTGAGGTGAACACCACCACACAGTGGCACAATATTCTACTGAAGAGTAGCACAGTGCCAGATCCAATGTGCAGTGTCTGTGCGCCTGTGCCCCATGTCGAACTGGCTAATTTGCTGGTTAGATTATTCCTGGCCCTGACTTTGGCATCAGCCTTTTTTAAATGGTCATGGAAAGTCAAAGAGTGGTCCAGCGTGACACCAAGGTAGACCGGTGTTGCCTTGTGTTTCTCTCGTTTTCCATTGAGGAGGACACCTAACTTACATTTAGCACTTGTATTGTAGAGTGGAAGACGCTCAAAACTGTCTTAGTCACACTTGGTTGGAGGCACCAACTGCTACACTAGGCTGCCATCTTGGCCAGGTTGGCGTTCAAGATGTTGTCCAATTTGGTGAAAGAGTGTGACTGGGTACCACAGCAGATGTCATTTACATAGATCAGGGGTAGGCAACCTATGGCACGCGTACCAAAGGCGGCACTCGAGCTGATTTTCAGTGGCACTCACACTGCCCAGGTCCTGGCCACCGGTCCGGGGGGCTCTGCATTTTAATTTAATTTTAAATGAAGCTTCTTAAACCTTATTTACTTTACATACAACAATAGTTTAGTTATATATTATAGACTTACAGAAAGAGACCTTCTAAAAACATTAAAATGTATTACTGGCACGCGAAACCTTAAATTTGAGTGAATAAATGAAGACTCGGCACACCACTTCTGAAAGGTTGCCGTCCCCTGACATAGATAAACTTGCATGACTGAGTCAGTGGCAGGTCGTTTGTGTACAGATTGAACAGGGTGGGCACAAGCACAAAGTCTCAGGCAAGCCACTGGATTGTCTTCTCAATTAGCTTGTTCTGTTTCCCGTATGTATGCGAAAACACCTGTCATGAAGTAGAAGTTCAACAATGTCCACCACCCATGCTGGGAAAGCTCTTGACAATTTTACCAGAAGAGAAGTGTGCCACACTGTATCGTAGGCCGCTGTCAGTCCAAGAAAACAGCTCATGTCTTCAAGTTCTGTTGAAACCTGTTTTCTATATATTTGTAAGGGCTAGGACTCAGTCACATGTGCTTTGATCCTTCCAGAAGCCAGCTTAGTCAAACAGATTTGTACCAAACGTGGTCTGCAGATATACGCTGGAGGATAAGATGCTTAAAATAATAAGGTACTTAAGAGGAATCTTAACTTGCAATAATTTTAAAAGTCCAGCAAACCTTACATACTAGATACTACATACATATTAGTATGTCTGGAACATTTTAAAATGTCACAAGAAGGTGGTGGGCCTAACTAGTAACCACATTACCTTGAGAAATGACCATCTACCATGAGGTAAGCGTGGGAAATTATTGGAAAATTGTGATGAAGGGGGACAGAGGAAAGCTGGGTAATTCTGGATGATCCAGGCAATGGCCTGTAGATATGTCTTTCCTAGAAGTGGGGCTTGATCTACACTAGATGAGAAGCAAAAACATCCAGACATCTTACTCCTGGAAACTGTTTTCCTTTTCTTCTTCTTCCTGCTGAGGGTGGGGAGGGAGCCTAAGAGAGACCTCCTGCTCCCTCAGAGAGGTCTGATTTCCCTCTGCTCCTGATCAATCCACAGTCACCTACTGAGGGTGAAAAGGGGATCTGCACAGATGGGAACATGGTGTACTGTATGCATACAGGTACACAACAAAGAGCTAGAGCTTGTTGTTTCTGGATGGCTTCTTTGCCTGCTTCTCCAGCCTAAAGAGCAATAAGGCATCTCAGCCTGAGGGAGCAGCTGTTTGCTCATGGGAGGTAAGAGGAAACTGGGGAGTCTGCCTGCACAGAGCTCAGCAGGGGGTGGAGCCTAACATGGAAATTCCTGCATCCTGATTGGACAGAGTTCAGGAAAACACCTATTCATGCCAACAGAAGTTATGCCAGGGGAACAGAATTATTTTCCTGATGCCCTAAGTGTAAACAGTTTGAATTAGTTTTATTACAATCTCTTTATGCATTAATTAAGCCTTGTGCCATGGGTTTAAACTCATCCCAAAACAAAAGCTTGAAGGCAGTTCTCCATTTACAGTTCTGGGACCAGCAAAATTTGGATATCTCCCGGTCCTTCAACCCAGAAATCTGCATGCAGTTCCTCTGCTTTATGCAGAGAAGTCCTCCACCCCAGCAAGCATCTATTTTTAATTGTATCCAGGCAGAGTGGGTGTGTTTTTTAAATTGATTCCTGTTACAGCTCTTTTCTATCGATTGCTGCCGGGAACCTTATTGCCCTGCGCTGTGCCTATATTGCATTCCCACCACGCCTTAAATTTCCCACTATTACCACCACTAGGGCTCTCAAGCAATTAAAAAAATTAATTGTGATTAATCGTACTGCTAAATAATAATAGAATACCATTTAAATTTTTTTGATGTTTTCTACATTTTCAAATATATTGATTTCAATTACAAAACAGAACACAAAGAGTACAATGCTCACTTTATATTTATTTTTGATTACAAAGATTTGTGGTGTAAAAAACAAAAATAGTATTTTTCAATTCACCTCATACAAGTCCAATCTCTTTATCATGAAAGTTGAACTTACAAATGTAGAATTATGTACAAAAAAACCTACATTCAAAAATAAAATAATGTAAAACTTTAGCGCCTACAAGTCCACTCAGTCCTACTTCTTGTTGAGCCAGTCACTCGGACAAAGAAGTTTGTTTACATTTGCAGAAGATAATGCTGCCTGCTTCTTGTTTACAATGTTACCTGAAAGTGAGAACAGACGTTTGCATGGCACTGTTGTAGCCAGAGTCGCAGGATAATTACGTGCCAGATGCGCTAAAGATTCATATGTCCCTTCATCTTCAACCACCATTCCAGAGGACGTGTCCATGCTGATGACGGGTTCTGCTTGATAACGATCCAAAGCAGTGCAGACTGATGCATGTTCACTTTCATCAACTGAGTCAGATGTTGCGTGGATTTGATTTAAATTGATTTAATTCACCTCAGGAAGACTCGATTTAATCATGGATTTCTACATAAAAGTGCATTCTTCTTTGTTGTTATAACCTTAATACATATTCTTCACAACTCAGAGATAGATGTAGGTTTCATTTTTAGAAGGTACACACTATACATTTTTTAAGTGATTTATTTTGAAAACTTTTTAGATTAGTTTTACAGCTATATCAGAAAATGAATGATTGTTTGGTTATTTCATTTACCAAAGGTAATTGAAGCAGATATTTATGAAGTCATTGGGAGGTGAACTATCATTAATATTTGGAGGATTTTCTTGCCATGCTGAATTAGGAGGAGAACATCACCAGACAGACATTTAAATTGTTTTATTTAACTAAAACAACGTTATGTATTCTGGACTTTTTTCTTCAACAGCAAACATATAATATTTTAACAAAACAAGCATATGAATTTTTGAATTTAGTTAAGCATTCAAGTTTTTCTTTGTTGCACTGTTTGCATTTTGCACGCATGCCTGTCTTATACACAGGTAGAGGAACTTCATTAAAATATTCCCAAACTGCGTCTCTTTTACAGCCTGCTGCCATTATAGGTTCTCCCTTCTAGTGAGAGAATGTACAGTAGATCTCAAATCAACGAAGGCTACACTCAGAAAGACCTCAAGACTTTTGGAATATGCTGCTCAAACAGTTTCACTTTTGTTTCTACTGCCTGTCCCTCCCTTCTCACATTTATTTCCAGACTTTTGTTAACAAGCATGTTATCTCTGGACACACAAATCCACAGTTTGAGAACTGCAAAACTAAGCATCTCTGATGATATCTTCTAGACTGAGCACTGAGTCCCATTGGGTAGATAGAAAGATTAACCTAAATAATCTATACAGAAGCCACTGGAACCCCATAAAATTGGGTCCCTAATCCAGGAACTTTTGGAACTCAATTACAAAACTTTTCTTAAATATTCCATGAATATATGGTCTCATATTATAGAATTAGTATTTATAATCACTATTCCATGATGAGATATCTTTGAGCTATAATGTATCTTAATTAAAACTATCTTTAGATAGGTTTTTTCCTCAAAATGCATTTTATCAAAAAAATCTGATTTAATTTAAAAACAGATTTTTTTTTATTTTTTATTTTTTTAAATCATTGATTTTTATCCACCCTGTATGCCACCAGCAGAAGGTTGATTTTCTTTTCTGGTGGCTCGGGATCTCTAGTTTACGCATCAGAGTGTTGCTCTTTTAAGACTTTTGAAATCATGCTCCACACCTCATCCCTCTCAGATTTTGGAAGGCACTTCAGATTCCTAAACCTTGGGTCGAGTGCTGTAGCTATCTTTAGAAATCTCACATTGGTACCTTCTTTGCCTTTTGTCAAATCTGCAGTGAAAGTGTTCTTAAAATGAACAACATGTGCTGGGTCATCGTCCGAGACTGCTAGAACACGAAATATATGGCAGAATGAGGGTAAAACAGAGCAGGAGACATACAATTCTCCCCCAAGGCGTTCAGTTAAAAATTAATGCATTATTTTTTTAAGAAGCATCTTCAGCATGGAAGCATGTCTTCTGGAATGGTGGCCGAAGCATGAAGGGGCATACGAATGTTTAGCGTATCTGGCACGTAAATATCTTACAATGTCAGCTACAGAAGTGTCATGTGAACGCCTGTTCTCACTATCAGGTGACATTGTAAATAAGAAGCCAGGAGCAGTATCTCCCATAAATGTAAACAAACTTGTTTGTCTTAGCGATTGGCTGAACAAGAAGTAGGACTGAGTCGACTTGTAGGCTCTAAAGTTTTACATTATTTTGTTTTTTAGTGCAGTTATATAACAAAAAAAATCTACATTTGTAAGTTGCATTTTCACGATAAAGAGATTGCATTATGGTACTTGTATGAGGTGAATTGAAAAATTATTATTTCTTTAGTTTATCATTTTTACAGTGCAAATATTTATAATAGTAAAATAATATAAAGTGAGCACTGTACACTTCGTTTTCTGTGTTGTAATTTAAATCAATATATTTGAAAATGTAGAAAAACATCCACAAATATTTAATAAATTTCAATTGGAATTCTATTGTGTAACAGTGCGATTAAAACTGCAATTAATCGCAGTTAATTTTTTTGAGTTAATCGCGTGAGTTAACTATGATTAATAATCAACAGCCCTAATTACCATTGATAATAGAGCTAGTGCGGAGCATCCAGGTGGTTTTAAACCACCACTTTTATCTAAACCTGCTCTGAGCAAGTCTAGATGACATGTGATTAGCACACTAGCAACCAATGACACCTTGTTTACATTAGCACTCCGACCATTGATACCTACCCAGTTTTAGTTACAATAACAAGAACACTTAGCTCTTGATATAATGTTTTCCATCTGTAGTGCTTAATGCTAGCAATAGTTTAGGTACCAGTCTAAACTTTTTTACCACAGCATTATGGGTTAGATGGCATAGTGGGGATAACAGCACTGCCCAGTTTATTCTAGTGTTTCCCTGGTTGCAATTGGTGGGGCTGTACTAGTGCTAGACCAAAGGTAGAATTGCTAAAAATTCTCAGTGCAGACAGAGCTCAGAGCAAGAGCAACCATAACAGCAGTGGAAATGTTGTGCACTGTTGCCAGCATTTTCATTTGTGGATGGGCATTGCATTACAGGTGTGGGATGGGTTTGCATCACCAAATTACTCCAATGTTGACAAGACTCAGAACCCCTCTAAAAATTCTCTAAGGCTAAACCAAGCAGGCTGAGCTGAGTAAAGCTGAGTAGGCTACAGTCAAGTGAAAGATTGTACTGCCTCTCCTTGGTCGCTCAGCATCACAATTCTAAAAACAGTCAGACTGGTTGTACCCTACAAGCTCTCAACATTGAAGGCACTTACTACTGGGCCCCAGTTAGGGGACTCTACTCTATGAAGAAAGTGTGAGGGGGAAGTCACCTGCTTTCCAGACTCCAGCTGAGCAACAAGGGGCAAAATATTGCATGTCATGTGCATTCAAATTAGACTCAACACCAAGAGAAGAATAGCACTAACAATGAGTTAAGCCTGTCTTCCTCATCATCACCTAACATGGCCGTTCAAGTTCTCTCAGGAGCATCTATCAGAGAAGCTGAAATGGAAATCAAGCACAGCTTGTTATCCGGGACAGATTTCTCAAATTTCTCCTTCTTTCACCTGTCTGAGGAAGGAACTGAACATACAAATAATAATAAAACAAAAGGCACCTAAAATAAAGGAGTATGACTGAGGGCTCTGAGCAAGCAAACATTTTAAAGCTAGGGAACTTTGTATTTAGAGCTTATATATAGCTTTTTACATCTTCAAGGCACTGTACCAGTGCTGACAATCTAATCCTCAGAACCCCTCTGTGAGGTAGATAAATGTAGCCTAGAATAACTTGTTGGAACATCCAGCAGAATGAAATTCAAAATCCCCTCTCCCCAGAGAATATTCCTCAGACATCCCAGCACCAAAAGATATAGCATTTCCCTACATTTGCATTAGTGATGTGTGTAGGCACACACATAAAATCCTGGCTTCAAGAAGTAATTTGAACTTTAATAGACAAAAGCTGTGCATTGAGTAAAGGAAAAAGCTGTCTTTAACTAATTCAAGGGTGCAATTTTTATTATTCTTCATCTCACCCTTTAATTTATGATGTATGTATAGAACAGATGGGAACTCTTGCTCAAAAACACACTATAGGATTCATTAAACCAGATCTGACTGTTGGTCTATTCAGTTTCACACCTCAGCTTTGGCAATACCCAAAACCTGATGCTTTGGAAGAAAGTGAAACAATGATGCACTTAGAGGCAACTGTGCAATGCTGTACATAGCCAAATCTCCCCCAAAATAGGAGATTTGATTACCTTAATTTATCTTGCATAGCTACAAATGCTATTAGCGGTCATAAAAGTATCCTGGCCTTTCATAAATCTGGCCAGAGCATTTTTCTATACGACCCGATTAACACAGTTAGAATTAAACAAGGTACATGTGGACTTCTTGCAACTACAAAGCCCCACTGCCTGTTTTTGAATAGATCTTTTTGTGACAGATTAGTCTCCGATATGACTACAGATTTGGGCATCACTAATTACAAATACATTTGCATCTCTGTGGTTTCTCTTTGTATAGAATCAATGCTGCGACCATAGCATCAGCCTCCTTCCTGCTATTCATTATCTCTATTTCTCTTTCACCTCACTCCCCACATTCTCTTCTTCATGTAACTGCACCTAAAACATTCTCCCTCAGAGTCTCATTCCATTTCAGATGTATGCTCCCCAGTCTCTCTCCTCCATCCAAACCTGGTCTTACTTTGCCTAGTTTGTCCTGAAGATAAGCTTAGCTCCCAATGGTCTGCAGAAATGCCCTGCCCATAGCTATTGGTTGGATCAGATGTACTGCTGCTTTTATGGCTCCCAGCTGTTGACGGGGGAACATGCAGCAGTTTTTCGGCAGCTGGCAGAAGGAGGGAGAGGCTGAGCACTGGCAGTGCTGTGGCTCCCTTGAGTGCTATGAAGCACCGTTAGCAAATCAGTGGTGGCTGTGGCACCATGGACCACCAACATCCCTTGAAGCTACATTTAAGATTCATTGCCCTAGGTGACATCCTACAGTAAAATCTAGCATTGCTAATCTCTATGCTTGTAGTGGATTGGTTGTGACAGCTCTCTGATACAGTGCTTAGTGTATTTCTTTTTGCCTTTACTGAAAGAATAACTCTACAGATGTGTCAGATGGAATTTTGTTTTGGATTAACAACATAAATGTTTAATAGGAAATTTAAAAAACCTTGCAATGTCAGATCCAATTCATCTTACACAATGCAACTGCCCAGGATAATTTAAAACATGAAAGGAGGAGTGAAGCAAGAGGTTCAGTCTATTATGAAACAGACTTAGAAATCTAGGGAATTCTGATTGGTTGTTGATGAGGTTGCACAAACCCTATGCTCAAGTGTAAACTTCTCCCTCTCTTTTTTATATTAAAAACTGTGCAGGACATATTTTACATGCCATGCACACGGAAGTACGGCACATTGCCAAACCTGGAGACCAATGTGTTCCGTTGATCCACAGAACAGATGCAACAAGGACAGCAAAAAGGCAAGGCTCCCCCCCTGCCCATACTGCCATTCCAAAATGTCTCAAACCTAATCTGAAGGGCCCACTTCTAAAAATAAGAGGATAGCTTGGTCTCTAGGTGCATTCCAGCCCCAATCCAGCAAAGCATTTATGCATGTGCTGAAGTGCCACTGAATTCAATGGGACCTAAGTACGTGTTTGAAGTGCTTTGGAGAGAAGGGATGGATTGCTGAATTGGGGCCCCAAACCATAGATTGCCTGCCTAGACTGACAACAAAGATGGTATGGGAAACTCTTTATAGGAAGATGGAAAAGGAAATAAATTTGAAACAGTCCCCTGAACATCTGATGGCGATAACTTTCAGTAGCTTCATATCTAGCCCAGGGTGGCAAAGTGTCAACATAAAGGGGCAAGATTCTACATCCCATTACAATCCCTTGTGCCCTCAAATTCCTCTTACCTTTTAAACATAATTTAGGTTCTCATGTGACTGAAGTTATGGTATATGCCCTTGTGTTACTGTGTACTAAAGGCATGCAATGAAAAAAATCTCCCAGAAATGCATTGTCTGACTAGTCTTACTGCTTAAATATCAGTTAACATCTATCTTAATATTCCTTTAATAACAAAAGAGGAAATTTTGCTCTTAATATCCATAAAGTCTGTATTATATAAAAGTTCAAATACTGAAATTAGAATTCCAAATGTATCATCTTACAAGATAGTAAAGGAAAACATGAACCAAAAAAAACAAAACCCAAACCAAAACACCCTCATCATAGAGGTTCACATTTTTGAAGACCCTCAATTCAGATTACAGATATAATTTGAGGTAGTTTTACTTTGTGTCTGCTGCTGGGAATAAACATACCCTCAACAGACAGGTTGAAGTGAAGCTCCTCCTTCTTCCTTACTTCAATAGCAGTGATAGCTTTGCTACTGCAGAATGGCATTCTTAATTCTGCACAAATAATTGCTATAACAACCACCACAGAAGAGACGCTTGGCATTCTAAATAGCAGTGCAACTATTTTAAGAATATTGAATCCAAGGATCCAATACCAAATCATCTTGCTAGTAGGAAATAGTTTCCTTATAATGTCTGGACAGGCCTGGAAACCTCACATTGTGTACATTTTTCTATAATCATTCTTAACACATTTCATAATCTACTCCTCATCAATTACAAAAATAGTTAAACATATGCTAATAGAGTCTGAAAAAAAATCACAATGTTGACGTTACCATAATTAGCATTTAAGTACCATGGCAAAACTCTGATTTCAAAACAATCTTCTTTCCAACTACACAGATTAGCTTTATGTTACCATGCCATGTTCAAAATCTTCCTCTAGCACCTCAATCTTCACAGGTTATTTAAATATTATTGATAACTTCCCACTTCTAATTTTACAGTACTTTCATATTCTGCTCTCTAGAAGACTTAGGGTTTGACATTTTTCTCCTGTTATAGTGGGATGGAGGGGTTTGGGGAATTTATTTTGCTTACATAGTAGGGGTTTTAAAGCAAATTTTACATTTGGCACCTGATAGCAGAAAAATAAAATGTATAACTTGGGAATTCGAAGTGAATGGTTGCCCTTAAATTTCCCTACACTGTGTGGAGTTGAAGATGATACCATACTTCAGATCGCTGGAAGCAGAACGTTCCATAGATCTGCAATAAACGCTCTGATTTCACATCTGATCCGAACAACAACATAATTTCAACACTCTTCCAATACTATCCCTTAGATGTGATAACTCCACTAGTATTGTCATGATTCAGTTCAACTTTCTTTTTCATTCTTAGTTCATAAGAAGGGTGAGACTGCCAATTAGAATTTCAAAAACATTAATGATGTGTAAGCAAGATAAGATCCCACAACACTCACCACCAAATACATCTCCATTCTGGTAGTTCTTCCCCTTCTGAGCTTCCTCTTCATTTTGAACAGTAGAAACATGCTTGGCTGACGCACAGCCCATAGCTTCATTCAGTCAGCTCCAGCTGGACTGAACCACAAATCATCTCTACAGATGCCTAAGCATTGTTTTAAAAATAATCCACCTTCTTGCTTGGTTGTCAAGACACTTCTACCTGCAGATATAAGAGGAGAAAAATATTTCTAAGCATATTGACAGAAAGCCATCATTAAGAAGGTTGCACTTTTTGGCAAACAGGAAAATATCACGATGGTATTTTGGGGAGAGAACTGCAGGAAAAACACTGTCTCAAAGAATACACGCACATTTTTTCCCCCTGAAGCACATATGAGAAATCAGAGACATTTGCTTCTCTTGCTACTTTTCATAATCTGTCCATCAAGCTAATTTTCTTAGGTTTCAGAGTAGCAGCCGTGTTAGTCTGTATCCGCAAAAAGAACAGGAGTACTTGTGGCACCTTAGGCCTGGTCTACACTAACCCCCCCAATTCGAACTAAGGTACGCAACTTCAGCTACGTGAATAACGTAGCTGAAGTCGACGTACCTTAGTTCGAACTTACCGCGGTCCAGACGCGGCAGGCAGGCTCCCCCGTCGACTCCGCGTACTCCTCGTGCCGAGCAGGATTACCGGAGTCGACGGCGAGCACTTCTGAGTTCGATTTATCGCGTCCAGACAAGACGCAATAAATCGAACCCAGAAGTTCGATTGCCTGCTGCCGAACCAGTGCGTAAGTATAGACAAGCCCTTAGAGACTACCAAATTTATTAGAGCATAAGCTTTTGTGGGCTACAGCCCACTTCTTCGGATGCATAGAATGGAACATATATT
>NW_020664561.1:15479681-15581544 GCF_002925995.2 Terrapene triunguis | reverse complement strand
GCATCCGAAGAAGTGGGCTGTAGCCCACGAAAGCTTATGCTCTAATAAATTTGGTAGTCTCTAAGGTGCCACAAGTACTCCTGTTCTTTTTGCTAATTTTCTTAGAAAGCTTATTAGTGCTTGGGAACTGATACATGCAAGTGTCGAACACTGGGTCAGACAAAAAGAAAAGTCAGTCAAGATCTTATGTCCCTGTATGCAAAAGATGAAAGTAAATGGCATTAATCCTTTGCCTGCTTAAGTGTTTATTGCACTAAATCGGGATGGCCAACCTGTAGCTCCGGAGCCACATGCGGCTCTTCAGAAGTTAATATGCGGTTCCTTGTATAGGCACCGACTTCAGGGCTGGAGCTACAAGCGCCAACTTTCCAATGTACCGGAAAGGGGCGGGGGGGCTCACTGCTCAACCCCTGGCTCTGCCACAGGCCCTGCCCCCACTCCACCCCTTCCCACGCCCTCCCCTGAGCCTGCCATGCCCTCGCTCCTCCCCCCACAGAGCCTCCTGCACACCACAAAACAGCTGATCGGGAGGTGCGGGGAGGAAGAGAGCAGGAGGCACTGATCGGCGGAGCTGCTGGTGGGCGGGAGGCGCTGGGAGCTGATAGGGGGCAATGTACATTGGTAAATTCTGCCTCCTTCTCAGGCCACCCTGCACTAAATGATCTCTACAAAAGTAGAGCACTCCTAAAGAGAATATTCCAGCAGTCCATGTGCCTGATAAATTTGACACAAAAACAAAACAAAAAACAATACTACAACAGGACTTCACACCATACACAATGAAAAAATGCTTATCCCTATGATCTTTTATAGGCTAATAAATACATTTAAAAATAAAATTATTTAATAATCAAATGCTCTGATGCTCAGACAAAAGCAACTTCAAAGTTTGGTTGACAGCAGTTGTAGGGAGTCCATGTTCAAAATGAGAGCATGTTCAGGGAATGTCTAAATCCCATGTTTAAGAGTTATATAAACACAGAAATTGTACTGATTTAAACTTAAATCTGTTTAAAAAACCAATACCAATGGCTGTGTGGGTACTCTTCAAGCTAAACCAATTAAAAAAAAAAAGTTTAAACCAATATAAAAGAGTGTCCACACACAAAGCTGCACTCATTTAACTAAATTGATGTAAAAATCACACCTTTAGTTAAACCAGTACAACTCTGCAGACAAACACACAAATGCTCATCTGTACTTAAATGCCTATATGAGTATCCAAATGTGGGGGACAGACATTCTGGGTATGTCTACATAGCAATTAAACACTGGCAGGTGGCCTGTATCAGCTGACTCGGGCTCATGGGGCTCAGGCTGCATGGATGTAAAATTGCAGTGTAGATGTTTGTGACTCGGGTCAGCTGTGGGTGTTTAATTGCTGTGTAGACACACCCACTATTACTTTTATTTCTAAGGTTATACAATTCAAAGTCACTGAGGCCTGGTCTACACTAGGCTTTTATGTCGACTTTAGCGCCGTTATATCGAATTAACCCTGCACCCGTCCACACCAGGAAGCCATTTAGTTCGACATAAAGCTCTCTTTAAATCGATTTCTGTAATCCTCCCCAACGAGAGGATTAGCGCTAAATTCGACATGGCCATATCGAATTAGGCTAGGTGTGGATGGAAATCGACGGTAATAGCTCCGGGAGCTATCCCACAGTGCACCACTCTGTTGACGCTCTGGACAGCAGTCCGAGCTCGGATGCTCTGACCAGCCACACCCCCGGGAAAATTTGAATTCATTTTCATTTTCCTGTCTGGGCAGTTTGAATCTCAGTTCCTCTTTGGACATCGAGGGGAGCTCAGCAGCAGTGGCAACTATGCAGAGCTCTCCAGCAGAGATGGCCGTGCAATCCAATAGAAAGAGGGCCCCAGCATGGACTGATCGGGAAGTCTTGGATCTCATCGCAGTGTGGGGCGATGAGTCCGTGCTTTCAGAGCTGCGCTCCAAAAGAAGGAATGCTAAGATCTACGAGAAGATCTCCAAAGCCATGGCAGAGAGAGGCTACAGCCGGGATGCAACGCAGTGCCGCGTGAAAATCAAGGAGCTGAGACAAGGCTACCAAAAAACCAAAGAGGCTAACGGACGCTCCGGATCCCAGCCCCACACATCCCGTTTCTACGAGGCACTGCATTCCATCCTGGGAGCGGCCGCCACCACTACCCCACCCCTGACCGTGGACTCCGAGGATGGGATATTGTCCGCGGCCGGTTCCTCAGCGGACGGGGAAGAGGAGGAAGGAGATGAGGAGGACGAGGCAGTCGACAGCGCTGGCACCGCTGATTTCCCCGACAGCCAGGAGCTCTTCATCACCCTTACCGAGATCCCCTACCAACCGTCCCCATCCCTTACCCCGGACACAGAATCAGGGGAAGGATCAAGCAGTAAGTGCTGTAAACATGTAAACATTTATTTAAAACAGAACGGTAATATTTATACTATTAACAATGTATATTTATAAAAGTGCTGTAAACTAGTAAAAAAATAATCAGGTACAAAACAGGAATATTTACAAAGGTAACAAATGGGTTTTCATGATTTCTCTGTCTTGGGCTCTTCTCAATTTAGTCCCAAGTGTTTTAAAAAATTTTCACAATGTCCGTTACTCCATGATTCCCAGGCCCAAGACGCTCCACTCCATAGTCCCAGTGCACCTACGCGAAAATCCGGTCAATGTGGCCGGGGATCGACGAGAAATCCTCGTAGGAGAACTCCTCGTAGGTCTCGTGGAGGTAGAGCTCAAGCCTGTTGATCAGGTTCCGGGGTAGGGCGATCTTAGTGGGCCCTCCGTGGTAGCAGACATGCCCCCTCCACGCCACAATCAAGTACTCCGGGATCATGGCCCGACATAGCATGGCGGCATACGGCCCCGGTTTCTGCATGCTTTCCCGCAGCATGCGTTCTCTCTGGGTGTCCGGGATCCTCAGGAGGGTGATGTCGCTCATGACGCCCTGCTTTGAATTAGGGAGGGGAATGTTAGTATTGGGACTGCTTTACAGCCACGCGGTGGAGGGAGAGGGGCAGCATACAGGGATCTTTCCCTGGGACAGCCGCGAGGGGGTGGGACAGGGGCAGAGTTGATGCTGTCCTGATTGCTGGCAGCAGAGACTGGCATTGCTTTCAATGTGAAAGGAGGCCAGTGCTACTGCTGGAGTTTTAAGCAGCCACAAGTCTGCGGCTTACCATTATTGCCCGCTCCAGAAGTTCAGGTCTCCAGCCACAGTTCTCTGAACACTCCAAGACCTCCGCAAGTCCACAGGCACTGAAGGCGACGGCCGAAAATTCGACCTTGTCCTGAGTGCGCATGTGAGAGGTTCAGTGCATGGTCTTGTTCACAGAGAAAGACTAGGTTCTTTGTATACAATTTCATTTATCTGTCTCAGGAATTCACTCCCTTTTTAAAATTCACACAGACACATCTGCGACTGTCTCCCAACCCAGCCTGTCAGCACACTCCCAGAGGCTAGCGCAGATTAGGCGGAGGAAGAAGAAGACGCGTGAAGACATGTTCTCAGAACTAATGGGCTGCTCCCGAGCCCAGGCAGCCCAGCAGACACAGTGGAGGGAGAACTTGTCACAAATGCACCGAGCAGTCATGGAACGGGAGGAGAGGTGGCGTCAGGAGGACCAACAGGCTACTGAAAAGCTGCTTGGACTAATGAGGGAGCAAACGGACACGCTCCGGCGCCTTGTGGATGTTCTGCAAGACCGGAGGCAGGAGGACAGAGCCCCGCTGCAGTCTATCTGTAACCGCCCTCACCCGCCACCAAGTCCCACACCACCCTCACCCAAAGTCCAAAGAAGGAGGGGCGGCAAGGGCCGTTAAAACTTTCAATCAACCCCTGCAGACTGCTCTAGCAGTAGAAGGCTGACATTCCCCAAAATTTCATAAGTCCTTTCCTACCCACCTCACACAAGCCCCCGTCCAAGTTTCACCCCCCACGTTTCATGTCTGGTTCGCAATAAAATGTTTGTTTCTGTTCATTACTGTTTCAGTCAGGTTCTTTTGAGGGAGAGTCTGTCTGGAGGGGGGGAAGGGGCTTGGTAATTGGACAGGACAGTCACCTTTAGCAGGGTACAGAGGCGGTGTCAGGTCCAGCATCAGGACACATACACAGTGCAGTCACTGGTTACCCTGGTCAGTCTGGGAGTTTTATTTTTTGTGAAGGGGAAGGGGGTGGTTGCTCTGTGACTTTGTGGCGGGGGAGGGCAGTTACAGATCTTATGCAGCGGTCCTTATCCTGGCTCACAGATCCACGCAGCAGGGGATCTGTAACCCTACCCCCCCTGCCAGAAAGTCACATAGCCGACACATACACACAGTCCCCCCCAGGAGTGCTGGCAGGCTCCATTGAAATAACCAGTCCACCAGTGCGGAGCCTGTCATTCCGGGAGTTTAGAAGCATCATTTGCATCAGAACACTAAACCCGCCCCCCGCCACAGTCTGCGTCCCCGGTTTAAAATATTCCCGCGAAAACAGCAATACAGACAACGGTGTTCATTAACAAAATCGAAATGATTTTATTTTTTGGGAAGGGGAAGGGGGTGAAGGGGGTATGTAACTGGAGAGGATAGTCAAAATGAACTGGGTAAAGAAACGGGGGCAGGTTCAGCTTTTCTGTCCACAAACTGAAAAGTCACTGGTTGCCCTGCTCACTCAGGAACCTAGCTTTCAAAGCCTCCCGGATGCACAGGGCGTCCCGCTGGGATCTTCTAATGGCCCGGCTGTCTGGCTGGACGTAATCAGCAGCCAGGCTATTTGCCTCTAGCTCCCACCCCGCCATAAAGGTCTCCCCCTTGCTCTCACACAGATTGTGGAGCACACAGCAAGCTGCAATAACGATGGGGATATTGGTTTCACTGAGATCACAGCGAGTGAGTAAGCTTCTCCATCTCCCTTTGAGACGGCCAAAAGCACACTCCACCACCATTCTGCACTTGCTCAGCCGGTAGTTGAAGAGTTCTTTTTCTGTGTCCAGGGCGCCAGTATAGGGCTTCATGAGCCAGGGCATTAGCGGGTAGGCTGGGTCCCCGAGGATGACTGTAGGCATCTCCACATCCCCAAGAGTTATTTTGTGGTCTGGGAAGTAAATACCTTCCTGCAGCCGTCTAAACAGACCAGAGTTCCTGAACACGCGAGCGTCATGAACCTTGCCCGGCCATCCGACGTAGATGTTTGTAAACCGTCCCCGATGGTCCACCAGTGCTTGCAGCACCATTGAAAAGTAGCCCTTTCTATTGATGTACTGGCTGGCCTGGTGGCCCGGTCCCAGGATAGGGATGTGAGTCCCATCGATAGCCCCACCGCAGTTTGGGAATCCCATCGCGGCAAAGCCATCTATGATGACCTGCGCGTTTCCCAGGGTCACTACCTTTGGGAGCAGTACCTTGACGATTGCCTTGGCTACTTGCATGACAACAACCCCCACGGTAGATTTGCCCACACCAAAGTGGTTCGCGACTGACCGGTAGCTGTCCGGCGTTGCAAGCTTCCAGAGGGCTATGGCCACTCGCTTCTGGACAGTCAGGGCTGCTCGCATGCGGGTGTCCTTGCGCTTCAGGGCAGGGGACAGCAACTCACAAAGTTCGAGGAAAGTCCCCTTCCGCATGCGAAAGTTTCGCAGCCACTGGGATTCATCCCAGACCTGAAGCACTATACGGTCCCACCATTCCGTGCTTGTTTCCCGGGCCCAGAATCGCCGTTCAACAAAATCCACATGCCCCATTGCCAACGTCATGTCCTGGGCGCTGGGGCTCGTGGTTTCTGACAGCTCTGTGCCACTCTCCGACTTCAGGCTCTCACGGCGGTGCCGTAGCCTCCTCGCCCGATTTCTCTGCATCTGCCTCAGGGAAAGGTGTATGATAAGCTGCGAGGTGTTGAGAACGGCCACAAGTGCAGCGATGGTCGCAGCGTGATCCATGATCGCAGTGCTGTGGCGTCCGCGCTGTCACTGACCAGAAAAGTGCGCGAACTGATTTCCCGCCGGCGCTTTCATGGAGGGAGGGAGGGCGTTAGTGACGGACGGATGACGACAAATTTTTTTTTTTACCCAGAAGGCATTGGCGGCTCGACCCAGAATTCCGATGGGCAGCGGGGACTGCGGGAACTGTGGGATAGCTGCCCACAGTGCACCGCTTCCAATATCGACGCTCGCCCCGTTAGTGTGGACTCACAAAGTCGAATTACTGTCCTTAGTGTGTCCTTAGTGTGGACACACACGTTCGACTTTGCAATATCGATTCCACATATTCGATTTAAGTAAAATCGAATTACCCTCGTAGTGTAGACATACCCTTAGTGGATTATGTTTTTTAATCCAGTATTTCTCAGCTATTTATGTTAATAGTTGCAGACCTGTTTATTTCACATACATCATGACAAAGTTTATCTATGAAGGTAGGGCCGATATAAATGCAAAATGAGATTGCAAATCCCATTACAGTTCAAAACCCAGACACTGTGCATTGGCCAGCCTCCTTCTGACACTTGACTGTTCATAATTTGTAACCAAAATCTGAACTATATAATTTCACCCACATCTTGAAAAATGTACTGATACTTTTATACTGACACTTTTCTGATCTACAAGTACTATGCCAATATTCTGAATTCAAAACTCTCTCTCTCCTCTTTCCTCTAAACAGACTAGTTTCATGCCCGGGGACTGAGCCTACTATCCAGGGTGGAAAAACAGCTGTGCCATCAAACCCTCAACAAAGGCAACTCTCTCTCCCAATTTAATGGCTAAGGGCCTTGATTCAGCAAAGCATCTAAATATACACTGAAATCCCATTCCAAACAATGTCTGTTTCCCATCCCTCCATATACACACTTTCTGTTCATGGTATCCTCTACCTAAACCCCATATATTTTCTGCATTCTTTCTCCTCCCTCCCCAAAATGCCTTTCCCCCAACAGATTTCTAACTTATTCAATCAATTTGTTCTCCTCTTACTCCCATCCACCCTCTCACAGGATAGGAAATTTTACCAGACTCTTAGTAGCCAGAGAACTAATGTACTAGCTGTAGACAGAGATAGGGACCCATTGTTCAGAAGAAATGCAGCTCTAACCTTCCCTCATTTTCTGGTTGCCAGAAGGGAGATAATTTCCACTACTGTATAATATCACCTAGCTTTCAGTTTTGGGTTTCCTCTCCAGTAAAGCTCTATTACCCACCTTTGCTATAGCTCATAGCTTTCCCAAGCAGCAGCAGAATGAAATGGACCCGATCCCCATGCTAAATAGTGTTCTAAATAGTGGTCGTGAAAATGACAAGACTGTTCAAATTTTCACTTTGCAGTATCCTAGGCAAGCTTTGAGCAGCAGAGGCACTGGAATTGTCAGTCTGTGGACTAAGGAAGACAGCACATCCTCAGTTAATCTTCCTTACACAAAATATATTCTTTGTTCCCATGAGGACTGGAAACTTACTAATTTTTAAAAGGAAGTTTAGATTT
This sequence comes from Terrapene triunguis, assembly GCF_002925995.2. Lineage (NCBI taxonomy): Eukaryota > Metazoa > Chordata > Testudines > Emydidae > Terrapene > Terrapene triunguis. Next base: position 15,574,072 of record NW_020664561.1, on the reverse strand, counting down.
TGTAATAGATGATGGCTATTGCCTGGAAAAGCTTCCTACTTGAATTGGGCAAGTGCCTGAGGCGATTTTTCAAGCCCTGATTTTATCAGTCAGCTCATTAAACAACATTTAGATATTACCAGTTAGTATGCAAAAAAGCACCACGTTAATTCCATTCATATACATTGTAAGTATTTAACGAGCAACCACAGAAATGAAGATGCAGCAATTTTATTTACATCATCTTAACTGATCTTGCATTCCTATAACAGAGTGAGAGTCACTGCTTATAACAATGTGTATCTACATTAGTGTGCCCTAATAACGTAAGTGTCAGAATGTTATTTTAGATGAATAGCTTCAAACCCCTCCATTAGGGCATAAGGCTGATGTGAGACAAACAAGCATGAATGAACCAGAATGTGACATGCTACTCTTGCTGTGAGATGGACCTTGAGAGAGCTGAATGCTAGGCCAGCATGCTTGAGTACAGCACATAGTCAACGATCTTCAGCATCAGAGCCTCTGCCAGGTCTGACGACTTAGAGTGGTGGTTTTCAAACTTTTTTTCTGGAGACCCAGTTGAAGGAAATTGTTGATGCCCACGACCCAACGAAGCTGGGGATGAGGGGTTTGGGGTGCAGGAGGCGGCTCAGGGCTGGGGGTTGGGGTGTAGTGGGGGACAGGGGGGCAGGCTCTGGGGATGAGGGGTTTGGGGGGCACTCAGGGGCTCCGGGTTTGGGGGACACTCAGGGCTGGAGCAGGGGATTGGGGCATGGGGTTACCTCAGGCGGCTCCCAGTCAGCGGCGCAGCAGGGCTGCTAAGGCAGGCTTCCTGTCTGTCCTTCGCACCGTGGACTGCGCTGCGCGCCGGAAGCAGCCAGCAGCAGGTCCAGCTCCTAGGCAGAGGCGCGCAAGCTCTCTGTGCAGCTCCCGGCCAATGGGAGTGCGGAGTGGGTGCTTGGGGTGGGGGCAGCGCGCAGAGCCCTGTGGCTCCCCTGTCTAGGAGCCGGACCTGTTGCTGGTTGCTTCCGGGTCGCAGTGCAGTGTCAGAACAGGTAGGAACTAGCCCGCCATAGCCAGGCAGCACCGCCGACGAGACTTTTAACGGCCCGGTCGGCAGTGCTGACCAGAGCCGCCATGACCAAGTGCCTTACATTCTGTGACCCAGTACTGGGTCGCGACCACAGTTTGAAAACCACTGACTTAGAGTCTGCCATGAGGCAGGAATAGTTGAGCTGCCCTATATAGGCATGCTGACTGTCAGGGATCAGTCCAGATGGGTTGAGTTGGTTTTATTTTCCTATGGAAAGTAGAAAGAGTGATGAAGAGTTTAGCAAGAGCTAAAGACTAGAGGGCTGGATACTCACTGGGTCCCATCTCACTGCCATGGGCAATAAGAGGGAATTGAGGGACAGTTGTAGGCATCCCACCCTTTATGCCCTCATATGGAAGGAACACAGCTATTCAAAAGACAAGTCTCACACACAAGCGCCCATACATCTACAGTGGGATCCACACTGACACATACTCAAAGGATACAACCTTTTCCCCCCTTATGACAGAGCCAAAGGGTGAGATTTTCCAATAGTTGAGCCTGTAAGAGAATAGAATGGCTATCCTGCCTCCAAATTTGAATTTCGTAGTTCTGAACTTGTAGTTACTAGAGTATCCTTGGGAGAAGAGAGATGGAGAACCAGGCCTGTGATGTCAGTCAGCCATGTTGCTGCAAGGCAGATCAGGTGAAGTGCCTTGTCAGCAATAAGATCATGGATGGTGAAGGGCTCATTGACTACAAACAACATGTTATCAATAGGAAGCTATGGTCGTGGTGCTTCTCGTGGGCCCACATAGCTGACTGCAGAGGACAGGTGGCAGCTATCAAGGATTCATCTTTATAGGCACCGACTGATGTTTCATCTGACTATTTCTTCCTGGCATGATCTGTATCAAGGAGTCATGAAGGTACGTGGTTGGTGTAATTGGCAATAGTAATGATCCAGTAGTATGCCTGATGGACTCCCTAAATGGTCTGAGTTAGATGAACTGTTGATGAAAGTCAGGGTGGGAGTGACCCACATACAGGCTAGGGAAATATGTTTGACAACCCTGAGCATTGGTAGGTTGTGGGAATGAGAAAAATGGCAAAGCTCTTCACCCGAAAATATCTTGTGTCAATCAGCAACAATACCTCTGGCTGGTCCAGGACCAGCTCCTATGAGTTCTGGAAAATGGTCTTATCATCCATGACCAGAATGTTAGTGAACGTAATCTGCTACCTCAAGGATGACTAGGATGAAACAATGGAAACCCCAGAATCTCAGGAAGTATGCAGTGTTTCTGTGGGAGAAGAGAACCACAACAGAGTTTTATTCTTTTTACGCTCAGGTAGCATACACCAACTTATTAACGGGAAGGGCTGTGCACAAAAGCACACAATAGTTAAACAGAGTAACTAGAACACAAGAACTAGAATTTGGCATTTTTTTAGATTAGAGGAAAGGACAATAAGTGTAATGGTACCTATAAATAAAAATACAAATAGATGATCATTGGTCTGCGTGTCCATCTGCTCTGGTAAGCAATAAAGTGAGTTAATAAAAAACTACACTGAGAAAAGTTTACTATTAGGACTGGAAATATTAAATATTTCCTAAATCTTTAGTAACCTTGGAGTGTTAACATGATTACAGAGTGGTAAAATGCTCAGAACACAGATACCTACTGTGACACTCAGATAGTATGGAAAAAACAAGGATAGCAAGCATTGTCCCAAGCGTTAATTTTGCAGAACAAACATAATCCATGATACATGACACCTTGCAATGATCAAGCCTTCTTGATACTGCCTCCATTATTGAGGGAACCTTTATTGCCTCACTGTACAAAAGTCCATGGTGGTGATGTTCAGGCACTGTTGAGGATTACTACATGTTACCACATGTCTCCCTCACATGGATGTTTCTCAGGATTAGTTAATGTATGCATGGTGTTTTGAACCTGTAAAATGCAATACTGTACTTCACATGTTAAGAAACATTATTAGGACACAATGGAAGTTTCCACCTAGTTTTGTTATAATTACATTATTTAACTTGAAATATTCTTTAGTTGTTCTAGAGTGTTAGTGGCATACATAGTCCAGTGGCCAAAAATAAACAGACTAGAAATCCCCCCCCCAACCCATTTGCAGTTGTGTTCACCACCCACATTGCCAATTATCGAGATTCAAGATGCAATTTGCAAGTTTCAAACTATAAAATCTTAGTAAGAAAAATCTCCTAGGAAGCTCAAAAAAATGTCTACATTTCCCAGATTAAAACATAGCAGTTTTAAGATTAACAGTTTTGTGTGTAGGGCACCAAGAGAAATGGTAGAGGCTAGACATACACTTCCAAATGGGAGGTGAAAGACTTCATTCCCAGAGCTCCTTCTGACTACCAGCAATTACCACCATTAAAAGTGGGAGCTGAGAAACTAGAGTACAGTCTCCACTCTAAATGCACGCAATTAATTTTTCTCCACTTTCCACTTCTCCCTTACTCTCTCTCATCAACCCTTCTGCACTGTTTTTCTCCCTCATGTTTCTTTCTTTCCTTTATTTTCCAATCTTTCTTCTCAGTCTTTTTCTGTCTGTGTCCTGGAATTCCTCTAATTCATTTCCTCTTTTAGTACCTCTCAAAGGCCCTGCATATAGAAGTGATCTTCCCTCTAGTCAAGGAAGGCTGGACAAACTTCTCTTTGTAACCCACAATGCTGCTCCTTCAGTTGGTCAAAGGGAATCCTTGATGAGAAGTGCAAGGCATTCCTGCCCTCTGAGGGGGTGAGGGTACAGACTGTTTTCACAATGCTCTTAAATCACTTTTCTAGTGATCTTTCTTGGGTTTCTCTATAGACTCTAAGTTCTTGCTGGCCCAGGAAAGGGAAGGGGCGTTAGGGGACGAGAGCTGAGGAAGCATTGTTCTAAGTCAGCCATAAAAATGTTGGCATGTATGGCTGACTTAGAACAACACTTCCTCAGCTCTCGTCCCCTAATGCCCCTACTCTACTTGCGCTACATTGATGACATCTTCATCATCTGGACACATGGAAAAGAAGCCCTTGAGGAATTCCTCCATGATTTCAACAATTTCCATCCCATCATCAACCTCAGCCTGGACCAGTCCACACAAGAGATCCACTTCCTGGACACTACAGTGCTAATAAGTGATGGTCACATAAACACCACCCTATACCGGAAACCTACTGACCGCTATACTTACCTACATGCCTCCAGCTTTCATCCAGACCACATCACACGATCCATTGTCTACAGCCAAGCTCTACGATACAACTGCATTTGCTCCAATCGCTCAGACAGAGACAAACACCTACAAGATCTCTATCAAGTGTTCTTACAACTACAATACCCATCTGCTGAAGTAAAGAAACAGATCGACAAAGCCAGAAGAGTACCCAGAAGTCACCTACTACAGGACAGGCCTAACAAAGAAGGTAACAGAACGCCACTAGCCGTCACCTTCAGCCCCCAACTAAAACCTCTCCAGTGCATCATCAAGGATCTACAACCTATCCTGAAGGACGATTCCTCACGCTCACAGATCTTGGCAGATAGGCCAGTCCTCGCTTACAGACAGCCCCCGAACCTGAAGCAAATACTCACCAGCAACCACACACCACACAACAAAAACACTAACCCAGGAACCTATCCTTGCAACAAAGCCCGTTGCCCATTTCATTCTGCTGTTCCTGGTGGAGCTTCTGAGCAAACACTATTGGCAGGATGGGAGCCAAAGGCACTATCCTACCCTAACGAATTTTCTTGCAGAGTAGTTTTTTAAAATACCATAGTGGGTCCCACAAGTAAACTAGATTCCCATAATTCTGTACCAAAGTTGAAAACTTTGCAAGGTATATCTTGTTTCCCATAACTTAGTTAAGGGTTAGGGTCTCATGGAGCAACTCTAAAGCTGAATACAAAATGCTTAACAGAAGAATTTGCAGGTGCTTCTGTATTTGTTTTAGTCTTTGTTTACTGCACTGAGATAGCCAGAACTTCATTTTATGGGGGTTGCAAACACACAAAGTTTCCTCCCATATTGACCACTCAGGAAACCAGGTGATAATTTCACAAAGTATTAGAGATCACAGAGCAGTAAGTGCTGAACAAGTTTACAAGGAGAGAAAAAAAAAGTTTAAAAGAGACCACATTAGCTTCTTGTAACAGTTCAGCCAGTGAAAAACCCAAGCATTTTACTTAGTGCTGTTAATTAGATTTGTTCACTGCAATACACAGACCAGTTTGATTTAAATTTTGAAGAAAATATTTTCAGAACTATAAAGGCAACACATATTTCTGTGTTTGCATTGAATGAAGACCCTTGGGAGTCACAGTGAGGGATCTTTCCTATTTTCCTATCCTTGATCAAAGACTATCCCCCTTCCTAAATTGCCCTAGACTGTCTGTGCCAGGAAAGATTTTTTTAATTGCCTAAAAGTTCTCTCTGAGGCAGACAACCATAATTTTTGTCTTTGGAATGCACCAAATGGCCTATGTTGCCTTTAAAAAAAACAACACCCTGTGTAAGGTCTGAGGCCTTTTTCTGCAGCCATATTAGGAAGGCAGCAGCCATGAACCAAGAAGCAGAAAGTCACATCCTCACATTCCATCTAAATGCCATTAAAATAATGGAATATCAGGTTGTTAAGAAGGCGATCCTGTCCTAATAGTACCCATTGCCACCAGATAAAGAAACAGATCTTGAGATGTTTAAGAAAACTTTCTTTGATTGCATTCTGTCTGGCAAGGAATCACTTATCAATAAGGCTGCGAGTTTGTCACAGAGGTCACGCATTCCATGACTTTCTGTGACCTCCGTGACTTCTGCAGCGCCAGGTGCGCCTGGCTCAGGGGCAGCTCAGGCAGCTGCTGGGGCAGTCTTGGGCCATCGCACCCCCATGCAGCAGAGTTTGGGTGTGGGAGGAGGCAGGGGTTGGGGCACGGGATGGTGTGAGGCAGGCTCCGAGCGGCACTTACCTGGGGGGGTCCCCGGAAGTGGCAACATCCCCCTCGCTCAGCTGCTAGGTGGAGGCGTGGCCAGGCAGCTCTGCACGCTGCCTCTTCCCAGAGTGCTGGCTTTGCAGCTCCCATTGGCCAGGATACTTTAGTAAAATGACTGGTTAAGGTATAGCTAAGCAGGAATCTAGTTTCACTATATAAACTGGAGTCCAAAAGGAAGTTCTTTGGAACCAACTCCAGGACACAGCCCAAGATCAGAGCTGCCAGACCTCAACACCCTGCCAACTATATCGTGCAGAAGTTGGAGCCTCTGGATGACCTGATCCTGACTGGCCAGAAGGGAAAAGTTTGTCTGCCTTATTGGGAGTGGGGAACATTGTATGCTTAAGCATGTCAATTCTATTTTGGTGATTGTTAATAAATAGATGTTAAGAATATTATTGTGTAAGGCTCTTTCACGGGTAAAAGACCCCGCAAACCCACAGAGTGTAAGGTTACACCTTAAGCTCACAGAAGGGTAAGGGTGGGTGCCTAAATTAACAGGGTTATGCCCTGAGCCCTAGGAACAGGGTAAAGGTGGGTGCCCCTAGGGTGGGCAGGTAACACCTGGACTTTATTCCCTGCCTCCCTTTGCAAACAGTTCAAACTCACACTGTTAGCAGGCAATATAAAGCAATGCTGAAATTAATCAATTTATCTGCTAAATAAGCAGAAAAAAATGTTACAATGTAATCACATAGGTGGCAGGCATTTATTCCATTTCCTACATCGTGTCTTAAAAACACACTATGACCCGTTGTGCATTTAAATTAGTCTGTTAAAATAAACCATTAAACAAGTATTCTGTGCAATATATTTAAAGAAAATCCATTCTATGACATAAGCAGCAACACAAGGGGACAAAGAAAAGTCAACGTGAATAATGGTGTTCCTTTACTTTGAATGCAGAACCAGAATACGCTCGCCTTGACTTGTTCATGTTAATAGCCATGAAATGAAGCATCTTCTTTCTCTATGAAATCTGGTTGCTTCCATGATGCTATATTCCCATGTTTATTGCCACATTTCACTATCCTATTGCAAACACCATATTGTAGCCCTGCTAGATGAATCTAGAAGGATGATCTAGCCAATTATACATGGAGAAAACTTTACCATACAAATACTATCAGCAATAATGTGAAAGGAAAATACAGTTTAATAGGATTTTGCTAAGATTGTATTAAAAATCATCCCCAGTATGGTGGGAGATTGTTGGAAAGTCACTTTGCATTTACCTTGTCAGTGAAACTATGCTCAGTGTAAAACACATCTCAAGAACATTGTGATCTTAAAGTTAAGGAATAAAAAGAAACAAAATACACAAGCAGGCCGGCTAGATTTTGTTAGCAGGGAGTGAACTGGCTTGATTTAGTGCCCCTAATTAGTACCTCTGTGTTATTTGTTATATTACTTGATGCAGTTGGTACCATTGCCCCATGGAGGCCCATCATACTGTCTTTATGAGCAAAATGATTTGTCCCATTCTTTCATCTCATATCCTTGTTTCACAATAAACATTTCCTCAGTACATATTTTCGATCCATTAAGCTACAAATAATAATTTCTGAATATAAAGTATGTTGGCCGCAAGTATGATATTATGTCAAGGGAACATTTTCTCCTTATTTAGTTCACATATACCATAAGTACTAATGATTCCCTCCCTAAAGATTTCATTATGTCCATGATAAGATACGATTGAGAGGAGGATCTTCCTCTACCTATATCACGGTAATCCCACTATTTGCAAATTAAGACTCACAAGCAAAAAAAATCAAAATTAATGAGCATGAAAATAGATCATAAGACCAATGATTCTGGCAGTTTGCAAAAAAAAAACCACAATGAAAAAGCTATTATTGTTTTATTTTAACTATTTATACAATAGCCAAGTGCTGGGTGGGGTTGAGATGTTACAACATAATTGATCATCATCCACAAGAAAGTCAGTCAATCGCTTACCTAAAGTCAGAGCATTTTTTTAACTTGACATGGCTTTTACAACACATTCTCTCTTGAAAGTTTTTTTAATTCCCAGAAAATTAATACATCAAGGAATTGGAAGATGATGAAGATCTTACAGGATGATGAATTGGTGATATCACAGTAAATTTAGTTTGGTCTATGCAAACTGGAAATATGATGCTTTAGCAGTACCCAGAGAGAAACCAGAATATGACAACAGTATATTTCACCCGTACTTCCCATTCCTCCTTACAATCATTGCATTTGGTATGGTATATCTGTATCGTGTAAGAGGTGTTTATACTTCCAGACTTTCAAAAGGACTGGACGTTTATCTTATCTTTTTTTCTCTTTCAATCAAGGTATTTGGCACCTTTGTCAATCTAAATTGCATGAAAAGAAGCTAAAATACATTAAATACCTTCCTATCAGTTCTTTTTCACATAAGCAATTGCTGTAGCTATCACAGGATTTTATGGAATCATGAAACTCTTGGGGACATCTCCACCTGCTATGAAAAAAACATTCGAGAACTTCTGTGTCAGAGGTAGCCAGTTACCAAGACACCTTCCACCCCACCACAGAACAGTTTCATGGAAGAAAGATTCTTGTTTTGTTACTTGACTCCAAAGGATTTTTGGAAGCACACAGTATCTACGGTAGCTACTAGCTTGTGTAACCTGCTTAGGCCAGCAAGATAAAGCAAAATACACACATATTATATTACACCAAAAGCTCTTGCTAATAGTAATAGCAGATAGAGGGTGTGGGCCATTTATAGCTGATAACGTTTTTCTAAGGCATGTTTCTAAAGGTCACTCATCTTTATCCAATCCAACAATTCAGATGAACTTACTTTCCGAAGCTATCACTCTGCTACCTGGTACTTAGCTTATATGTGTAAACATTATGTGGTATCTCCTCACATTATTTCAAAGTTACAAGAAACCTTTCCACCCTACAGGAGAAAAAAAAAAAGTGTAAATTCAGCTCAATGCTTAAACAGAGCCTTTCAGATTTTTTAGTGCAGTCATAATGTGGATTATTATTTTGAGACGAAATGATTAGCGTATTCAGGAAAAGAATAATTGTTATGCCCAATCACACTGTCTGTCATTCAGTTGGCTTAACCCGAAAACAAGACTGAACTGTGCAGTAATCTCAACAGTGTCACCAAGAAAAGTCCATTAACTATAGAAACAAATTTTCGGGGAAGATTAATATCACGATTGTGACAGAACAACTCTTCGCTCATCTGGCTCCATTATAACCGTGCTCTACAAACTGCATGCTGGTTTTTCATCTGCTTTCAGACTCAATTCAAGGTGTTGGTTCTAACCTCTGAAGCCCTGCTTTGCCTTGGACCTAATTACTTTAGGGATTGTTTCTCTTTTCATTAGGGTGACAAACCAACCATCATATGTCCCTATCAAATCAAAACAGGGCACACTTTTCCCCACATTTCGTCAGTAATCATGCAAAGCACTATATATTCCAATGCACGTGGTACAATTTTACAGTGTGACTGGGGTCTGTTCTTTTAAAATAATCGTTATACCAGAGGTGGCCAACCTGTGGCTCCAGAGCCACATGCGGCTCTTCAGAAGTTAATATGCGGCTCCTTGTATAGGCACCGACTCCGGGGCTGGAGCTTCAGGTGCCAACTTTCCAAAGTGCTGGGGGAGGGGGGGTGCTCACTGCTCAACCCCTGGCTCTGCCACAGGCCCTGCCCCCACTCCACCCCTTCCCGTACCCTCCCCTGAGCCTGCCGTGCCCTTGCCCCTCCCCCCTCCCCCCCAGAGCCTCCTGCATGCCATGAAACAGCTGATTGGGAGGTGCGGGGAGGGAGGGCGAGGCGCTGATCAGCACAGCAGCCGGTGGGCGGGAGGCGCTGGGAGCGGGGAGCTGATGCAGGGCTGCTGACGTATTACTGTGGCTCTTTAGCAATGTACAGTGGTAAATTCTGGCTCCTTCTCAAGCTCAGGTTGGCCACACCTGGTTATACTGTATTTTGTCCCCCATGCAGTTTTTTTTTTTTTTTTTTATTTCCTTGAAATGCAGTTGGCCATCCCCTTTTCCATGTACCACAATGATGGCTGAGATCACCATATGAATTGCTTTTTCTAACAGTTCTTAGATGTGCAGTCAGATGCAGGGCACGCTCTATGGAGAGTCTTTTGCCACGGCGGCACCTTCCTTCTAAATAACAGACAGAATTTGACTTTATCGACCATCAAAGAGCAATGCAAGAAATATTTTTGGCCAGCCATTTCTTAACTATAGACCACAAGAGGGCTCTTTAGGGTTAGATGCAGCCAGTATAAGGAAGAAAGTTGTTTATGCAGCCTATTGCAGATAGTTCCATTTAACATCTGTTTGCATTTAATCTATGTCATTTGTCTAGATACTACGTGTACAGAACAAATAAAATCAATAAAATGAAATAAAAATTGCCAGACAGACTTGCATAGCTCATATATACCAGCTGATCTATGGTTTCGGTGCCATGAAAAATTAAATGTCTCCTAACCACAACGGTCTGAACATACCCCATATGTTAATCAATCACTGAGACATGGCAGGCTGGGCAGTAGCACTGATTAATGAATACCTCAGGTGCATAGTGATGCATGGGCTCTAGTCGAGTGCCTCCAAGGCACCCAAGGTGTGCATTAATCAACACTGCAGCACCATCTGAAGGGTCTCATTGTGATCACAATTTGAGCCTTTTCATTACCAAATTATGGCAAGTTTAAAATAGTTTCCAAACACCCTTGTGCCATGTAAAATAGTTCCTATGGACTTTTTAAAAGCCAAATAATGGTATTTAAAAGTAAATTTAACAGTTTCTAAATGGAATTATTTTTATTACAGATTTCCAAGATCAGGTTTCTCTTCTTCCTCTGGCCCCACTTACCCATTTGGACTTTTACTGCTCTACAATAAAACAGCACCACCTCCACACCCCCATCTAGCTCTTTGGGCGCCCCAAAAAGCTTTTAAAGTAAGTGAATACAGAAACAGACTTGCCAGTTACCCCAATATTCAAATTACCCAGCGACTACAGAAACAGAACAAAAATTAACTAATCTCCCCACTCAGTCCCCACCACCATCCTTTGTTCAGCATCATTCCACCTTGTCTTGGGAATGGCCTTTAGTCCCTCTCATTGGCTTTGCAACCCAAGCCCCTGTACATCTGTCCTTTAGTTACACTGTTGTCAGGACTCGCCTGGGAACAGCTTCATGCTCCCTAATGAGTGTCACAATACAATGCAAGATACCAACCAGTCAGAACACAGGAATAGGGTGGCAGCTGCAAATAAAAATGGAGTTGTTGATCCTCTCTACAGCAATGCTGAGCAGCAATATCGAGTCGCAGGTCGCCCCAAGCCTGCCTCCTATGCATTTGTGATAATAAGAGCTACACCAAGAACTGCTATAATGCTCTACTTAAGTTAAAACTAAAACAAAACAATTCAGCTGTGCATAAGCAGTCAGGAGAGACGAGTGGGGGCAGGATACCAGGCGACCTGCTATAAATGTGTCAGAGAGGCAACACTTTTCTGCCATATGTCCCTCTGATGCTGCTCTTCTGGGTACAAGCAGACAGCAATTTAATGGGGCTCTCTTCTTGGTGCGATATCTGGGGAACCAGAAATCCCTTCTCTCTGGACTGACAAAATTAAGGCTACAGAGACAGGATCTGGCTGACACTCAGAAAATTGTTTGTTGGCTCATCCTAGTTTGTGAGGAGATCTGCTCTTGCTACAGCTCCCTCGACGACTCCAACAAGTTCCAAAGTCTGCTAAATGACGGACAACAGCAATCCACCCACAGGATGAGGAGTTGAGGACCTGGTGAATCATTACTATTCTAAACTAGCCTTGCCCATTGACACACTGGACCCCAAATGGCCCCTTCCTCCCCACTGCCAACACAGATCTCCTTGGTTTTCTGATACCCTAGGCTGGATGAATAGAGAGGGATGGAAACTTGAACACTGACAGCAGAAAACAATGGTTGATTCAGACAGGATAAAACAAATTCCTCAAAGCCTACGCTGAGACTGTATTACAGGCCAAGAGGACCTTCCTGTCCACCTCTACTGAGGTTGCCAAATCCCTCCATAAGCAGTTATCCAGGGTGGCTGCCCGCTTCATTCATCCTGAATGCCTATAGCACCAAGTTCTGTGAATATCTATCATCATACTTAGTTGGAACAATCATTCACATTTGGGAACGCTTCTCAAACAGCATGGATCCACTCTGCCTATATCGATCAAGCAACAGCCTGCCTGCAGTCAGTACACCTACTCATCATGCATCCTAAAGGAGTTTGAGCCAAGACTTGTGAATCCGACCCATGCTCTTCTTGGAGTGTGAAAGAGAGACATGAACAGCTGGCACCACTCCTGACTGAAATAGCCAATGTCATTCAGAGAAGGAATCTTTCCTCCTTCAAACGAGCAATAGTCCGACAAACCCTAACAAAACCCACCCTGGATACTTCAGTCCAAGCCGACTACCACCAATGACAAACCTCCCACTCCTGAGCAAGCTCATAGAGAAGCTAGCAAAAGGCCAACCTACATGCTCATATAACAGAAGCTAAAATTCTAGATCTGGCTCAATCTAGACTCAGGACATGGAATGGAAACCACTTCAGTGGCACTGATGGATGATCTCCTGTCAATGGATAGAGGACAGACATCTATTCTCATCCTCCTGAACCTCTCCACAGCATTCAACACTGTTGATCATGAGATACTGCTGCCTCACCTGAGAGAGGTGGCAGGAGTCCGGTTTAATGCACTAACATGGTTTGAGTCCTTCCTGGAGGGATGCACCCAAAGAGTACTGTTGGAAACTGCATCGCTACCACTAGCCCCCTCATTTGTGGGGTTCAATTTTCACCAGGGTCCTTTTCAACATCTACATGCAACCACTTGACCAACTGACCAGGGTCAATTTTCACTCTGGTCCTTTTCAACATCTATGCAACCACTAGGTGAACTGGCCAGATGACATGGATTCAAGTGCCAGCAATATGCAGATGATGCACAGTTCTACCTATCCTTCCCCACTTCCACCAAGATGGCCCTTTGTTTAGCTGAACCTGAGCAAAACAGAGATGATGCTGGTGGGTGAAGGAAAGTATTTTGAGGCATTTACAGCCACAGTTCAGTACAAAGTTTAGGAGTACGCTTGGATTCCTCACTGATGCTGAGCTCTCACTTTGCAACAATCACAAGTAATGCTTTCTACCACGTCTAGTTGGCTAGGAGACTCTGTTCCGTCCTGATGGACTTAGTCTTGCCTTGGTTATTCATGCCTTTGTCACCATTTGGCTGGATTACAGCAATGCAATGTACCTGGGAATGAAGCTTTCAGCACTTGGGAAACTTTAACTACACCTCTACCTCGATATAACGCTGTCCTCGGGAGCCAAAAAATCTTACCGTGTTATAGGTGAAACCGCGTTATATTGAACTTGCTTTGATCCACCGGAGTGCGCAGCCCAGCCCCCCCGGAGCTCTGCTTTACCGTGTTATATCCGAATTCATGTTATATCGGGTTGCATTATATCGAGGTAGCAGTGTAGTTCCAAACACTGCAGCATGTCTCCTCAGCAACATAGGCTACTGTGAATATATCAGACCTGTCTTCCACTCTCTACATGGGCTCCCTGCAGAATTCTGAATCAAGTTTGAGGTCTCAAGTCCTTGTCTTCACTCTGGGCCCAGAATATCTAAAAGATCATCTAAAGCTCCAGGACAAAGAGCACAGTTGACAACTATGCTTCTCTGGCACAGCTGAACTCTCAACAGTAAGAGTAAAGCTTGTCTGTGTGGGAGACAGAAACTTCTACTAGACTGGTCTGAGACTGTGGAATGAACTCCCCCAGGTACTAAGACCCTCACAAACCTCACCACTTTGTACTCCAAGTGCAAGACATTTCTTTGACCTTGCCATTTCTAATATAAAGACATAGCAGTGAGAGGGTGAGTGAGAGTATGCAACACATTTGTGTGTGTGAGAGAGAGAGCATGCAACATGTGTGTGCGCGTGTGTTTGTATGAGAGAGAGAGAGAGAGAGAGAGAATATACATATTAAAAAAACCCACGACACACTTACCAAAACAAGAAAACCCCACAGCACACATTTCACCTCTGGGTAGAGGATGAAAAAACCAAACAAAACGTGACAGATGTGTAATCATGTTGCTTGATGCACTACTGAGAGGCGCTTATAACTACAGTGATAAGCACAGTTCAAAAACCTGTGTAGAACTGAACAGAATAATATTCTACGCACTTCAGTCTAATTTCCCTCTCCAGAAGGAGCGTGCAGGTTCACTTTTGGTTCATAATGGAGTCAATTTCATTTTCAGCTTCTCTCACACTAGCACAGCGATGTTGTGCTTTAACTCATAATACTGCAGGGATGTATTCAAACCCAGAAAAATATTTTCATTGACTTTAAAAAAAATTGTGGGAACATTTCTATTCACAAAGTTTGGTGAAAATATTTTTAGAAACCTTTTTAATTTTGGAGTCTAAATAACCTCACAATGTCTCTTTGACAATGCACTAATTCACTTTAAATGACTGCTTAGGTCTTGTCTACTCACAAACTTGCACTGGTTTAGTTAAAATCAGGGCAAACCCTGTGCAGACACTTATTTCAGTTTAGAAGTGGCTTATGCTGGTTTAGCTCAAACCTGATCCCGATCAACTTAAACTACAATGAAAGTTACTCTTAAACTGATATACGAAGGTCCACATAGCCTTTTGCACCAGTTTAAACACAAATGATTTAAAATCACCTCTTTAGTTAAACTGGCACAATTCTCCCTTTGGACAACTCATTAGTTAAGTACATATACTACCAGATGTCATGCAGATAGCTCATGTTACGAGTGCAAAAGCTATGTGACGTTAAAAAATATCTGGCAATTTAAGTTCTCCCGTAAGAGGGTGAGTGTGGACATTCTAATGAATCTGTTAATTACTCTTCTGCAACCTTCAAAATGGTAAATTATTAACCAGTGCTGTTCACTATTCAAAATGAAATTGAAAATGACAGGGTCCCAAGACCAAGAAATGTTCAGAAACTTTTAGTGAGCTATATTTAATTCCTGCTATAATGTTCCTATGTGTCATCAAGAAATATCAAGCACAGCTCCTCTAAGGGGAGGTGTAGTAGTACAAGAGGAGTGGGAGGGCTAATGTCAGCCAGGATGAATATGTCATGCCGGAATTCCAAAATCAGAGACAAGAGTAGATAAGTTTTAGTTGTGAGGAAGTCATGAATCTAATGGGGCATCCAGCTGAAATCTTGTATGTTCTGTTTGCCCTCTGCATCAGCACACCCCTGGCAAGACGCCACAAGGAAAAAACACAAATGGAATGTATGGACCATCTAAAAAGTCTACAGATTCATTTGAAGCCAAAGCACAGAAAGCCACATGAAGCAGAAAAAACACATGAACTCCATTGAAACACAGAGGAAATTTGTTGTGACGTTGTGCAGTCTATATGGTTTTATAAAAACATAATAATAAGTGAATATAATGTAACTGGAATAGTTTTATAAAAATATGATAAGTGAATATAATGTAACTGGAATATGCTTCATGCAAAAGGTCTCTTGTAAGGTAACATTACAAAGCTTAGAATCTACTGAGTGTGATCATCCTATTTGTATAAATGTATCACTCGTGTATCTGAAACTAGAAATATGAAATATAACTCTGAGGGCCTATTGTAATTATGCAAAGTGTGGGCCATTAATAGTGGTTTGGAATCTTGATGACTCCCATTAACCAGGACCATTGTCTGCAGATGGCTCTGTTTACCTGTTAGTCTTCCTGTATATGTGTGTGCTGGCAAGTGGGCAATGAAGTCTTGCAGTGACATGTGATCATGTCACCTGACCTGGAATCCATCTTTAACCTGGGTGCTTTTCCAGTGAGGGGGGGTGGAAACCCAGGGGGACAAAGGGTTCCCACCTTATGCAAAAGCTATATAAAGGGGTGGAAGAGAACAGAGGGGGAGAGGAGCCATCATGAAGAATCCCCTAGCTATCACCTGAGCTGGAACAAGAGCTGTACCAGGGGAAAGAATTGTGCCCAGGCCTGGAAGGTGTCCAGTCTGAGAAAAAGCTTACTGAAGCATCTCTGAGGGTGAGATTATCTGTATTCAGTTTGATTAGACATAGATTTGCGCATTTTATTTTATTTTGTTTGGTGACTTACTTTGTTCTGTCTGTTACTACTTGGAACCACTTAAATCCTATTTTCTGTATTTAATAAAATCACTTTTTCCTTATTAATTAACTCAGTATGTATTAATACCTGGGGGAGCAAACAGCTGTGCATCTCTCTCTATCAGTGTTATAGAGGGCGAACAATTTATGAGTTTACCCTGTATAAGCTTTATACAGAGTAAAACGGATTTATTTGGGTTTAGACCCCATTGGGAGTTGGGCATCTGAATGCTAAAGACAAGCACACTTCTGTGAGCTGTTTTCAGGTAAACTTGCAGCTTTGGGGCAAGTAATTCAGACCCTGGGTCTGTGCTGGAGCAGACGGGAGTGTCTGGCTCAGCAAGACAGGGTGCTGGAGTCCTGAGCTGGCAGGGAAAACAGGAGCAGAGGTAGTCTTGGTACATCGAGTGGCAGCTCCCAAGGGGGTTTCTGTGATCCAACCGGTCACATTTGTACTAAATAATTTCAACAAGTTCAAACTGCTAATACAATAAGAAGTAGTTGAAATAAGATGGGAACTTCCAGAGAATCAACAGTGCTGCTAAAACCTCCTGACTGGGAAAAAGTGACTGGCTGACATAATCTTTGCAGCCAGCTAGTTTTCCAAAATTTTAAATTGGGAGATGGAGGACAACCCTATACACTGTATGTTGCATGCAACACTGTTCCCCCAACTAGGCAGAAAAGGCAGAACTGATTAACATTAAAATTTACGTGACTGTTTAATTCACAAGAACAGAATACAGTGGTCAGCTGAAGAGAAAACCTTCATGCTGGATCCATATCCAAGCTCTGAATTCTTATTTCTACCTCAGCCCAAATCAGCCATTCTAACTGGTTGGCACTGGTGAATCTGGCCCCATATTAGCTATTTTGACTCAGGTTCCATTCTGCCAGTAATAAAAACTTTTGTTAGAATGATTTTATTACGACAAATACTAAATATTCTCCCTCTTCCAACACAACAACCACTGTGTAAACTCTTCAGGGGAGGAGCTATGTCTAATGTATTTGCACAGCACTAAAGTACAACGAGGCCCCCCTACATGTTATCCATAACAGAAGTAAAAATAATAATAAATCACTAAAATTATCTGACCTGGTTTTGGTACTAAAATCAAAATGTTTTCTTTTTCCTCGTATTGTTCGGATTGGTAGTGAAACAACACAGAAGTTGTTGCTTCGGCAGTGCTGTGTGTATTGTAATATAAGCTCTACACAGTGCTATATGTCACGCCAATATGTCTTCCTTATGGGTCTACCTCAAAATGTACATTTACTGGCATGTTGATAAGATTTTCAAGAAGTGGTAGATTTTCATTTAAAGCTTTGATCCTTGTTCACTAATTCAATGTGCATTATTATTGTTGATCCCCCTGGCTATGTCCTACAAGAATTAACTACAGAAGCTTTTCTGACTGAATAGTCTATGGCCTCAACCCTGTGCCCACTGGGAGTTCCACTGACTTTAATAATGGGGCTCTGCATGGGCTCAAACCACATGAAACATCTTGCAGGATCGGGGTCTGAGATTGTGTGAGACAGTGAAACCTCAAAGCAGCTGCATCAAACCTTAAAACATAGCCGGCAAACAGCTGTAAAATGTCAGACATATTGGCCCTTTACTCCTGCAGTTAGCTTTTCACACGTGAAAAAGAGCAGCTGTTTTCTTGAGAGCAAGCCCTCCAATATATTTATAACTTCTCTCCCCCTTGAAATTTCAAGTCTGAGGAGGATTTCTTTTAAGGTTACAAAAGCACAATTTATGAATTTAAGCAACAGGTAGGCTCTCTTAGATAAGATTTTATTGTATTAGTAAAGCAATACCAACTCTTGATTTAAAATAAATCAGATCTGAGAGTTTAAATAAAGAAGTCAGAGAACTTCGAATCCCAGCACTTTTCTAAACATTAACACTGAAGAGTCCTTAGAAAGCTCACAAGAAGCAAAATATTTCCAGGATGACAGAACTGCAATAAGTGAAACATACAGTGAACCTCTCTTTTCCAAGGTATGTGGCTGACACTAAGTGCAATCTACAAAAGGAGAAAGGTTTGTACTTTACCTGAAGCTCAATTCCCCTTTTTACAGTGATTTTCACAATCACCCGGGATCTCCCAGTTGTGGAGTTCACATTCAGCACATTTCACCAACTCGGGTCCTAGATCTCGAGCCCATTTTTCTAGCCTCTCTCTCTTCAAGAGGATGATAGCTGTGCTTCTCAGCAGTTAGGAATATTTCACTAAGCTGCTCAGAAAAAGGCTAGAGCACCCAGCTGGCCTGACTGCTTGTTTACAAGAGAAGAACTGCCACAGCAAAACATAACTCACCTGTCCTTGATATACAGCAATCCTCCCTGCAGACAAAAATGATTTGATAGTTTTTGACTAAAAACTGAAGCAAAGCAATTAAATCAGCAACCTTGTGCCCTTCTAAAGTGCTTCTCTCTGCTTTCCTGCTTATAATACTGTAAAAACTGCTCATGCTACTGACTACTTATCTATAAAAAGACACTTTTTTTTTTAAATGCAAGTGCACCACACAAAATGGCTTCTAAACAGGGCAGCTACATTCCCCAAGTATAAATTAGTGCTGTACAATAGCTTACAAAGATCACAAATGGCCGAATGATGATGATTACAACTGAATAAGGATGGCATAACCTGGGAGCTAATTCTGTTTTATTTATAAAGCAGTAACATACAAACTGAGTCCAATTTACAGCAATTGTATTTTAACTTCTGTCAGTTTCAGCAGAACAATATAACTGCAACTGATGGCATCATTTATAGTTGCTATAAATTGCACAACTCCAGACAACTGATAAATATAGCATAATGGAAATCAGTCTACTCTAAAGAACAAAAGAAACACCCCAACAAATTAATTCTTCAGTTAATATCATTGTCAATATTCTGTATTTTTCAACCACATACTATATGTAAATTTTGTGCATTTGAATTACTGTACAGTAGCAGAGAGTTTATATTTTAAATCACCTTGTTACATGGGTGTATATTTCACTATTAAAATGTAATCAGGGCTGGAACTAGGCATACAATACCATGGAGGAGATAAACTAACAACAGGTATTTTCTGCATGGATGTGTCTTGCTACTTATGTCTTGAATCACATTTTTCAAAGTTAAAATGTTATATGTATATGAACATAGCCAAAATATACAAATATTGTTTCGCCATATATAGTAGTTCAATACACACTTTTTGTGCTCATAAATCAAACACTTCATTACGGGATGTTAGAAACTCTGGAGGGTAAATCTAGAGCCTCCAACATTAATACTTTAGGATAAAAGGAGGGCAAGGAAGAAGATGATCTTTCTATTTCTCTGTAAGGGCTGACTGAGGAACAATGTGGGGAAAATTCAATACTGAACGCAATTAAACTCTCAACAGGCTTTTCAACTGCCCCCTTCTCATACTATAGTATGACAAGAAGGGACATCAGGGACAGAACTTTATAGAATCCCATTTATTACATTTAACTTCTTGGGTGACTGAGACAAAATTTTCTCCGTGTTAGCGAGAAGGTTAACTACTGGGATGGTAAGTTAATTTTTCTGGATGTCACAACGGAAACAAGTCTGCAGGTTGAGACTTCAAAGGGACACCATACGTTGTTGTTTTTTTAAAAGTTATACTTCTAACTGAAAATATAGTACCTGCTATTGTAATAAATAGCCTTTATTACATTATTCTATTCTTCCATATGTAGAAACTTTTCTTTTCTATGTAAGAAATAGCCACCACAGTTTTCACAGAAGAGCTTCCAAAGTATTGAATAGCTTCAATCACAATGATCCTGCAATGAGCTCCCTGAAAACTCACAAATTCACCCATTCAAAGCTCTTGGCAGGACTAGGGGCTTATATATGCAAGCTGGGCATTCTGAAAATATTGAAGATCAGCTCAATCCTCTCTAACTACTAGGAGGTGAAAGTCATGCACATGTCATTTGCAAGGTAATTTCCCTTTTGATTTGTCATAAGGGATTTGATTTTACCTTGAATTTTACCTCTGTAAAAACAGAGTAATCTCCAGACAGCACAAGTATAACTTGTTAGAACTGTATTAAGTTCATGGATAAACTTGAATCCATTAATTTCTGAAATGTAAGCTTATGCACAACCATTATATCTATTCCTCAGCCAAGTAACTCTACTAAGAAACTTACAGATATCCAAAGTATAATCCTCCTGGTTATGTATCAGAGTGGTAGCCGGGTTAGTCTGGATCTGTACTAAGCGACAAAGAGTCCTGTGGCACCTTATAGACTAACAGACGTATTGGAGCATAAGCTTTCGTGGGTGAATACTCACTTCGTCAGATGCATGTCGATATGCTCCAATACATCTGTTAGTCTATAACAGGGGTCGGCAACCTCTGGCACGCAGCTCGCCAGGGTAAGCACCTTGGCAGGCCGGGCCAGTTTGTTTACCTGCCGCGTCGGCAGGTTCAGCCGATCGCGGCTTCCACTGGCTGCGGTTCGCCGTCCCAGGCCAATGGGGGCGGCGGGAAGCCGCGGCCAGCACATCCCTCGCCCGCACCGCTTCCCGCAGCCCCCATTGGCCTGGGACAGCGAACCGCGGCCAGTGGGAGCCACGATCGTCCGAACCTGCCGACGCGGCAGGTAAACAAGCTGGCCCGGCCCACCAGGGTGCTTACCCTGGCGAGCCGCGTGCCAGAGGTTGCCGACCCCTGGTCTATAAGGTGCCGCAGGACTCTTTGTCCCCCTCCTGGTTATGTTATTCCTGCATGCTTTCTTCTGCCAGGAACTAAGCAAAATAATTGAAAGACACAAGGAAATTTTTATACCGATCTATACTGGGGTTTGAAACCCCAAAAAATGTTAGTCTTACTTTAACTATGGACACTGATGAAAGAAATTCAACTTTTTATTTCCCAGGAACAATCTGCAAGGTCTATTCATTAGAGAAATCTAGAAATGTGAACAGCAAGTCTAGTAAGTATTTGGTAGAAAGATCCCCTTGCATTCAGATCCAATTAACATGGTCACATCTCACCAAACAGCAGTGACCATACATAGTGAGGTTTTATAAAGTATTAACTGGTTCATGGCAAGGAGAAGGCTCTCTCCACCAGTACCGAAACATGAAAAAAGGAGAAGCACCACAGCAGCAAGGAAAAGAGGGGGAAGGTGTTGCTAAGCAACTAGATGGTTCTGACAGCTGAGTTGGGGGGAGAGAAATAGAACTAAAGGGGAGGAGGGATTCAACTGAAAAACATTTTGTTTATGAGCAGTAAGGAGGGGATTGAGAGCCAGACCCTCAGCTGATGTAAATCAGCATAGCTCAAGTGACTTTGATGGAGCTAGGTCAGTATACACCAGCTGAGGATCTGGACTAAAACCTACAAGGATTGATAGATTAGATAGTGAAAACATGAAGCAGCAAAGAAAATGGGAAAAGAAGCAACAAAAGCACCCACTTGAATTTCATTAACTAAATGCCAAAACACCTCCCTTCTCTCTCCTAGGTGCCAGCTAGAACATGAGCTGCAGCAATGTATCATCTTGGCTCCAAGAGACTTCTATGCAACAGAAAGACAACTGACATGGACTCCTCCTGAAGTCCATGTGCATACAGTCTAAAAATTCACTTTTTATATATGGATTTACTCAGTGTGGTGAAGAACTTTATCCAACAAAGGGCATATCGTTTTAAAGGGATAAAAATCTTGAATGACATAAGAGGAGAAGGCAGTTTCGAATGAAAGAGACAGCAGCTAAGATTAAAACAAAACCAAATATGAGGAACAACAGTGTCTACTGGATAGAAGTCATGACTGTAGGTTCTACTCTGCGTTTACCACTGACTCACTGTGTTACTCTTTACTGCTATGTGCCTCCTTTTATCGATCTGTAAAAGAGGCATAACAGCTACACCATGGGACTGATGAAGCATAATGCATGAATGTTTTTAACATGTTTCAATATTCTTTGGTGAACAGTATTATATAAAACCAACAAGGAGTCCGGTGGCACCTTAAAGACTAACAGATTTATTTGGGCATAGGCTTTCGTGGGTAAAAAAATCTCACTTCTTCAGATGCATGGAGTGAAAGTTACAGATGCAGGCATTATATAATGACACATGAAGAGAAGGGAGTACCTCACAAGTGGAGAACCAGTGTTGACAGGGCCAACTCGATCAGGGTGGATGTAATCCACTCCCAATAATAGATGAGGAGGTGTCAATTCCAGGAGAGGCAAAGCTGCTTTTGTAATGAGCCAGCCACTCCCAGTCCCTATTCAAGCCCAAATTAATGGTGTTAAATTTGCAAATGAATTTTAGTTCTGCTGTTTCTCTTTGAAGTCTGTTTCTGAAGTTTTTTTGTTCAAGAATAGTTACTTTTAAATCTGTTATAGAATGTCCAGGGAGGTTGAAGTGTTCACCTACTGGCTTTTGGCAATAAGAAAATGCTATCTTTCATTAAAATCAGCCACTACGCTGGAGAACTAGAGAGTAGCAAATATTGTAACTATCTTTTAAAAAATGCCAGGAGGTGCGTGATCCTTGGAATTACAGAGCAGTAAGCCTTGCTTCTGTACCAGACACGTCAGTTAAAACTAGAATTAAAAGCAGAGTTATACAACGTCTAGAGGAACATGATATAACCAGGACAAATCTACACAGCTTCAGTAAATGAAAAATGGTGCCTCTATAATTTGCCAGGATTCTTTGATTGTGTCAAAAATAGTGGATAAAAGTGGTTGTACATAAGAACGGCCATACTGGATCAGATCAATGGTCCATCTAGCTCAGTATCCTGTCTTCTGATATTGGCCAATGCCAGGTGCTTCAGAGGGAATGAACCGATCAGGTAATCATCAAGCGATCCATCCTGTCGCCCATTCCCAGCTTCTGGCAAATAGAGGCTAGGGACACTTTGTCATTGTCTTAAATAAAGTCAAAGTCCCTCAACAAGAGGCTATTAAGAAAACTAAGGACCCTAACTCCCCTTGACTTCAGTGGAAGTTGGACTGTGCTCTATGTAATGAAATATTGACTGAAAAATATTTGATATGGAGATGACAATAAGAAGGAACATGATAGATATATAAAATAGCAACTGGTGGAGAGAAAGTCAACCAGGCACACCCTTTAGCTTAGTTTGCAGCAAGGGAGATTTAGACTGGATATTAGGACAAACTTTCTAACTATAAGGATAGTTAAGCACTGAAATAGATTAGATAGGGAAGCTGTGGAATCCCAGTCATTGGAGGTTTTTAAGATCAGGTTAGACAAACACCTGTCAGGGTTGGTCTAGATATAATTAATATATTTAATTTAATAGATTTAATTCAGCACAGGAGGATGGACTAGAGAACCACTTTATGTCCCTTCCAGCCCTCTATTTCTATGATTTACCCCCTCTCATAAAAAAAGAACAAGAGAATGTGCAATGAAAATGAAAGGCACCAGTTTTCTAATTAAAGGGCATATTTAACTAGTGAAATTTACTGCAATAAAACATAACTAACTAAAGACTCTCTCCTGTAAATATTTATGCACATGTTTAACTTACGTACATGAGAAATCCCACTGAAATCCTTACTACCAGAGGGCCTCAGACCCAAATATTCTATAATTATTGAATAGATACTCTTACAAACAGATTTTGTTCTCTAGAGTAACTATTTTTCAAAAAGTTCCGCTTCAAGGATTAGCATCATCTTATAGTACAACTTGAGCCTAAGTACAACACTGGGAAGGGCTGATATATTGAGACATACCAATAAGATGAGGTAGTGCTTCAAAACACCATCATCTCAAATTTTGTTACTGCCAAAGGACTGTTGCCTTGGTACACTATTCAAGGCCAGGCATGGCAGACTCCATCTGCACTTACCAATTCATTTCTTAAAACCTGATAGAAAAGTTAACAATTTGGTTTCTATATTCTCCAACAAGAACCCAATCAGCTACCACAGAGTGCTTCAAAAACATTCACTGATTAAGTCTCAAGTCACCTGTAAATAGCAACTTATACCCATTTTATATATATAGGGAAATCATGGCACTTTTTGGTGAAGTGGCTTGCCCAAAGCAATACAGCAAGTAAAGGTAGATCCTGATGCTTGGAATCCTTGATAATTTCATCATCTTGGCTTAAATTCCTTCTTAATATATAAACAGACTCTAATGTCCAATACTTATGAGAGAGCATACTCTAATTGGTCTTTCCTATTTCCAACTACAGTGATCCTATTGCTGAATGACGAATAGCTGCTGCGTTTGCCTACACAGTTGCTGTGCTATTAGTAACTAACTCATTATTGAGAAATGCTTTAAAATAGCCTGAGTGTGACAAGTTGTCAGAGAAAATAACTTCTATTGTACCAGAAGAATAGCATCAAAAATTAAACTTTTCAGTAGCATCAGGACTTGAGGGTAGGGGTGGGGGGTGAAGGGAAAGGTTTAAAAGCTTAAAACTAATCCATTCAACTCAGGTTTCCGTTCCAGAACAACCCACCCTACTTTGGAATATATCTGCAGGTAGGGGAAAGTATCCCTTCCACCTGCAGTATTCTTACAGTCTCTATCAGACTCTCGATGCAACATACCAAAAGGCAATCTTTCAGTTTCCTGGATACACACAGTGTAAACCTTTGTTATCTCCAAGTTCTTTACCTTTCAAATTAGCACAACCCATGATACCTAGTGTTACCACACAGGGTTTCCGTAAGTCATGTAACGGTAGGTGCCAATTTTGGTATTACTGACACAAGAGAAATCGATCCACACAGCAGTGTTTGCTGAAAATTACTCTCTGCAGGAAGTAGCATATTGTAGTGAAGACTTCCCATGAGCCTATGCAGGTTCTCCCACATCCCTCCCTACAAGATTTCACCACACTAACTCCACTGTACAGATTCTAACCATTGTCCCCATTGTCTTTATTTTAACTTTGCAGGTCACCTTTAAACTTCAGTAATTTTACCAGTAAGTATCGCCAACTGTGACCCAGCTACCACTACAGAACATATCTAAGCACCCACTGTACCACCACTTCCTGCTTTACCTGAAGAGGGGCAAGAGCCACCATGAACATGATGTAGCAGTCATCCAGTAGCTGCATCTGCCAGTGTTGAGGGACCCCTGGGTTCCCCCACAAATCCGCTTCCACTGGTTGTGGGTGGATAAGGCAGAACCTCAGTTCCTCCTCCCACAGTCACCTGTTGTGGGAAAAGGAATAGACCCAGGGTTTCCCTGAATGGCTTCTACACTCTGTCAACACAGGAGCAGAGCTAGCTAGCTGCAGCAGTATTCCAAACAGGGTTGTAGCTAGTACCCTTTCAGAATGCACTGTGGCAAGTTTATTTTTAAAGAATTACTACAGGAACCATGCTACAGAGATTACCCCTCTCCGTAGCACTTTTTCTGCTAACGTGGTTGTAACACTGTTGATAGTACAGTGCATTTTCACACATCTCGGGATATATAACAGTTCTTCTTTATACATACTTGCTCTTTCCCTTAAGGGTAAACTGCAATGAATAGTTATAAATGCCTCAGATGGCTAAACAAAATGTTTACTAGCTACAAACGTACAGTAACACTGTATTTCCAAAACAATTTTTCAAAATACCTGTCCAAAAACTTCACTGCTTCTGGAACTGGATGATGCTAGTCTCTCTTGGTTCAAACAGATTTTAATGATTCTCCAAACAAGAACTTCTGCTGACAAAGTAAGATACAGGAGCTGCATTTCACTAACTGGAAGCAAAGGCCTTGATTTTCAAAGTTATTGTATGGCAAATTATTTCAAAATTTTTTTTGTTAGTTTATCACTGTAAAATTAAACAAAAAAGCTGTTTAAAACAAAAAAAATTAAAATTACTTTGAAAATTAATTCCATGTGCATTCAAATAGTTAGAGGCATTTCTTACATCCCAACCTATGTCAGACTCTTAAGGTGGTGAGTATGTTTGATCAATCTTTTATCATGTTAAGACCTGGTTTTTAAGATCAAGCAAAGATCTTTTCGTTTTTTAATAATAATGTACTGTGTTTTGAAATTAAAGTTAGTAATTAGAATTTTCCATTGAAGAAAGAGTCCACAAAAGCATGCAGTTCCATGAAAGAGCATGAAAAGATCCCAGTTAGAACTGTGGAAAACTTTCAAATCAAAACCCAAAAGCAGCTGAAACTCTGGTGAACCCAAGCTAAACTTCAGTGAATCTGTATAATTTGCTTTCTGATTAAAATCATGAAAAATTTAGTAGACTTGCATAGTTTCTACCTGACCCAGACATCAACCACTGACTTCAGCTGAGTTTTGGTTTTAAATTTTGGGTAAATTAAAACCCAAAAAACTCAGAGCAAAATTCAGGACCTCACACCAAAGAGTAGTTTCATATGATCAGAGGTGTGCTCTCCACACCATTTTCATGCAGCAGCTAAAATGTTGTCAGTCTACTGCACATAGCTTACTGCACATAGCTTACTCAACATCAGATTCAAGTGGCAAGACATTCTTGGAAATAGACCAAGAAGACACTGTTGCAACGAAAGATCTAACCAGCACCTGTGTTTCAATTAGTTAAATTAGGGTTTTAAGAACCTCAACTTGAGAGCTAAGAAGAGTGCTGCTTTCCTGGAGCTGGTTTCATTGCTGTTTTGAGATCTAGAACGTTACTATTTGAAAATATTTTCTAAGTAAAAGTTAAACATTTTTTATTTGTTATTCAATAACAATATGTTTGTGCTGTACAAAACTTTTGCACATTTCATACCATAAAGAGCTTACAACTAGGAAGCAGATGTAGAAAGAAAACATACTGGGAAACCCAAAGCAAGGAATCACTTTAGAGAATCTTAGGGTGTGTTTTATATTTTTATTCTAGTAGGGGTTTTTGGGGTCTTTTTTACATTTATACTTAAAGAAATAAAAAAGCCTTGTGATCCATCAGTACAAACAAAGCCTTCTGCTCTTTCACAAATATTACCCACCCTGCTCCCCACAAAAAACAAAACATCAAACTGTATGTGGCAAAATAGTGAGAGTAATTATATTTGAATATAATTCATAAAGTGTTCCTGGTTAAAAAAAAAGAAAGAAAGAAAAATAACTTTTAAATATTGCTTTAAGGTTGCCCATGTCTGCTTAACAGAATGACTCCCATGTATGGATATGTTGTTTTAGACCAGTGATACTCAGACTGAAGCTCGCAAGCCCAAGTGGCTCTTTAATGCGTCTCCTGCTCTTTGAAGCACAAGACTAATGGCATTTAATAGGAAGTTCTTGTGTACTCTCTTCATATATATTCTTTATAATACTTGGCTTTTTTAAATGTATTTTACAATTCTGTACCCCTCTCCTTTGTATTGACCCATCATCTTTTTTGTCTACCAGCGATGTTCTTTCCACAGACATTTAATTAACAGCAGAGGTACTGATCAGGGACCGCCTTGATCCTTATCTGTGGGCATGATGCTGCAGCCACTCAGCTTAGGTAACAGCAATCTGGCTATTGGTGCACAACATTCAATGATTCTAATCAATCTGAATGAGATGGAAAATAATATTTATTTTACTGCATTGAATTATTTCAAATTAAAATGCTGTAACTTTTTAGGGTGGTTCTAGGGATACCTTCCTTCGCTCCAGCAGATTACATCCATGTTATTCCTAGCTCTAAAACTCTTGAGGGATACTTAGAAATAGCCTGAGATATTTGTGACATGTCATGCTGCTCTGCCAGTTTCTCTCTTTATTTGGCTATTTGCTTTTGCTAGATATTATTTCTTTTAAATTAAAAATAGTTCCTGCTTGAGAGTAATCTTTTTGGAATCCCTCTAGGGATTCACCATACAGCTGATTCGTGATTCTGTTTAATTTGATTTTTGAGCTTCTTGTGATTATTACCAGAAGAGACAGTAAAAGCACAATATTTATGTTGGCTAATATGAATTTAAATTGTTAGCTTAAACTGATGATATGAATAGATCCTGTGCTTAAATGTAGACCTAAAATGTCATTGGTTTAGAAAGAGTCAACCTTTCACCCCTCTAAATACCACTGACATTATCCCCTTTTTCATCTAGCATTAGGTTTTTCCCATTACAAAAGAATGTTCCCTTCTCACTGTTACTTTATATGCCTTCCCTTGCCTGAACCTTTATATTAGTATTTTGATTATAACTAAAGTGTTATTATGGAACAGCCCATCATCAGAAACCAACAAAGTTTCCATACTATAGGCAAACAGGATTACAAAAAAGGTATAGTTTTTCGGTGAAACATTATACTGTGTAAAAATCACCCCATTTTCTTTTGGGATTAATTGAGGGGGAACAGGACCTTGATAAAAGCCAGTTCCACATTTGCTTACAAAGTAGAACTCTATTAAAATTCCTTTATCCCCTTTGCAGTAAGAACACAGGTAGGGGAATACAAACTTCATCATGAGTTTAGAGATTCTGCCTGCAACTATTTATAATGGCTTCTCCCACAGAAAATTGGTCAGAGACCTGCCAGTCATCACATATGTCCTTGCCTCTCTAAACCAGTGGTGCCCAAACTTTACCTATTGCACCGCTCCCCTTACCAGTAATTGAATCTGTCTGCGTCCCCCCTCCATTACTGTACTATTGACTAAGCAGAGGAGCTTGGACTGAAGGCAGAGCTGGGGGCTAAACTGGGGATGGGGGAGGAGCTGGGGCTATGAAAAGGAGTTGGTCTAAGGATGGAGAGGGAATGACAGCAGAGCTGTGGCTGGGGGCAGAGTGGGCCTGGAGGGCGCTCCCTCCCTGACCCCTGTGGAGGCTGGCCCAGGTCCTGCTGCGCTGCACCCCCCCACCCCCCGCCAAACATTACTCCATGCCACCCTAGGGGGTAGGGTTGCAACTGTCTAATCACAACTAAAGAAAGATGTTCCCAGAACCCCTTCTGTAAATTTATAAAGTGGAATTGATGTTTAAACTAGGGCTGTCAAGTGATTAAAAATTAATAGCAATTAATTGCACTGTTAAATAATAGGATACCATTTATTTAAATATTTTTGGATTTTTCTACATTTTCAAATATATTGATTTCAATTATAACACAGAATACGAAGTGTCCAGTGCTCACTTTATATTTATTTTTATTACAAATATTTGCCCTGTAAAAACAAGAGAAATAGTATTTTTCAATTCACCTTATAGAAGAACTGTAGTGCAATATCTTTATCATGAAAGTTGAACTTACAAATGTAGAATTATGTACAAAAATAACTGCATTTAAAAACAAAACAATGTAAAACTTTAGAACCTACAAGTCCAATCAGTCCTACTTCTTGTTCAGCCAATTGCTCAGACAAACATTTGTTTACATTTACAGGAAATAATGCTGCCCACTTCTTGTTCACAATGTTACCTGAAAGTGAGAACAGATGTTCTCATGGCACTGTTTTAGCCGGCGTCACAAGATATTTACATGCCAGATGCTCTAAAGATTCATATGTCCCTTCATGCTTCATCCACCATTCCAGAGGACACGCATCCATGCTGATGACGGGTTCTGCTCGATAACAATCCAAAGCAGTGCAGACCGACGCATGTTCATTTTAATTATCTGAGACAGATGCCTCCAGCAGAAGGCTGATTTTCTTTTTTGGTGGCTCAGGTTCTGTATTTTCCACATTGGAGTGTTGCTCTTTTAAGACATCTGAAAGCATTCTCCACGACTTGTCCCTCTTAGATTTTGGAAGGCATTTCAGATTCTTAAACCTTGGGTTGAGTGCTGTAGCTATCTTTAGAAATCTCACATTGGTACCTTCTTTGCGTTTTGTCAAATCTGCAGTGAAAGTGTTCTTAAAATGAACAACATGTGCTAAGGCATCATCCGAGACTATTAGAACATCAAATATATGGCAGAATGCGGGTAAAATTGAGCCGGAGACATACAATTCTCCCCTAAGGAGTTCAGTCACAAATTTAATTAACGCATTATTTTTTAACGAGCGACATCAGCATGGAAGCGTGTCCTCTGGAACGACTGCCAAAGCATGAAGGGGCATACGAATGTTTAGCATATCTGGCACATAAATACCTTGCAATGCCGGCTACAAAAGTCCCATGTGAATGCCTGTTCTCATTTTCTGGTTATATTGTAAATAACAAGTGGGCAGCAATATCTCCCATAAAATGTAAACAAACTTGTTTGTCTTAGTGATTGGCTCAATGAGAAGTAGGACTGAGTGGACTTATAGGCTCTAAAGTTTTGCATTGTTTTGTTTTTGAGTGCAGTTATGTAACAAAAAATATTCTAGATTTGTAAATTGCACTTTCACGATAAAGGGATTGCATTACAGTACTTGTATGAGGTGAATTGAAAAATACTGTTTCTTTTATCATTTTTACAGTGCAAATATTTGTAATAAAAATAATATAAAGTGAGCGGTGTACACTTTGTATTCTGTGTAATTGAAATCAATATATTTGAAAATGTAGAAAAACATCCAAAAGTATTTAATAAATATCAATTGGTATTCTATTGTTTAACAATGCGATTAAAATGGCGCTTAATCGCGATTAATTTTTTTTTAGTTAATCGCGTGAGTTAACTGCGATTAATTGACAGCCCTAGTTTAAACTAAAGGTCCTATACAGGGATCCTCTAACACAGACCAATACAGTCTCTTGTGCTGGGGGGGCGCTTAGGTCAGGATTAGGAGCTACTGTATAGTTCTTGTGTATAATACTACTTTTGCAGAAACATGATTTCTCCAGGCATCTCTAACAGCCAAAAAATTAACCATGCAAAAATTGAAATCTCCACTAATCCCTTAGAGCAGGAAGTAACTTAAGAGGTTTAGGAGATGAGGCCACCTTTTGAGTTCCTTATAGTATCCGATGTAAATCAGACCCTTTCAACCATATTTAGATATTGTCCTTTGATAATTTTAACTTTACCTCAAAACGTACATTACATTCTTTATTAAAATTTGTAACATACTGTGTTGTTTAATATCTGAAACTCATTTAGATGATAAAAATACACCCAGCCATTATGTAGTTGTACCCAAAAAAAACCCCAAATTTTAAAACCTGGCATGTTTAATTTTTTCCAACAACAGCTGGAGTTTCTGCCAATTAGCGGAAACTCTAATGGAGTTGTAACTCTTTTAGGAAGGCATCATGTCTTCAAATGTGTTTATAAAACCCCTAGCACTAAGGGGGCTCAAATAGGGCCTCTGGATTCTACTGTCACATAAATATTAAATCATAATTAAAATGGAGGTTAACTGATTGTCCTAAATATATCCTTTAAACATCAGCTAAAAAGGTATCTACTCTCATAGTAAGTATCACAATAACACAGCATATCTTTTGTGCTCTATAAATTACATCTTGTGAGACAAAAATAAAAGATCATATGATCAACAGGTTCCATGTACACAACTCCAGTTTCTACTGCTAACCTATACACCAAATTACAGTTTGTTAGACTGCTTTGACTGCATCAATGTTTTCCCTGGAAATAATAGCTATGGTTTTGGATCTGATATAAGAAGCAGCCTCATTCACTAGCTGCATAAAAGAACTTTTTAAATAAACGCATTATAGATTTTTACATACATTATGTATTTATTTAAAGAAAACACTGAACATAATTAAACTACAAAATAACCACATTACCAATAGTATAGCCATAAGATTCATGAGCTTTGAAAAATAAAGATATACACAGAGACAGACCAAGGAGTAGAAGCTCTGAGTGAATGCTAAGAACAGTTCGTAAATCAAAACGGGTGAATGCCTAAAATAAAACCCAAAGCTTCCCCAAATTCCTGAAGTGTCCTCAAATTCTAATGCACAAGTGCATTCAGTCATTGGGACAATTAAATTAGAATTCTTAGCACAAGAAAGAGGCTGCTTACCAAAAGCACCAACACAAGTTGGTGGTAAAGAGATTAAAAGAAGTAAAAAGAAACTGACTTGCTAGCCTTATACTACTTCAACACTTTTGGTTGGATGTGCTCACAACAAAATGTCAGTCTTACTACCACTCAGAAATGTACCAGATTTGCCTAGAAATGCCAAAGGTTATGGGAAACAGAGAAGAGTAGGATAAAAATCTGGAAATTCTTAGTCTAGAATTTATTGGTCTATAAAATGTTTATTTTGCAACACAGGAAACACTGAGAAATACAAAGTGAAAAAATTCTCTTTATGTTTACAAACAACTCAAAAATTGTTGCACGAGATCTATAAATACTTCTATTCAACTGATCAAAGGATAATCTTGGTTTTCTGCCATGTGCAACATTATTGAAGTAGCATAATCATATTTGGAAGAATCCTAGGATATGTACGCGTTTTCCCTACCATTCTCCAAAATCATCCCCTAGAGATCAGGACTTTAGTTTTAACGGATGAAGTGTTTAATTCTTACAAGTCCCACAATCAGCTCAGTGAAATGGCACTCCCACAGGAAAATAGTCAAATGACCTATTCTGAACAGAAAAACCCGCCTGCAATTGTTTAACATGACCTTGTGTTTCTTTTACAAAACACAGGGCATAATTCAATATTTATAGAGTGCATATTCTAATACACTGAAATTATGTTGCTGGTACAGAGAAACAGTAGCATTTTGAAACAAAGTCTAACCACTTTTATAAAAAGTAACAGAGGGTCCTGTGGCACCTTTAAGACTAACAGAAGTATTGGGAGCACTTCTGTTAGTCTTAAAGGTGCCACAGGACCCTCTGTTACTTTTTACAGATTCAGACTAACACCGGCTACCCCTCTGATACTTGACACTTTTATAAACTAAAACTGCAAACGAAGAGACTCAAGCTATTTATCAGGGATTTGAGATAGTACCACCTACCTTTCATATAGCACTTTTAATCTGTAGATCTCAAAGCACTTTACAAAGGAGATTGGTACAATTATCCCCATTTTACAGATGAAAAACTGAGGCACAGAGAGGCAAGGTGACTTGTCCATGTTCAGTGGCAGAGTTAGGAATAGAACCCAGGTCCCATGAGTCCTGGGTTCAGTCTTCAATCCACTAGGTCACACTATACATAGGTGTTAACAAAAATGAACAAACCAAAAAACAATAATATTCTGACCAAAAATGTTTTCGCTTTCCCAACTACTCAGGTTTCACTTTCTTGATTATTTATGTCATGTCATATTCAAAACAGGTCTCCAGTTACCTGTAAAGTTTTTTTAAAAAATGCCACAGGACAGACACCACCTGAATTACTATTATAAAAAAAGAAAAGGGAAAAACACATCCTTGTTTTCCTTTGCAGGTCCCCAGAGCCAAGGGAGGCAGCTGGATTCTATTTGATCACACAAAGTTGCTAATAATGTTTCATTAGCCAGCCCAAAATCTGCCCTCAGTTACACTTGGGCAAGCCCTCGTATGAGGTGACTAGGCTTGCACAGCTAGAACCAGGCACAGAATTTACCTGTGTAATTTTCAATATTGGTGATGATGCACAAGACCAAAATAACAGTTTGTCTTTCAGATCCAAAAATAGTTTACAGGTCGTAGTTGATCTGGGAGGCACTGAAATGCAATAAAACATGGACTACCTATAGTACTAGTCTCACAGTCACTTTCCAGAGTAAAAACACCTTTTACTTGTTTTGAAATCACATACCTGTATCAGGCCTGAAATTCCAAATAGCTAGGTGCCTCTCTGGGCAAGTACACACTTTACAGGGTGTCACAGTTACTGGACTTAAATGCATCTCTGACCCCTCCTGGTCTCTGAGTGCACCCCCATTAGGTCTCAGGCCTCAAGTCACCACCTGTCTCTCGGAGTGGCATCACGTGATTTTCCCACTCTCAGACTGGGCCCTGGGTTGAAGTCCCCTGTCTATCAGCTGTGATTTACCTCAGCAGGCCTGACTTATGTCCAGACCTTACAATTCTGCTCCCTTCAGAGTCATTTCAGGGATACATGGTGCCCAAACAGCCTCCTTAAAGCAAACCATTTATTAAGAAAAGCAGAATTTCACAGAAAACATACCGTAAAAGCAATAACACACGCCGTACTCATAGCTAGCTTCTCCCTACATGTACATTCCCTGGCTCTGGTAAAGCCCAACTTCTTAGACTCCCTCTGCAGTGTCTCTCCATCAGACTGTCTCCCTTCAAAATGCCACAGGACAAACATCACCTGAAAAAAAGTGGCAGCTTCTGACAACTGATCCTCCCCTTCTCCCTCTAAGAAGCACTTTTTAGTTCTTTTGTATTTTGATTTCCAGGCTCCTAGCTCTGGCAAAATATGGCTACAAACGCATGAGAGATAGGATTCCTGACGCTAACAGGTTGCCCCATTATCTTCCAAGTGTGTGTTGGGTTGTCCATATATAGATTTATTGTGTTACGTTCCTGTTTGTTCTTCCCACAGACCCCCTCTATTAAGTTAGATGAAAATAATCATACAGGACATTCTAATAGTCTAATACACCATAACTTCCCCTCGCTGACCAGGTCACATAGAGTGTTCATTACATTATTACATATCAGCTCCACATCTGTCACACAGGGTATCATTCGTTTTTGAGAAGTTGCCTTCCACTGGACAGCTAACTCAGTTGTAACTATATTTAGCCTCCTTTTCCTATCTACCTTTGTGGAGCTCTCCCATGCCAATCCCTTTAGGCTCCCTATCATTCCTTGGTTGATTATTCCTTATCCATCAGTTCTGTGTTAGCTGCAGGGAAGTTTCACTTGCAATAGGTAGCTCATAAAACAGAGTAGCATTGGGAAAATTAAGTCTTGTCTGCACTTGAACCACCACAGGGCTGTCTGGCACAGTTAGGGCCTCTCTATTAAAACAACTGGCTTTTGTGTTTCAAGTATGAACAGAACTAACACAGACAATTATAGAACCATGCAGGGAATCGTGACACAGGCTAGTAATCCAAATTCTATTCTGCCACTCAAACCTAGGGTCATGGTTCTATGCCCATGTTGTCCTGTCTATAGTACAAACAGAAAACTGCTAATACTGACCAAATGTACAAGACAGCCATGGCTGGGACAATTAGCGTAGACAAGACTTTTGGTAATGAATGCGGGCAAACTATGAGAGAGACAATGGAATGGGGGGGGGGGAATAGCCAAGGATGGTGTAAAAAAGATAAAACATCCAAACCGCAGGAAAGACTGCTCTTGGATGGAGCGGGAAGGAAGACATTTAATTTTAGGAAGAAAATCTGAGTTTTGGCTACCCATCATGGGGGAAAAAAAAAAAAAATGATAACCCAAGTCAACTCCCAGTCATTGATTTGACTGGCAGCCAAATCAAACAACTAAAGCCTACCTTCTTAAAAATGAGGTTTCCACATAGGAAGGAACTGGAAGATACTTCCTCAAAAAAGAAAAATGTACATTTAATTCCCAATTTCAAACCTCATCAAGTTCAGCCAACCATGAAAACCAATATCTGATGTGATTCAAATGGGCTGGCAATGGAAGATAACTATTCATACAAGACCACATATTTCTGATTCTAAAGCACTACTAATCAAGTCAGGAATATCAGATTATGCAAGCATCATCATGAATCTGTGTGCCGATGTGCATGGCAGCATGCTGCACTTTGCAGCACTCATTCGTCGAAAGGTAAGAATTTACAAGCAAGAATGGGAAACTGAGTCAGTAGTACTGTGCAGGCCTGTTCTGTTGTTTTAACTCAGAAGCATATTGCTAGCATTGACAGATTGCTACTGAAACAAAATCTGCAGTATTTGCTTAGTTCTTTTACTTTAAAGCAATAGGTACACATGATATAGCAAAGAAGAACCGAGGGCTTGAAATACAGAATGTGGGAATTTATTGCAGGATAATATTAATGCAAAATCATTAATTAAAAATGCTGAACACTTATGCTAGGAACAGATAAACCAGATACACAATAATCAAGTGATGCATCTATTGTAATCAGCTGCCAACACAGAATATAAATATATCCACCTCACACACAGGTATTTGACTTGCTAATCACTAGCTAAACTTTTTGTATTAGTATCTTTTTCCCCCATGTGTGTGCTCTGCTAAGAATGTTTCTGGCAGATTAAAGACCAAAAATAAGTACTGTAATATTTTGAAAAAGGAAAATATTTGTTTGTCATTCATGTGTTTTTGGAGTCTCTAGTTTGTGTGTGCAGGGGTGTTTCTGTTTAATGTGCAGAAGTGTTTTGGTTTACAAATATATAAGTAAAGGTAGCACCTCTGTTAAAAAATGGGCTGCAGTAAGATTTCCAATTAGCTCAGAAAAATGCCAAGCACAATTCACAGGGCCTCAAAAGCAGACAGATGTAAGAGTAGACCAGAGCGTATGTCAGAGGCGAGGGAGGGGAGGGGAGAAGTTAGTTCTATGCAATTAAATAACTAACTATTTTCACTTCTATAGCACCTACCAGAAGTACTCAAATAGTATTACAAGCATCACCAAAAATAATTTAAACAGCTCTGTGAAGTCAGCAAATGTTGTGGGCATTCCGTACATCTGAAAACAATTAGACAAGGGCATCTCAAACTGAAGCACCCAAAATTAAAAGGGAAGCTAATCTGTGGTAAAGCCAAAAATACAACCATAGTCTCCTCACCAATCTTGTGCACTAAATGAGCAGCTTCAAGAGCACAAGTTTAATTCTGGTAAATGCAGGTGCATAAGGCAAGAAGTTCAGGGAGGCAGGGGAAGGAGAGGTGATTGCACACAAAGCAATGCCAGACATTTATCGACAAGGAGAGACGCACAGTGACTGATATCACATATAATAAACAGAATCAGCAACAGAATCTAGACAAGCTTTCTGTAGGTAAATGTGAACCATACAGTGATGTGAAATGTTCTAGAAGGGACTTGCAGGAGCCACTATTATCAGGGTTTGGAGAGGGTCCCATATGAGGAGAGATTAAAGAGGCTAGGACTTTTCAGCTTGGAAAAGAGGAGACTAAGGGGGGGATATGATAGAGGTATATAAAATTATGAGTGATGTGGAGAAAGTAGATAAGGAAAAGTTATTTACTTATTCCCATAATACAAGAACTAGGGGTCACCAAATGAAATTAATAGGCAGCAGGTTTAAAACAAATAAAAGGAAGAAGTTCTTCACACAGCGCACAGTGAACTTGTGGAACTCCTTACCTGAGGAGGTTGTGAAGGCTAGGACTATAACAGCGTTTAAAAGAGAACTGGATAAATTCATGGAGGTTAAGTCCATTAATGGCCATTAGCCAGGATGGGTAAGGAATGGTGTCTCTAGCCTCTGTTTGTCAGAGGGTGGAGATGGATGGCAGGAGAGAGATCACTTGATCATTACCTGTTAGGTTCACTCCCTCTGGGGCACCTGGCATTGTCCACTGTCGGTAGACAGGATACTGGGCTAGATGGACCTTTGGTCTGACCCAGTAAGGTCGTTCTTATGTTCTAAAAATTCTGCCACAGACTTGAAGGAGAGGTTGGGATGACTTCCCTGCCTCTGATAGTGCCCACCATATAGATATAGCTGAAGCACCCCTGGAAGAAAGGATTTATCTCTGTGGGTCATAAAAAAGTTTCTGCAGAACATAATGTTTTGCCTTTAGAAGAATATTTCAAATGGCTAAAAACATTTGAGGGAGGAGAGTTGTTAACCCCCACAACAACTTCTCTTCATATACACGCTGATTTCAAACTGCACAAGTGAAACCCTGTGCTACAGTATCAACAAACTCCACATACTTTTCAAGAACTAAGTGAAAACACTGCCTCTCTGGTTAGCAGTTTCAAAATATTTTTGCTTAAATAGGAAAACACATGATTTGCTGCTGCAGTCTTTCACCCCTCCACTTTGTAAACACACCTCCTGAAAGCAAGTCTGAAAACCTCAGTGTACTCTGATCCTAATTTTCAATAGCACTTGGAAAATATCAATAACCTCAATATTATTCCATTTGTGTACATGCCTTTGGGAGTAATAATGTACTGAACAAACAAGAAGGCTTGTGTTATGTAGAAAGCATCTGGGGAAAGTGTCTAAGACTTCTGGGTGTGAAATTCAGGGTTTTAGTCTTTCGTTGATTGAAATTACCTTGAAAACTGATGCAATTTGTACTGAATAAAGTCAGAAAAACTTCAGAGTACTGACCACTATCCACACACACAGAACTGAAATTCTAGGATTAGGAGACAGATCATTCCCATCAGGTACAAAGATAATCACACACTTTTTGGTTCGAGCTTAAATTATCAAATTAAACTCCCCTGTTAAAACAAACTGTTTGCAGCTCTGACCACAGGAAGCATTGTCAGGAATGGGACAGAAACTGGATACTTTCCCATTTGCAGCACTTGAAAGTGGGGAGAGTTCAGAGTTTGGGTTTATTACATTTGGCCCCATTTCCCCCTCTCCAAACTCCCTCTCTTTCCTTTCTCTGCTGATAACAAATACATTAATAGAACACATTAGTCTCAAAATTCTAGAATCACTGCAGAGGATTCTTTGATAGCAAAGCCTCTGGATGGCTAGTGACAGTTCTCATCAATGAAAAAGATATATTTTTTTTTTAAATCCCACTAAGGATCATCGTGCTTTAAGAAAATTTTAATATTTTCAGTCTCTTAATCACTTAGGCTTCAACTCAGCAAAGCATGTACATGTATGCTTAAGTCCAATTGACTTCAAGGCTTAAAGTTAAGCATGTGCTTAAGTGCTTTGCTACAATAGGCCAGACTGACAACCCAAGACAGCCTAAACTACAGGCTCACCAGCTGCGTATCCATGTAGTCAGCTCACAATTTAGGACTGGAAGTTGTGTGTGTTTATTTAATTAAAAAGCAAGTCAGGTCACCTTCAAATATGTTTGGCATCATCATCATTCAACATAATATGCCATATTCTAGACTTGTGTTTTTTCCAGGCAATTATGATTAGACCTTCAGTTTTCCAGTAAAATAATTACATTTGGCAGGCATTTTTCAGCACTGGTTTTGAAGCCAAAACAAAACAAAATCAAATCAAACATTACTATACTTTTCTGTGAAATTTACATGCTCCATACCATAAATCAATTTTTTAACAAGTATTTTTTTTCCAGTGGTTTTAACCCAGGACTAGTTTAACTTATTGTGAAAGCTACATGAAAAAATTTGTTAACCACTAGACCACATGATTCCTTTCATAAGAAAAGAGTGAAGGAAGAGCTAAAGATCTACTACAAAAATATGCTGCAAAAACTATTATGTATTATTATGTATTCATGAGAAAAACTGCTCATAATAACTAGCAGTGAACATGGTTAGAAATAACCAGATATTCATCGAGGTCACAGAATGACTCCCATTGTCTTCCTTGGGAGAAGGATTGGTCCCCAAGAGATTCTTTCACACAAATCTGTGGACACAGTGGTGGGGAAGGTAAAGAGAA
The DNA here is from genome assembly GCF_002925995.2 of Terrapene triunguis. NCBI lineage: Eukaryota > Metazoa > Chordata > Testudines > Emydidae > Terrapene > Terrapene triunguis. The sequence continues at coordinate 15,534,379 of NW_020664561.1, read as the reverse complement.
GGGACTCAGCTGCTTCCAGACCAGGAGCAGGACATCCTTAGTGATAAGAGGATGTGTTGCAGCTGCCTTCAACTTACAGCACTCACTTTTCTCTAACCCCCTCTACTGCCTCTCATACCTCCTCTCCACAACATGATGAAAGTTGCAGGGGGAGAGAAGAGAAGAAGGTGTAGGAATAAAGGCATCACTGTCCCCTCAGGCTGAAAGGGACAGGGTTGTGAGGGAGAGTGGGTCTCCCATCCCTATGCCATAATTACCTCTCTGGACCACAGAAATGTGAAAAAAGTTTCTGAACTCTTTGGCTTTCCTCCTAGAATGTATATACTCACTCCATTTTCACATGGATCCTATATATGCTTAGCTATCCAATGAAATAGTTATACTTTTTCAAACTATGGTGTAGATTTCTGAGAAGAATCAGTTTTGTTGTTGAAACCTAGGGCTCAGTCCTGCAAGCTTTACCAGATAATGAACGGACTTACTAATGTGAATACTCCCGTTTACTTCAATGAAACTACACTCTTTAGGAAGCCCAACAGCCAGAAGTGTTTGCAGGATTGGGCACCTATATTGCTTTTCAAAGGCAATATCCGTAGAATTTGTGCTTTACCCTGAATCTTCCTTCAGATGAAAGCAATAGAGGGTCTTGTGGCACCTTTAAGACTAACAGAAGTATTGGGAGCATAAGCTTTCGTGGGTAAGAACCTCACTCTGTTGCTTTTTACAGATTCAGACTAACACGGCTACCCCTCTGATACTTGACTTCCTTCAGATGACACTCTATGTATCAGTTTGTAGGTGTTTAGCAGATCGGTACCAGTCTCCTGTTGCAAGTTAGAACAGAAACATATCAAGTAGTGGTTTCAGTTTGTGAGTAGAATTTTGAAGGTTTGTAACCAGCTGAGCTTGAGCACACAATTCTGAGGCTTTGTAGTAAGTCTCTATGCTTTTTTGGCACACAAACCATGGGAGCACCATAGCCTATTATTCCCTAAATGATTTCTGAATTCTCAGGCTTCCACAACACAGGTACTCATGTTTTCATGGGGCTCTCCTGTGCTGGAAACAAACCAAAAAGGCTAACCACATTAGTGATGCTAATTCTCAAACACTGAATAGGCCTACAGCTGTCAGCTTACCTTGGCAGCATTACTAGGAAACTTCCTTTACATGGAGGGATTCCCTTATTGCACTCTCTTCCCATGAAAACAACGAGGTGTCTGGTGGCACCTTAAAAGCTAATAGATTTATTTGGGCATAAGCTTTCGTGGGTAAAAAACCCACTTCTTCAGATGCAAAAACCAACAGACAGACACCTTCACAACTGACTTTTTCCCTGCCCACATTTTCTTTTAGTGGAAATGTGAAGCCAGATTATAAAGCCATCCATTGTTTCAGTTCCCCAAGAGTCTCAACAGGCACTGATAATATGCAGCATCTTCCTCATCTGCCTTCTTTGGCCGACTCTCCCTTTAATGAACCCACACAGTATGGTGGTGGTGAGTGAACATATGCCCAAGTAGCTTAGTCACTTGAAGAATTTAAACTGGGTTTTCTCTGAGCACGAAGAGCCAGAGGATGCCCTTTGACCCATCTTTTAAGAACAAGCACTGTATCAACAGCAAATGATCTATTGCAGAAGGAGTTACAGACCGTGTTGAGTCAACGCTATGCTACAGTGTCATGAAATAGAGCTGTGTTGGCTGCAATGCACACACAAGGAGGAAAGGCATTAGTATGTTGATGAATTAGGTAGCATATGATATAAAACCCATGCTGAGGCTTGTAAAATCAAGAAGGCAGTAATTCAATGCCATTTTCCCTCCAAATCCACATTTGGCTAACCTTTGTCCATATTTCTGTACACAGCTACATTTTTCCAGCAATACTGATTATAAAAAGTATGCAGAAAGACTGCTCCTTCAACCTGTGAAGTATCCAGAAAAATCTTTGTGGGGAAAGAGAGAGGAAGTTTTCATCTGAAGAAGTACATCTTGTATGAAATTATTCCTTCCATGAAACTTTTGGGAAGCTTTAATGATCCTGATCATCATCTTTTTTTTTTTTATACAATTCAATATTTTCACAATCTATTAAATCATTAGCCTAGACCATGCAATGCAGAATGGTTCCATAGAGCACATTTGCCACTGTTTTGTCCAGTCTTTTGTAATACTTATAAAACTTAAAGGGGTTGCCATCCTCCATTTCCTAGAGAAGTCTATTTAATAATTTCATTGTTCTCATCATGCCTATACAATTTGCAAACTCATCAGTCCTAGTACTCTTTCTACTCTAATGTATTATGGTTTATGGGCTCTGAAAACAGGTTCTAGACAGAAATCATAAACAGAGAGAATACTTAAGAAAGAAAAAGTATGTCAGTACTGGTTTCAGCCTCATTCACCTCTGACTTATTTTACAGCAAGCAATACTTCAATCAGAGAAATGTTTCTTTTCTGTCATCACCCACCCACCACTTCTAAATTACAAACACTCTTCGGTTATTCCCATTCCTTGATTTTGTACCTGTCACTATCTTCTGGGGATGAAGGGTTGGAGTGAGGGGAAAAGGAAGATGGAGCCATTTCAGAATGCTTATTTCAGAAAGCAAAATATTTAACAGATGTACTAAAAGTCTGACCTTTAAATTTCAGATCAAGCAGCCATTAAACCTAAATACATCAAAAAGCAAAAGCTGAAGTTCTAACAACAACTGCTCCTAAGTTCTGCATTAATGACCCTGTCAATAGTCTTTGGTGAAATGGATGACAGAATGACACTAGACGGGGGGGGCGGGGGGCGGGAAATCAACAAGCTGTGTTTTTCCTCTTTAAATAAGACATGCAATGTGGAATTGGAACAGAAAAGGAGCAAACTTCAATTTGCCATAAACAATAGAGTTTAAAAAACTCTCCAAGTGCTACAATGAGAGTTTCAAAGCTACCTAAGGAACTTAGATGCCCAATTCCCATTAAAATTCATGGGAATTGGGCACACAATTCTCGTAAGTGGCTTTGAAGTCTCAGCCTATCTGATCAGATTTTTTCCATGTACAGATACAGTCAGGAGACAGATGGATACATCGTAATGGAGATGACTCACTGTTGAAACAACAAAATAAACTCTCATAAAATGCTATGTAGTGCTTAACATTCTTTGGTTCCTTGTTCTGGTATCTTGCTAGACCTAGCAAATCCTAATCCCATATAAATTAAATAGCTATTTTCTTAGACAAGGAAATAAATCATAAAATGTTAAAGTACTTATGGTTTAACCAAAGTTTGCCCTTTCATTTTGTCTCAAGTCTCTGTCCCGCCCCCACCCCCACCCCTTCGCACCGATGCAGACAAACAAGAGAAACAGAAATGGATACCCACTAAAATGAGACAATTACTGCCACTAAAACACAACCAAAGAGACCTTCAGAAATTCAAATTACATGAGAAAGTGGGAGCGCACAGATGGAGATGTTGACATTACTATTATTCATTTCCACAGATCACCCCAGCCCCTACATAAAATGCTGTCTAACTAGATACAGGTTGCTAAGTTTAGAGTGGTTTTGAATTTTAAAATGCTCGGCAGCAGGCTTTCCACTGTTGCTTTGATTTCACTAAAAGCCAATTAGCACACTGAGAACCTCCACCGTCCTTTCTGTTTTTAAGTGAGCAAGAAGCAGATGTTTAGTACCCATTCCAAAAATAATGAGGCCAGTAGAGATAAAGACAAAGCCTTGTGCCCAGGATGGTCGTGATCGGACATGCACCTTGTCCATCTGCTTCTCTCACATGCTTTTGAAGTAGTTCATGTGCACACATTTTTGCTTTTGTTTTTTTCAAGATGCACCAGTAATCATTTCAATCCAATTTAATTTGCATATGAACCTGTTACTAACTCAAAATGATAAAAGCAGAAGATACCATGAGGTGTCAAAGTTCTCTATTTTCTTTTGGCATCCAGAAAAGTAGGGGTCAGAGTTAGTAGCCCTGACTGCCACTGATACTTCGGTGACTACTACTACTTGTGTGAATGGGCTGAATTCTTGGAAGGAGGATGTTGCATTTCTGATCTTTCTCTCAGATTGTTGGTTTAGGAGGTCAACCCACATGCAGGTTATCTCCTCAGTGAAAGAAAAGGATAATTCTAGAAAGGAAGCATGGTATTGTGATTAAGACACTACATAGGAACTCAGCAGACTTGCTTTCGATTTCTGGCTCTGACCATGTGATCTAGGGCAGGTCATTCGATCTTCATTTCCTGAACTGTAAAAAGGGGTTAAATACTTCTACTTTTTTTTCCTTCCACCCTTTGCCTCATTTATTTTGATTGAAAGCTATTCAAGCATTTGTAGCAAGAGGCGTGAGGAAGGGCAGAGGAAATCTGGCTGCTGGTCCCGAAAACTCTTGTAGATGCTTTCAATTAGTTTCATTTTTATTTAAAGCCAAGGTATATCTTTGTGCAACAGCATCATGAGTAAAAGTGACACAGCTTTGTAAATAATAGCTGCAAAACGAACTACAGCAGCAGTCAGTAGAGGATGTGCCAAATATTTACTGACGTCTCAACGGGAATACAGGCTAAAAAATTGACACTTGTGTATCCATGGGTAAGCACCTAAATTAAGGTGGCCTGATATTCATGGGAGTGGAAAGATGGTGGTATACCAAGTATCGGGGGTAGCCGTGTTAGTCTGTATCTACAAAAACAACAAGGAGTCTGGTGGCACCTTAAAGACTAACAGATTTATTTGGGCATAAGCTTTCGTGGGTAAAGTGAAGTGAGGTTTTTACCCACGAAAGCTTATGCCCAAATAAATCTGTTAGTCTTTAAGGTGCCACCAGAATCCTGGTGGTATACCACTCATTTTTATATGATTGTATTATTGTTTACATATTGCATATCCATACTGAAGATACATGTGACGCTGTCTTTTTGTATGTTGATAAAAATTACTGTATATTTCCATTACAATTTCCCAAATATGGTCATTGTTAAAATATAACTTTCCTCTGTGAATTTTTATCACCTCAACATATCTTATATTTGTATTTATCTTTTATTATGTATTTTTTTCTACAATCATCACAAAAATCAACACAAAGATTTAATTCAAATCCCCAAAGTCAGTTTCCTTAACTTATGGAACATGGAGTCAATATGAAACTATCCGGAAAGTGCATATAAAACTGCAGATTCATTACAAATCTACAATTTTATTCAAGCACTATAGTAATGCCAACTCAGACACACATGAGCATAAGGGACAGAACCTAAAACCTTCAGCTCCAAAACATGACTCTGTCACATAAGCTGAAAGGGAAGCTGCAGGGGCTGTGGTAGTATTAAAACTTAGTGAAAGCCATAAGAGGGTGACATTCACGTACAATAAGCAGGTGTGTAATTGTTCTATCCAGTAGAAGGCAATGATAAACATGCTCACTCCAGTCCATTTCAGCAGGATTAGCTGGTTTCCCATATTACCAGCCGTTTATGTTTAAAAGGCTTGAAATTTATACTGTACAGTACTGTGATGATAAGGAGAGAAGAATAAAGTATCCTTTTGGCATGAAAATGAAACTTGGGCAGGCCAGGGGGGGAGTGGAAGCACCTGTCTGCATTTTATGGGGAAGGGTGGAGGGGCAGGAAATCTGAAAAAAGTTATTTGCAATCTTCAGAAAATAATGTATAATTTTACACTTATTTTACACTTAGTTTTTACTGTAGATTTTATTTTTAGACTGTTTTAAGCATGAGGAAAAGTTACAAACTTTCCAAATAAATAAATAAATAAATGTTGAATAAAACAAAGTGTTAAATGTATAAACATGACAATGACATTTCACTCTAGCAAGCATTCATGTGCCATGTTAGCTGAATACTAACATCCAAGGAGCAGACAAACATACACAGCCCAGGATTCATTTTAAAAGGGATATAGTCAACATCTTGAGGACTAAAATTTGCCTGTCCTTTTGAGACTGCAAGTATATAAACACACCCTTCGCATTCATGAAACTGGCACACTGAAAAATACCATAAGAAGTTTTAAAAGAGAGGCAAAACCTATGCAGCATTCTAGAATATATATATATATAAAAAAAAAAACAGAGAAAATAATAATACTTCACACTTTCTCCTGTAGATCTCAAAGCATGTTACTGGGACCAATCTTTTTTCATTAATGACCTTGGCACAAAAAGGGAGAGTGTGCTAATAAAACCTGCAGATGACACAAAGTTGGGAGGTCCATACAAAGGAGGACCAGAATATCATACAAGGATTTGGGTAACCTTAAGAACAGGAGTAATAGAAATGGGATGAAATCTAATAATGCAAGGTCATGCATTTAGGGACTAACAACAAGAATTTTTGCTCTAAGCTGGGGATGTATCAGTGGAAGCAACACAGAAGGAGCAAGACCTGGGCACATTGGTAAATCTCAGAATGACTATGAACCGCCAAGGTGATGCAGTCAAGAAAAAAGGCTAATGCAATTCTAGGACGCATCAGGAGAGGTATTTCCAGTAGAAATAGGGAAGTGTTATAACCATTATAAAAGGCACTGGTGAGACCTCATCTGGAATACTGTGTGCAATTCTGGTCTCCCATGTTTAAGGAAGATGAATTCAAATTGGAATAGGTAGAAAGAACAGCTACTAGGATGATCAGAGGAATGGAGACTCTACCCTATGAGAGGAGAGTTAAGGAGCTTGGCTTGTTTAGTCTAACAAAACAAAAGGATAAGGAGAGAGATGATTGCTCTCTATAAAAACATCAGATGGATAACCACCAGGAAGGGAGAGAAGTTATTTAAATTAAGGGCCAATGTTGGCACAAAACAAATGGATATATATTGGCCATCAATAAGTTAAGGCTTGAAATTAGACAAAGGTTACTAACCCTCAGAGGAGTTAACACCCTTCCACGGGAAGTAGTAGAAGCAAAAAACCTAACTTAAAACTTGTTTTAAGACTGAGCTTGATAAGTTTTTGGAAGGGGGTAGTATGATGAGATTGCCTACAATGGCATATGGCCCATCCACAACTGCTATGAGCAAATATCTCCAACTGTCACAGATGAGACACTAGAGGGGGAGGGCTCTGAGTTATTATAGAGAATTCTTTCCCAGCTGTCTGACGAGTGGGTCTCATCCACATGCTCAGGATCTAACTGACTGCCACATTTGGGGCTGGAAAAGAATCTTCCCCAGGTCAGATTGGCAGAGCCCTGAAGGGAGGGGGGCAGGACAGGCTGCTTTCCTCTGTTGATCACTTGCTGCAGTAAATGGTGGATTTTCTGCAATTTGAAGTCCTCAAATCAACTTCAGTAACTCAGCCAGAGGTTATGGGCCTACTACAGGAGTGGGTAGGTGAGGTTCTGTGGCCTTCAATGTGCAGGAGGTCAGTCTAGACCAGTGGTTCCCAAACTTGTTCTGCCGCTTGTGCAGGGAAAGCCGATGGGAGCTGCTGGAAGCGGTGCGGGCCGAGGGACGTACTGGCCGCCGCTTCCAGCAGCTCCCATCGGCCTGGAGCAGCGAACCGCGGCCAGTGGGAGCCGCGATCGGCCGAACCTGCGGACGCGGCAGGTAAACAAACCGGCCCGGCCCGCCAGGGGCTTTCCCTGCACAAGCGGCGGAACAAGTTTGGGAACCACTGGTCTAGATGATAGTCCCTTTTGGCCTTAAAGACTGCAAGTCTACGAGGTGGATATGCATTATTAATGCCATTTCACAGACTGGGAAATCAAGTGCAGAGAAGTTAAGTGACACAGCATGTCAATGGTAGAGCTGGGAATACCACCTGGGTCTCTTGACTCCCAATTCTGTGTTGTTCTCTGCTGGGAAGGAAAACTATTTTTTTAAAGATGCAATTTTTAACCGGCCAGTGCCTTTATTTTCCTTTATCAATATTATTTATTACTCCATTAGCACACCTGGCAATGGACAGACAAATGGATAAATGAAGAGAAGACCCCATCTCAAAGAGTTTGCGGTCTGAGGTCCTCATCCTTTAATTTGTTCCATGAAGGCAGATCCTGTGCCCACTGGTCTCCCAGTGCCTTGTATAATGGTAATAACACTTCCCTAGCTCTACTGGAAATACCTCGCCTGATGCATCCTAGGATTGTATTGGCCTTTTTCTCAATCGCATCACATTGACTTTAATGGGTGCCCAACCATGCAGAACAACTTGCAGATTATTGGGCTAAGGGCTTTGCTCATGTGAGTATTGCTATTTTAATCAATGGTCCTACTTGCATGAGTATGGCAATTAGGATTTGGCCTTAAATTAGACAACAGAGAACATCAAGGCAGCATGGACCTAGTGGGGCTGCGAATCAGAAGACCTGGGTTCTATTCCCAGCTCAGCCATTGATCTACTTTGAGACCTTGGCATCTCTGCGCCTCTCTCCCCCCACACACTCTTTGTTTGTGTTGTCTATTTAGATTGTAAACTCTTTAGAACAGGAATTGTTTCTTACTAGGCACTGGTAGAGTGCCTAACACAATGGAGTTCTGATCTCTGTTGGGGTTTCCATGCACTACTGTAATATAATTAATAATACAGAGAGGGATTGGGGATGGGGGCCGAGAATCCAGGGAAAGTAATGGGAAGGCCAAGGGATAACAAGTCTCATCATATGGAAAGTTATGCATTCTGAGCCATAAGGAAGATAATCTAAGAAGGTTTTTATATGTAACAAACATTCTTAGTTTAATATTCAGCATGGTGTGCCATATGGATATATCGAAAAAAACTGTTTTCTTGCATTTTGTTGCACTTTAGATTTAACAGTGCTTTTAAAATTACACTCTCAAGTTCACAGATCCAAAACGTTATACCTTTTTTCCTCTTGCATTGGCTACTTCTGTATGTATATTTCACACAGACACATATACCCCTTTCAAAAAAAAATTCCTAAGTGCTTCGACAAGGTACCGAGCCCTATTACAGCAGGCACAGTGCCTTGCCTGCACCACAGCTGCCTGGCCTGCAAGACAGCTCCTGTTCTTTGGTGCCCTGACAGTATTTCAGATACTGCTCCAGTCAAATGTGCCAAGACAGTCTGCAAGTTACCAATACTGCTAACATACACATCAATAACTTTACTCACAAGTAGCTCCACTGAAATCATGACAGTAAAGTTACTCACATGTAAAGTGTTCACAGGATCAGGTCTGAAGGTATTATATCACATTCATCACTGTTGTATCACCTGCAGGCCTTCTTTCACACAGCCCCCTAAGCATAGTTCAACATTTCTAAGCTGATCCACAAAGCCCCTACCTGCTCTACATTTAAGTCCCTCTTAAAGACTCATTTCTGCCAAACTGCTTGTAGTGTATAAAGTTGACTTGTATTTGCATCGCATACAATTTGCCTCTTGTTCCTGTTCCACTCCTCCTAACCCCATCTACTTGCCTGTCTTTAGATTGCAACCTTCTTGGAGCAGGAAACCATCTTCCATGAGCATTTGGAAAGTGTCTACCCACACATAGCAAGCAGGCACTATGGTAAAATAACAATAATCTGAGCATCTAAGGGAAGAATACCAGACAGAAGAAGAGAGAGAAAACAAATGCTGGGGAACAAATGAAGAATGAAGACAAGAGAACAGAGAGGAAACACAGCTCCAGCATGATATAAATGGAATATTAATGTTTCAGAGACTTGAAAAGTAGACAGAACAAGAATCAATAGGATAACATGTTGAACAAAAACACTGCAGTTCACAGTTGAAACATTTACAATCTTTTAAATTGTGATTCTTAACCTATAGGGATTGTGGAAAACCTCTGTCCTACACTGAGTTTTCTATTTTCCTTCTCTTCTTCCTGGTTCAAAGTCAATCATATTGCCCATTAATTGGGTATGAGATCTGCCCTCTGGGCAGATTGCTACTTTGATGCTCTCTTTTGGAAAGAAAAAAAAAGGGCAAAGGCCAGTGGATAGCCCTAATATAATTAGTATTATTAGTAGAATTTATATAGCACCAAAAATATACTAGGTGCTTTACAGACAGAGTAAAACAAGTTCCTCACCCAGAGAGCTCCAGGAAAAGAAGGAAGCATTTTATCTTTATTATTTTAAATATCTGCCTTTCCTCCCCCACCTTTAAATTAATTCTTAACTAAGTCTTGTGATATCCATGTAAGCCACACCTGTCTGCCAATATACAAACCTCATCCTTTCATTTTTGTTATAAGTATTTTCTAGATTTGTTTTTTGACACCACATTTTCTCTTTAGACCTCACCTATTCGTTCACCACCTCATAGCACCCCTTACCTATCAACTGTTTAACACTTTACTGTTGACCGACAGCTAACCCGATACCTTCCCTTGTTCTCATTTAATAAGCTCACAACCAGCTACACCCACCGTCTGCCTTACTGTACACTGCAACCTGCCTCTCAAATCCCTTTGCACACTGCCAACCCCTGGGGCTAGTTTGGTAGAGATGTTTGGCTGTAGCTGCTCCATCATCAATCCTTGCTCAAGGGTGGAGGAATAGTTAGCTGTTCTGGTCCACATGATAGTGCTGGGAGAATGCCTCTCAGGAGGCCTGATGCCCACAACGTTTTGTTCTGCTGAGCACCCTGCTGGCTTACCATCCCCAACCACTGCTCTGAAACCCTTCTCCCATGGGGCAGCAGGGAAACGTATCAACTCCCTCCCTCGCTAATCCAAATGGTGTGGGCTCCTGCCCATATGTGGAATGAGGTAGGGGTATGACAGCAGGTCTGGAGCCATTATGTCAGGTGCCACAACCCACATGGGAGCAAGCATATGAACACCTACTCCACCTAAACAGCATGCCCACAAGACTATGGGGAAGTATTTTTGGTAAAGAAACATATTTTCCCCCTTCTAAGATATTGTTATAGTACAGGGTTTTTTTTAAAAAGGCTTTTAAAGCTATGGTAAATCCCTCAAGTACCCCTTTTAATATACAATTAGGGTTACTCAAAATTATTGTTTTTCCAAATTGCTTTTAAACATAAGGATGTCAAATCCCAGGCCTACTAATCTCAATGACAAAGCTCCCATTGACTTCAGCAGCACCAGAATCTGGCTCCAAAGTATCCATTCAAGCACAGGAACACAGAAGGTAGAACCAAATTTGCACTGATAATTACATAGTTTGTTTACATAAAACTAGATTAACATGCCCATAATACTGTATCCAAGACAAATTAACAGGAATTTGCTTGTTTGTGGTTATTAACAATAAAAACCTGCGATCAATCAGCTTTGTCTTCACCAGGCCATGACAGGGACAGAGTGGCTGTGAGCAACATTATTAGTAAGCTCCACAAGACACACTGGGTCCTGGGGCTGCATTTTAGGTATTTATACTTACTACACTGTGACCACACAAACACATAAATTATTCAGCGAAATAGGTTAGGGTTGGGGGGGAAGGGGAGGAGTCATAGAACATTCTTCCAAAATTTGGACACATTTTAAATGAAAGCAGATTTGCTGCTTCAGCAGAATTATGCTGCCAGGGTTTATTCTGACAAAGGAGTTTAGAAAGCCTTGACATCATCACTGTAAAAAACCCAGGCAGCTTAGGTTAAGATGGGGGTCCAGAACTGGACAGAAAACTAAATTAATACTATCCTTCAATTAAAAATTGCTTTCTTCTCAGAACTTCTTTCAACAAGCTAGATGCTGTAAAATTACTACTAAGTAGAGCTGGCCAAAAAATGAAAAACTCATTCTATGGAAAATTCTGAAGTTTTTCTCCCCAAAAAGTTTCTAAATTGGCCTGTTTTTCAAAAAAAAAAAAGTCCAAAATATTTTAGCATTTTTGTCATGAACATCTAAAACATTATCAAAACTGTGATAGGCTCTTTATTCAAAACCCAATTTTGGTAAAACAAACTTTTTCACTTATCAAAACACTGGTTTTGGGGTGACAGAAAAATTTCTATATACATTTACATTCTATTCTATTAAATAGAATTATATTCAAAGAGTCTATATTTTTTGCAAAAATTTTTAAAAGGCCATTTTCCAATTTTCCATTCAAAAATTTTCAACTAGGTGTACTGCTAGAGACCATTCTAGATTTGCTCTTCTATGTTCACCAACCAGTCTCACTGCTCTGTAAAAGTTATTTTTAAACGGATGACCAGAACAATGTTTTTACAGTAGAATGATTTTTACAATATCTTTCTTATTGTTTTCCAAAAGATTTCTCCTATATTTGTAAGTATCATGTTTTCCTTCTATTATTTCCCTCCCTACCATATGCTTCTAGGCTATTTCAGTCTTTTCCTCATTTCCTTTTCCTTTTTTGCTTGCTCTTCCTCCTCTACTTTCTCCTCCCTTCCCCTCCAAATTCACTTTGTAAAATTGTATTCCTCCTTAGTATTTCTCGTACAGATCTAACACAATGTCACTTAGTGTACAGGATAAACAACAGAAGGACTGTTAAAGATAGCTGCATGCAGCATAACTGGAGATTACGTAACAGTAAGTAAGGGAAGAGACGGAAAATGCAGAACCCTAGACGGCCGCCATATTCCTTTTTTACCTCCAACTTTGACCTACTTCATCTTTGCTGAGCACCTCACCAGTCAAATTTACTGAACTTATTGGCCAACCGCCAGGAGTGTCTAAATTTCTGTCAGTAACCTGGCATGTGAACTGAAGGAGCCCTAACACTTTATACTACTTCAAGGGTGAAGGTAATTCCCCTTCTCTATTTTCCATCCACTCTTACTTCGCACTCATTTAGAGGCACAAAATCAGTGGCACATCCTTATGAGGCACAAAGGCCCACATGCCCCTTCCAGAAACTACTGCACTTTTTTCCTTGACTATAGTCCCCCAGAGAGAATGAAAGAAGCATCCACTCCCATCCCAGCTCTGTTTGCAGCTTTAAGATATGTTATCGACACCCATTATAACTTCTAGACTTTGACTCTGTTGGCACCAAGCAGCATACTCACACCCACTTTAACCAACTACCCTCAGGCTTTTCAAGCAGTACAAAACTTTCTTTAGGCAACTTCATGAGAGTCTAGTGGTGGCAGAGGGGAGAAAGAGGAAGAACTGAGAGATTACAGAGCAAGTGGGGGAAAGGATAAGCAGCTGCACAGGCTAAAAAGCGAATAGGTTGGCAATCAACTCTAAGAGAATTAGTAAACTGAAACATAAGCAGGGCAGAGTAATTCATCAGGTAGAACCATCAAAAGAAAACCAAATCTTTCAGGTCTTCTGTGTTCTATCCTAAGGCTTTTTAGTCCTCAGTGTGTTCATAGTGCACTACTGAAACCAAAACAGAACTGGTCTTACGATGCCAGAAATCCCTAGCCTGGTAATGACTAGCCTGGTCCTCCTCCTTACAAAACATTCTTCTGTCTCCCAAGCAGTTACTTTGATAGTCTCGTATTCCTCCCCTGGTGAACCTGATTTGCCTGCCTGCAATCTCCAGCCCTGTCTTACCCTCCCCTAAGCTTTAGTGCATGGGAGAGGAACTATCCTGGAGCTAATCCTTTTTTTGTAAGTGACCATATTGTGTGTCTCCCTCTTCTCGCAGGCACCTCGCCCCCCCCACCACCAACAACAACCCCGCCCCCCTCTATTTCTGCTCCATTTAGATTAAGGAATAAATATGGGGACACAAATATATCCTTTTGTGCACAAATATATCACTATTCTAGGCCAGTCTTAACAGCAGCTCCGGGTGGGGGGTTATTCTGCACTACAACCCCACTCTCATAATTCCCATCAACACTATTGTAATGGGAATTCTACAGCAACAAAGGGAGAAATGATTCTCCTCTATCACAGCAGTGACTGGCATAATTGAAAATGGTGGTACAATGGAAGGAAAACTGCACCTGTTAGGGCCCCAATTTTGTAAACATACATATGCTTAATTTTAAGCACATTGTTATTCCAGGGGGAATTCTGCACCACTGCACATGCTCAGAATTTATGTCCCCCACAGATTTCTTTGCTTCCCCGCAGAAAAATGATTTTCTGACAGGGAAGCAAAGGGAAGCCACAAGAGTGGTCATGCAACATTCCCCTTCCCCCCCCCCCCAGCAGTATATTTTGGGTGCCCAAGGCAGCTGGCAGAGAGGTAAATCACTGTGGGGCAGGGGCTGGGGCAGGGGAAGACCCAGCTGGTGGCTCCTACTCTGCACCGGCTCAGCTGCTAGTCCCAGCTGGGTTTGGGAGGATGGGACTTCCTCTTCCCCTACACAGCATCTAGGGCCAGGTCAGACTCACCACCAGATTTCTCCCCAGGCTGCAGGAAGATCTGCAAATTCCACCCCTCCCCCACTTCCTGCACCCATTGCCCCTCAGCTGCAGGGGGAGGGATCACTATACAGGAGATGCTCCCCCATCCGCCCAACCCCCGTGCATCCAGACCCCCTCATACCCACACCTTCCCACCGAGCCTCCCCCCTCCCAGCATCCAGAACTCCCCCTTCCAAGCCCCACTCCCCTGCACCTGGACCACCCTGACGAGTCACCCGCAGCCAGCTCCCCACCCCACCGAGCTCCAACCAACTGCACCCGGCTCCACCAGCATCAGGACCCCTCCCACTGAACCCTCCATACCCAGACCCACCTGCCAAGCTCTACCCCCCCACACACACAGACACCCCACCCCCTTGCTGAGCTCCAACCACCTTCACCTGGACCCCCATGCAGAGTCCCATTACCGTTGCACCCAGAACACCCCCCCCCCCAACAAACCCTTGTGCATCCAGATCCCCTCGCACCTGGATTCGCCACTGAGCTGCCCGCACCCAGATTGCCCCACACAGAACCCTCTCAACCCACACCTGGATCCCCCCTCCATACTTGGATCCTGCTGGGCTGAGCCTGCCTGCCCACACCTGGCACAGAGGGGCAGGACCCTGGGGTGTTTCTGGGGCAAATCCAGTCCTTGCACTATCTCAGGGTTGGGTGCAGCCTCACTGCTGAGTCCATGTCCCAGGGGGAGCTGCAGAGTGATCTCCCACCTCTGTGCAGCCAGTGGCTTGTGCTCCCCAATGCCATGCTGGAGTCTCCACATTTATTTGACAAATAAAATTTGCAGAATTTTTAATTTTTTGGCACAAAATACCCTCAGGAGTAGCACATGTGTTTGCAGGGTCAAGACAGACTGCTAATTCCCATTTGTGCCCTATAATATACCTACACCTTTTTACAGAGAGAGGAGATAACACATTTGTACAACAAAGATCTGCCATTCTCCAATTAACCTTCAATAATCATGGGGAGCCCAGAGTTCCTTCTCCCTAGCCTCCATGCTGAACAAATAGACTGTAATCAATCATTTCTCTAGATTATCAACCTATGAATTTATTGTCTCCCAAAATGATCCAAGGCTACGTTAGATACTAAGGGCCAAATCCTGCAGACCTTGCTAAGGCAAAACGCCCACTGACTCAACAAGAGCTTTGTGCCTTGGCCTGGACAAAGGACTGAGGATCCTCTCTTATAGCCTTTCATGAACCACCTGGTTTGAGGTCAAGGCACACAGGAGTGAGCCGGGCTATTCACCTGTTTACTCCCTTCATAGAGCAGGTGGGTGAGGAGTCATCCAGGAGGGGCAGAGAATGGGCAAAGCCTTAGTTCCACTCCTTTAGCTACATTGGTCAGAGCAGATGAGCCAGCATGGCATAGGTAATAATTTACTGCTACTACAGACCAGGAGTAAATTACTAGCTCCCAGAAGCAAGGAGGAAATTGGAGGAGTGTCTCTGAATCATCATGCCTCCTGTTGTTATTCCTGTGTGGTACAGTGCACGTTCTATTTCTTGCCCAGAGCTGTGCCTAAGATCCACAATAAGGTCTGAGCCAAATCCTACAGTTGCATTCATGGCTGAAATATTTTATTTACTCTGAATAAGAGCTTGTGTATGTTCCTGAACTATGCTAAGTGTAACTGTCCTTTGAATTATTTGATTAACTGATGAGTCTATTTAACTACAAGAGTTACATAGCCTATGCAATGTTTTCTGACTTCTACAGAAGCTAGTGATTTGCAGCTAGTAGAATCACTGTGCACCGACACCCACTCTTAATGGACCACACCACACATTATGTCAATTAATAATTGGAAAGCATTGTTACCTGTGTTACCTTAAACTCAAGATCCTTTACAAATAGTAGAAATTTAACATCACAAGCCACCTCTTGAGAAACTGTGAACCTCATCAATTGTTGTAAGGAGTGAGTCCACAATACTCCCAACAGTTACCCATAAGCAAAGTGAAATAATATTGATAACTAGCCGCATTCTACGGAATAAGGCTAGGCAAGATGTAAACCTTGGAAAGTCAACCTCACCCTGGACCACTGCTGAACAGGCAGTTTCCTGCTTTGTGAAGCCATCCACAGAATAAGATGTGCAGCCCACTTCCCCAGTCATCTGCCCTTCAACTTTTTAATCACACCAGCAACAAATATCTAAGCCTGTCTGCCCTGGTGCCAAACTTGACTCACCCACTCCCTGTACCTAGTGACAAGCTCCTAGTCTCCCAACCCCCTTTATAGTTACAACTTCCTTTCTTCCCACTAGCCACATACACACACAAGTGCGTAGCCTATATGTTCTATCTAGATATTTAAATTAACCTGGGGTCTCTGAGCACCTGTTGAGGATCAGCAGGGGCACAGAGCCTATATCAAGACTAACAAGGAGTCCGGTGGCACCTTAAAGACTTACAGATTGCCACCGGACTCCTTGTTGTTTTTGTGGATACAGACTACCACGGCTACCCCCTGATACTTGACACTATATCAAGACTGGGTTTGGAACCATAATTGAGAACTTCCTTACATCTAAGTGATGAAGGCTGGGATTTCCAAAGGGGCTTAGGAAAGCTAGGTGACCAAATTCCATTGCAAGTCAATTGAGATTGGGGGCTTAATTCCCTGAGGCAATTTTGAAAACCCCAGCCTAAATTCACAGATGTGCATGCAAGTGAATTTAACTTCACAGGAGAGGAATACATTCTCAACCTTAATCATGCATTAAAGTTCTTGCTGTTTTTAAACTTGAGGAATATTACCCTCTATGGGCAGCACACACCCTTGTGACAGTGTTTTGAGTCTGTAAAATGTTACCCTTACAGGAAGTACACACCAAGGTCAGCTTTTGTCATTGAGAAAAAAAATAATAATCTACCCATCAGTCATGCGTCAGTCTTCACTGCTCTGTGACACTGACAGAGTATGACTGTTTGCGTTAGTTGCGAGAGATTCACTCCCTGTTGCTGACATCTTCACCCAGTGCTGTACCATGGTCCTCTGCTAGAGCAAGCTGTTCCAGAACACTCAGACTGGCTGTTTCGCTTTTAAAAGCTTTCTGAGGATATTTCTGCAGACTGAAACGTAACGATTTGAGGCAGGAATCTGCAGCCTCCAGGATGGGATGGGGGAATAGGGAAGGACTATCACGAACATCATTCCAAGTAAACCACTTTAATTAGGTTAAGAAAGGAAAACTCCCCAAACATCAATTTGAGGATTACTTAGTTTATCCCCTAAAGAATTTGAAACACAAAGAGAAAGATGGGAAGCACCCAAAAATCAGGAAGAGCTTTTCATCTTGAAGATCTCTCTCTTTCGACACAACTGAGACAGAGGGGATGCAGTTTGAGCTATTAGGTTTTTGAATACTGGAAAAACAATGCTTTTGAACTACTTGTTCATTGGGAGATTTTCAGGTTGGTTTCAGTAGCACTAGAGTCAACTTTGATTTATAGGTACCCACACCCAGAGGCTATGCAATAAACTAAAAATATATGTTGTAAGAAACAGGCAACATGCACAGTTAGATACCAGAGTGGAAACAAAGCCTGAAGGAAAAATATAATGCAGCTAATACAAAAAAACCCCTAAAACTAAGACAAGTCCTGAGCCTACCACTAAAGAATACATCTTAATGTACTTTCATGATAATTGAGGGGATGAGTATACCATAGCTTCATGCCTGAACAAGGAAGGCCCTGCACTTCATCTTCTCAACATGATCTCTTTTGGAAGATTCAGTAACTCCAATCTGCCATTTGAGACTGCCACAAAAATAAAGAATCACATAAGAGAAAGCTGGTGCCAGCTGCTATTATGGATGCCAGACTCTGACGAATCTCCAATATCCACCAGACCTCAGCTACTGAGTTGTGCCCATCTACCAAGAGCAGTGTCAATGGAGAAAAAAGAACACCGCCCTCAAGAATAGCACCGAGAGCTCTCCTGAGCCATTTGATTCCACTCAATAGCACAACACAAACTAAGGGTCGCTGTCCATTCCTACTTCACAGGACTCCATGGAATTGAAGATGTCCACTAAGTGAAGGAGATACACCCAAATCTACTTTCAACATAAGACTGAGCCATGGCAAACTTTGCTGGCACATCAATGCTGCACAGCACCTGTATTTACACTAACAGGCAGGTGAACACCAGATCCTACTGGGGTATCATCAGAAAGGAGAAGAAGCCTAGCTTGTTCCCCTAATGGATATCAAGGATGGAGTGGCTGTTCAGCAAACCCCCAGGACATTTACATTCGTCTTATTTTACGCAAATTTCGCTCATCTGCATTTTCTCCATTACTTTTGTAGGTAGAGGTATCCAAAAAGTCAGTATCTGATATTTAGAACTTTTTCTAGCTGTTCATAGCAGTTAAAAGAAATTCTTATTATAGAAGAGTGAACTATGACAGGCCCAAATCCCCACTGGCTACACATCAACGTTCACATACCATCTAGAAGCACTGCAATCACTGCAAAGGCTGCTGCTCCCATGAGAAAGGCAGGAAGGATGCTCTGTTCTTTCCTCTATCTCTTCTTTGCTAAAACAATCTCACTACCCAGTGTCCTTAATTGTGCATACCCCCCAAATCCTGATTAGTGAGCAAGTCTAAAATTCAGAGGCCTGTTTGCCAAACATGCATCACTACTAAGAACTCAAAAATTGTTTTCATTTTATTGAAAGGGACTTGGAAGGAGGCCGGGGTAGAAACCCAAGAACGAAAGTCCACGAGTTAAAGCTCTCCTCACTGATGTTCAGTGCACAAATCTGGAAAATGTGGGTAAATTTTCCCATTTATTTATACAGCATAAGTTGTCCAGAATATTTTTATATTCTGATGCATAGTTGGAATATAGTTATGCTTCATTTACTGGAATCGAGTGAATGAGGCTATGGTATTTATGTCATGTTTACAGATATGTTAAAGGGCTAAAATGCTGGTTAGTACCAAAGTGGTTCTGGCTCCTAACACATTCTTTTGTTAAATAGCCCACTTGTATGTACAAATCCTGCAGCATTTTGCCCATTAAATATATACTTCATAAACCTCAGCGCTTTACACCTCAATCCTGGAATTTTTTATTACTTCTTGTAATTGGTGGAATAAATGATAGGCGGCAGCCAAACCTAAGACTGCTCACAGTAAGCTTACACAGAGGTCCTGATGTCTTCTGTGCTCTCTGAGGACTTTTTCAAATATATTATTTGTTTTGCAGGAGAACCTGGAGTCCCCCACCAAGAACAGGGCCCCATTGTGCTAGGTACTGTACAGAACACATAGTAGGAGATAATCCCTGCCACAAAGAGCTTACAATTGAAACAGACAAGGGAGACAAGGGTGGGAGGAGAAACAGAGGCACAGAGGGGTGCAGTGACTTGTCTAAGGTCACATAGCAGATCAGTCGCCAAAATGGGATTAGAACCCACATCTCCTTACTTCTACTCCATTGCCCCATCCACTGGACCATGCTGCCTCCTCATCAGGCCATCAATATTCAGGTGAAACTATTTTGTAGCATCTTATCTTTATTCCAGAATTACTTTTCCTTAAGAAGAACTACACTATGCACACATGAGATAACAGATGCTGTTGGACTATTATTCTGTTTTACTGGAATCCATTAGATTTTAACCATGTTTATGTATCACTGTTTCATCTAGCATCATTAATTAAGCTTCCCTACTTTAATAACAAAGTAGAATATGCTTGCCCAAGCCTGGAAAATGCCTCTCACTTTAAATGTAATTTTAAGGAATTGCCACACATATTTGGGAAGCAGCAGTACTTTAAAGCACAGTCATTAAGAAGTTTTGGGAGAAGGGGCGTTAAGTCATGCTATACAACTACTGCAGTTGCCACCAATTCCGAAGTCTAATTTAAACAATCTCGGTCACCCAAGTGACCACTAAGACTCGCACAGTACTCCTCGATCATCGACAGGGAAACCTCTTCAGTGGAAATTCTTCAAACCACAATTCCAAGGAATTGTTTTCAGAGGAATGTGGAATGTAAAATGAAACTTGGTAAGATACACATCTTCTCAGTATGATTTGAACATTAAGTTGAAACCTAAGCCAAAGAATAATTTCAGGCACCATGCTGTTGGTTTTATTTGAAGGATGCTCTCCTTATTTGATTCTCTGGTTCTTAACACAAAGCTCCTTAATGCAACTTTTCAATTCCATTCCCCACCCTCCTCAGACATACATCCCTCAAGATGTTACACCCGATATCTTACTAAAAGGTACCTTGGGAGAAACTTCAAACAAAAACTGGTCAAGTCCCTCTTTGGCATACAGCAGTTCTTGCGTACTCTGGTTTTGGGTAAAAACCCACTGAAATCTATGTACAGGAGAAACATGTTGCTACAGAAAACTCATTCCTTTATTTTTAGCATTTGTATCTTTTCACTGAATAAAATAAGCCATGTATAATGCCTATAATTGAGTGTATCTTTGGTATTTGATTGTAAGTGTAGAGAAGAAAATACTGTAGTACAAGTACTGTATATCAAAGTGACTAAGTTAGCTTTTTTACGTAAACGCTAAGGCTTGTAATTTTCTGTCCGAGATATATCACTAAGTATTGTACTACCGATCATATTACTGCTCTGTACAGAGATAAGAGGAAAAGTATTCTCCCAGCCCTCAGATACCACAGTGACAGGCACTTAAACTAGAAAGACAGAGTTTTGTACAGCAGATGAGGTTGTACCACATATTTTTAAGACAGCAAAACAAGAAAAATACTATGTTAGTATAATACAGTTGACACAGATCCACACCTGCAAGAAAATTTGCTTTTAAAATTATAACTGTATTACAGGGCTTTGGTATTGCACTACACATTGTCCCCTCTCAGAGGGCCCTACATCACGGGACAATATCCCCTAACCCAGACAGTCCTCATCTATATTGCAATCTATTTATAAAGGGCACCTGGTACACCACATAACCTTAACTGCACACATGACAACCCAATAATGCTATAATATATTTGCATGAATATTGTGGCACTCATTTATGTAGGACCACACATGCTGCATAGATGAGACACAACCAGAGAAGAATAAGGGTTCAGCCTTGTTTGGGTGCATAGTTGCTTTGGTGGGTTTATGTCCAAAACTTAATGCTGTTCCATTAATTTATGATAAAGGATGTTCAGGGGCATGGAGACAGTGACAACATGGGCTCTATTCTACCTCCACCAAAGTCAATGGCCAAATTCCCATTAACTTCAATGGGAGCAGACTGGGCCCCATGTCAAGATGAAAATCAAAATGAAACTATAACTTGCATTGGCAACAATAAAATCATCCCATTCTCACTGAAAAAGAAATGACACCATCACATAGGATAATAAGAGTTCTTGCATTCTTAGATTATAAAATCTTTGGAACAAGGACTATGTTTACCTTTAAATTTGTACAGCACCTAACACAACAGGGCCCCCAAACCCAACTGGATGTTACTTAGCATCTAGAAGCCACAGTCATGGATCATGACTCCACTGTGCTAGACACTGTACAAACACAGGGGGAAAAAAGACATTCATTGCACCAAACTACTGTAATGCCCATAAGATAATTCATACTAAATAATAATTATAGCTCCCCTCTTTTCCATTACCAAGAAACTTGAACTTAATGTACCACCTTCCAGGCCTTTCACAATTCTGTTCTTCCCTTCTTATCTGTTCTTGTCTCTTATCAATTCCCAAACTCCGCTCCACCAATAATGCCAGGTTTGACTGTCTACTTCTCCCACAGCCATCTTCACATCTTCTTTCACCCTGCTCCCAGGCATGGACCTTCCTCCCTGAACTGATCCATAAGACCACTCCTTTAAATAGCTCCTCCAACGACACTTCTTCTGTGACAACTACAAGAAACTGGCCAATTCATAATGTTGAGGGGTTGCCAAGTACAGCTGATGTATATTAATTTTAAACAAAACCACACCTTTGATTGTATGTTGCTTGTCTTCTTAGGCCCTGATCCTGCACTGTGATCAGTATGTGCCCACATGGAGCCCCACTCAAGTCAATCAGACTCCACACAATTTCAGGGATCTGCTCACATGCAATAGCTTACATGGTTAGGGCCTTTGGAGCAGGCACTAACTCTACCTGTGAGCATGGACGGTACCAACACATTGTTGGTGCTACTGGAATACATATAATCAGTAATACTACAGAATGATAAAGGCATAAAAGTTTGTTCTAAATATGATCTTGAATATGCAACAATGTCCTTTTAAACATGTTTTTGTAAAGTATTTTCAACAATAAAGTACAGCACACACCTCAACTGTATTAATATTAATTCTAATCTATTGTGTTATACTGAATTTGTTTACCTAAAGTTGAACAATCATGTCAACCTCTGTTAGTGTGATTGCATAACAAACTACATTAGACTTGAACAACTAAGCTACTCTCTCTCCAGGAAAGATATATAGAAGTTGCTCACTTTTAGTAACACTATTCTTTTAAATTCAGTATGCAACACAATGATATTACGCAGAACAAAAGCAAAATTTTAGCACAAAGTAAATGCTTTCATAATTATGTACCGTACAAAACATGACACGGTGTGCAGATGCTGTGTAATAACCTCACACCCAGTGTACACTGTAAGGCACAACATAAAGCAGAATGTTTTCAACCACTGAACATTATTGCATAATAAAAGCACATCCTGTTGTATCTTGTTCCAACTATACAACAAGGATTTTCAAAATAAATGATTGCCCATATAAAAACAAAAACCATAATTTACACATCATGTCAGCTAAAAATGTATCATTCATGTGTTTGACATCACAGGTGTAAATTACAGCTTTATACCAATGCAAAATTCCTTTGGCTTTCCCACCCCAGAATGAGCATGACTGCCATTTCTGACACTTTTCATCCATGTCTGTGCCTTTTGGAAATAAACAGACACAGTAAATACCTCCCAAGATATACTCTATGTTTAAATGCTGTTCAATCAATGGCAGAGCAGTGAAAAGGTTTTTTTAATATCATAATGAAGTATTAATTAAAATAAACACCAAAACCAAACGCAACAAACATAATTTGGGGTCCCCTAACATAAGAAAGTGCAATAGCAAGGCTATAGTGCTCTGGGCTTCTAGTTACCCCTAGTTCACCAGTCCACATCTAGGTCAGTAGAAGCCAAGAGTCATTACTAGGGGCCTATACAAAAACAGCTGTTTGCCTCAGTCTAGTTTCTAATGCACAAACATTCACATAACAAAAGTCATCATCATGACTGACACCCTTACTGGCAGCCTCAGCAGAGAAGCAAAGGACTGGACAGACATAAGCAAACTACCCTCTAACCCAGTGGTTTACAACATATTTACCATTGTGGGCCACATATTCAGCGCTCTATGTGTTATGTGGGCTACATCCACATAATATATTTACTACCTGTATGGCCCGGAGGATGTCACACGGGCCGCAGCTGTATGCTGTTTTGGCCACAAGCAGCCCACGAGTTGAGAACTACTGCTCTAACCTGTAGAGGTGATCCGTTTAAGTATTGTTGGGGCTCCAAAGGAAAGGTGGCCAACTCTAGCTCTGCCCCAGGCAAACTGGCAAATATCCACTCCTACCAGCCTGCAGTCACCCTTGTAGATAGTTACTGATTATTCTGCTGCCCCTAATATTTTGTTGCCCCCAAGGGAACTGCCTTCTCTGCCTCTATAGCAGAACCAACTCTATGGGGGGAATAAAGGGGAGGCTGCATTACTTCTGTCCATGTTGACTCCCCCTCTACAAATCAACAGAAAACTGTCTCCAGAATCGTTAGCCAGCGCTAAACTGACCATTGCAATGTATATTAGGAGTCTGACATCACATCAGGGTAAGCACAGTCTGACATCTACAGTTAAGTCAGTGATGGTGTAAGTGCTGGCTGCGTTACAGCCGTTGGATGTTGCAATGCATTTTCTGTTAAACACTAAAAATGATATTTTTTTTAAAAAATCGTTATGGAGGGCCTCTCCCTGGACATCCATTCCTTATGAGGATAAGAAATCTCCAGCCAATTATTTATACCGTCTAACTCGTGTGATCTGAGAACAATCCACAGAACATTAGTGTCTTACTTTAGATATTAATGTCCATTTCAGCTACACATGCTATGGTCAGCTCCTTTAAGAATGGGTTGTAAAGCAATCTAGGTTAAAAACGGACACAAAACCAGCTAAATGCAGAGGAGAGGAACACCCAAACCCCTGAATCCTCTCTCTGGAGCAGGGGCACTTTGCAAACTGCAGAGGAGGAATGAAATCTGTTCCAGCCAGCCTACCTAGCAGGGATATGAATAATACATGGAGGGAAGAGGAATCTCAGAGGCACAGGAATGAGCACATAATAGGTCAGCCTTTGGGGGGAGGATAAGGCAAAGGGGGATCCCCCAGCTCCTACACCCACAGGCGGCTGCAGGGAGCGGAATCGCCCTGGAAACTCGGCTTGGGGAGGTGGGCGGGTTCCACCGCTTCAGCTCGCAAAGGGCAGCGGCAAATGCGATGGCCAGGCCTCCGAGGGGCTGCGGGAGGCGGCGGAGGCAGCATCTCTGCCCCCTTCCCCAGCAGCTCGGCACCCGGCGGCCGCTCCAGCGCCTCCCCGCTCCCCACGGTGCAGGCCTCCCCACCAGGCCCCCGGGGGAGGCTCCGCCGCAACTAGCTCCCGACGCAGGGAAGCGGGGAGACGGGGCAACACTCACCTCAGGGGCCGCCGAGCCCCTCCGCCTCCTGCCGGGTCGGCTGGGGCAGGTCCCCCAGTCCCAGGGCGGCGGGAGGGCCGGGCCGGGCGACGAGCAGCTACAACTCCGTGAGACGGCTCCGTGGGGCGCTCCCGGCGGCGGCAGCGGAGCGGCCTCTCCGGGTAGCAGGGGGAGGGACCGAGCGGGGAAGGGGAGGGACAGAGAGGGCGCGCTCCGCCCGGTCAGGCAGGGGCGGGGAGAGAGAGGGAATTAAGAGACAGGGATGGAGGGAGAGGGAAGGGGCAGGAAGAGGCCTGGCTGAAGGAGGGGGGGGGAGAGCGAAACGGGGGGAAATGTGTTGTCCCCGCCCTTCTTCTCTTGCTTGCTGCCCCTCTGCCTCCTTCCCTCTCCCTGGCTCCCTCCTTTCCCGCCCAATATCTCCTTGTGCCCCCGACCCTGGCTGTGCCCTGGGGCAGCACTAGGGGAAATGGGATGAACTTAGGAACAAAGGCAGAGAACGCTCCAGAAGAACGTCCCGACGAGGCTGTGGCATGATCTCCCAAGGGAAATGGAAGGAACCCCAGTGTCTGGGGTGTTTAAAACTAGAAGGGACTCTGGAAAGCGTACGGTGAGAGCCAGGCTTTAAACTGGCTGCAAAGAGATGAAACTACCTGAAAGGCAGTGCTGCGGTCTAGTGACTAGGGCACTGAAGTAGGACTCGGGAGATGGGGTGCTGGAACGAGGGGCGCTGGGAGTGCAGTAGCATCCCCTGACTTTAAGTGGTTTCCATCAGATAATGGGTTTACAGTTTTGTTCAATGGCTTTCAGCACCCCCACTATAAAAATTGTTCCAACACCGCTGAAACTGGGGATTTATTCCCAGCTTTGTTGGGTGACCTTGGGCAAGTCACTTCATCTCTCTGTGCCTTGGGTTTCCTTCCCACCCTTTGTCTGTTTTGTGTCCTTCCACTGTAAACTTTTCAAGGGAGGGCCTCTCTGATTATAAATATGTACAGTGCCTAACGCAGTGGCTTTCCACCTGTCCAGACTGCTGTACCCCTTTCAGGAGTCTGATTTGTCTTGCATACCTGAAGTTTCAACTCACTTTAAAATGACTTGCTTACAAAATAAGACATAAAAATACAAAAGTGTCACAGCAGACTACTATTGAAAAATTGCTTACTTTCTCATTTTTACCATATAATTATAAAATAAATTGATTGGAATATAAATATCATACTTACATGTATATTACATACATAGTATACAGAGCAGTATAAACAAGTCATTGTCTGTATGAAATTTTAGTTTGTACTGAGTTGGCTAGTGCTTTTTATGTAGCCTGTTGTAAAACTAGACAAACATCTAGATGAATTGATGTACCCCATGGAAGACATCTGTGTACCCCCAGGGGTACATGTACCCCTGGTTGAGAACCAGTGGCCTAGCACACTGAGGCCTTGATCTCTGTTGGAAGGGGTCTAGGTGATCATGAAATATAAACATTGCAGTAATGGACAAATAATGCTTCTTAGCCTTTGTATCTGGATAATACCGAAATTAGAGGAAGGAGAACATCAGTTGGATGTTGCTACTAAAATGATCAGCAGTGAATTACTATTAATAATTCTCAGTGCTTTTAATCTTTAGATCTCAAAACTCTCAGAAAGTGATGAAATTTCTACCTCTTCCTGAGTGGGGTAAACTTTAAAGAACACATGAGTGTGCTGTGCCCTCTACCCCATCAGATACCAGGACCAATTCACAGTCCTTGTCATAGTCTTTAAAGCTCTTGTAATGGGCCTGAACCAGGTTATTTGAATGACTGCCTTGTCATTTGCAACCTCTCCTCCCTGAGACAACTGTGATCATCAGGGATAGAGATACTCCATTTGCCCACTGTGAGACTGTCAGGAGCTGGAAGCAATGCATATCTAGTGGGAGGTCCTACATAGTGGAATGCTCTTTTGGCGAGTGCACTCTGATTTAACCATTTTCACAGTCCAATGCCAAACGCATCTTTTTTCATTTGCAAAAGCCAGCCAGCAATAGGAGGGGTGATGGAAATTACGTAAAAAACCCCACATGAAACATCGAGCAAAATCCAAATGATGAATCTCCAGAAATGGGAAATCAGAGTTCTTATCCGCTCTTATTTGACTATGTTCAGCGCTTATATACTACAGTGATTGGTTCTCTATAAACAGCTCAGATGGGAAAATGGCACTATTATGTTTCAGAGTCAAGGTTCTATTGAGATGAAGGGGGCAATTCATGACTCTCAGATTTAAACATTAGAATTTTTATAGACATACAGGCCCATCTAAATAGGTAAAAAGTAATTGCTATCAAATGTAGGGTGTAATACCTTCAAAATACTGCACAGAGCAGTAAATATGTTAGAACCATTGATTAGTTGCATCACCACAGAGAAAATCATTAGCTCATATTCAGCTGCAACAGTGTATTGTTTTTCCCCTCCAGTGTGGACAGGAAGTCACAGGCACTGTAGTTGCACCTGTACAACCAGTCCTCCCAGGTTCCTTTCAGAGTGCTGCATTCTCTGGTAGAGTAATGGTGTCTAGAGTGCACTGAGCATGGACATGCCAATATGGGTGTTCCAAAACCCAAGTTACTGCACATACAAGCAGCACAACCAGCAATTTAATATAATTACTATCCCTGCAGTGGTACACTTGCCTAATGTAAACAGGCCCAACAAGACTGAATGGCATTGATTCACACTTGGAGGGTTTTCTTTACAGCAAGAAGGGCTACGGATTTAGTGATTTTTAAATGACAACAAATTCTGCAGAAACTGCTGGGGGCCACCAGAGAAGCACTGGAACACCAAAGTGACCTGATCCTGCTCACTTCCATCCCTGGGTTAGAAGGGAAGAACAGCAAGCAGATATCAGTCTGCTCAGGACACTCAGGATGGCATGGAAAGAGACTCACTGGTTTCTTAATATGGAGATAAACCTATCTCATAGAACTGGAAGGGACCTTGCAAGATCATCAAGTCCAGCCCCCTGCCTTCACTAGCAGGACCAAGTACTGATTTTGCCCCAGATCCCTAAGTGGCCCCCTCAAGGATTGAAGTCACAACCATGGGTTTAGCAGGCCAATGCTCAAACCACTGAGCTATCCCTCCCCCAATATGCAATCACTCATACACTAAAGGGGCTCGGGAGAGAAGGATACAGACCTTTTCTCTGCTTAGTCACTGCTTGTGGTGGGAGAAACAAGACAGACTGAGTGACTGACTGGCACACGCAGCCTGACCTGGATAACAGGCAGCAAAGGCACAGCTGTGCTGCTGGAGCTGCCTCTGGCTACTGCCCAGTTCAGGCATTACAAACAAGCCTGTCTCCTCTCTATCAGCACTGTCTGCACAGTGAATGAATCATCCAGAAGGGAGAGAGAGAGATTGTCTCCTTCTGAGACAGGATTGGCAAGGGAGGCACAGGGCTGCCATTTGAGGAATAAATGCATCCCCACATTTATGCATAGTGAAGCTTGTGTTGAAAAGGAGGCATCTTGACAGGGACAGGCAGTGCTTTAGTTGTAAGAGGGGGAAGCAAAAAAAAATCCTCCTCTAGGCTCCCACCCCTCTAAACTATCTATCCCATGGCTCTAGATGTTGAGTAACTTTTTAGCCCGCAAGGGGACTGTATTTCCTCCACTCCTTTCTGCATGTATTTTGTGGTTTGCATTACTGTTTGCTACATATATTATGACACATTATTTACCTTGGTCCACAGCTTTGAGACTTTTCTATGCGGCTTCCTCCCTCTAGGAATTTCACAAATAAATCACTGGTGATAGGTAATAGTTAGATGGCATAATAATATATTTTTACTTACAAAATGCTCTAACCCAGAGGCATCTGAATACTGCAGACTGACTACACAGCATATTCTGCTTATATGATACTGAAATTTTGAAATAGTCACATCACAGGATGCTGAAAGAGATGATTTAATTAAGAGTGGATCCTTAATTAAAAATGAAAAGCCTCAATAACCACCCATTAAACAATAGTAAAGTTGTTTCTAAAAACACACCCTACTTTTTTGTTCCATGCAAAAGTAATTTAAAAGGATCATGTAAAGTAATTGTGCAGTTTTTATAGCATCTTCTGAAAATATGTTCCCACTAATTAATTTGTCCTTTTCTCTTGACTTTTTAAAATGAAATTGAAATTAACATTGCCACTTTGGTTTTTAACTACTTCATTCAAACTGTGTCTTACGGTGTGTCAAGGCAGCTAGGTTTGTGCATCAGGGATAAAAGCAGCTCAGCAATGGGATCACATCAGGCCAAAATGTCATTACTTGGTCTCTGATTTTGCATGCACCAGCATTTGTGTGTGCAGTTTGGTCACTTACAAGGGCAATTCTGTGCACAAAAGATAGAGGCCCAAGTTATCCCCCCAAGATCTGTAACTTCAGGGAACCCTTTCACATGCAGATTTCACCCCCCACACCTCCCATGAAGAAAGGAAGCTCAGCCACTTCTACAGTGCCATCCCCAGAGTCCTGGCCCTGCAGAGGGTGTTCTCTGTATCCAGGGTCCACAGTGCGTGAATGGTGGGAGGATTGGATGTGCTGGAGTGAGGGGTGGGCTGGCCTGGATAGACAGAGCCGTCCCTTGGGTAGGGTGAATCAGGGTGTCTGCTCCAGGCCCCGCGCTTTGGGGGGCCCCGTGGGCCGGTGCGATTGGCCAGCATGGTTGGTTCCGGAAGACATAGGTGAGGGAACTAGGGGTGCGGAGGATGCTGCAGCACCCCCGGGCTCCCGGCTGACAGCCCCGCGCCTGGGCTCCCGGCTGCCACCTCATGCCCAGGATCTCTGCTGCTGTCCTGCGACCGGGGTCCTGGCTGCTGCCCCACGCAACTGGGGCTCTGCCGCCCACGTTTCAGTGCAGCGAGTCCCCCGCCCTGGCCGGAGTTCTGAGCCACTGTGGCCAACAATAGACCCGCGATAGGCGCTGGCAACTGCCAGCAGCAGCAGGCAGCCCAGCACCAGGCCAGATCCATCCCGCCAGCCCAGCCACCAATGCAGAGTGGCACCCCCAAGCTGTCGGGATCTGATTTGTCCCGGGCCCCACACTCCCCTGGGGACGGCCCTGTGGATAGAGCCAATGGGGATGCACTTTCTTCCTTCTACAGACCCATGGAGTTTACTCAGAACAGATGACAAACATGGCCCAAGCTGTATTATCTTTTCTCTAGAATCCCCCAGGGATAGCCAAAGCCAGTGGCACTGAACTGCCAAGGGCCAGAACCTGGACAAAGGCACAGAGATTCCATGTGGATGGCCTAGCATTCTGATCAGGAAGTTAGGGGGCAGGCCTCATGGACTTTTATGCAGGAGGGTGGCAAACCCTACTCCCACCCAACAGGGCAATGTGAGGGGAAAGGGGATCTCTGTGAAGATGGTGAGTTCTTAGGGAAAGAACCCTCCATGAGACTATCTGTGAGTTTTACTGCAGAAGGGCCCTGTCATAGGCTATCTGGCCCTTTAATGGGAGTTGGGCTCAGACTTGCTTGTGACATAGGAGCTATTCCCCCCCCCCCCTCACCCTCCCATCTTGATCTGGTGATTTTGTTACAATAGGACCCCAGCTGTGAAAGATTCAGGGTGGACTACATAGAGAGAGAGGTGAACTCAGTCAAACAAAGGAGACTTAGGAAAGAGGAGAAATAGAGTTCCCTCTCTCTGGGAAAGGCTGTACAGCTAGAGTTAGTCCCTGTGATGGGCCTTGGAAGGGCGAGGCCCTGGCCCAGTGAGGCAGCCAGCCCTATGGGCTAGTGTTCCCGGGGAGGAACAAGGAGCTGAGAGGACTGAGGGAGAAGGCTGGGAACCAAAGGAGAGGCTGTATTAACCACAGGCTACCAGGAAACAGCACAAGGAGCTTGGAGGTAGGAAGTGACCCAAGGAAACAACAGACCTAGCTGCGAATTGCGTCCACACTACCCCAAATTCGACCCGGCGATGTCGATTTCAGCGCTAATCCCCTCGTCAGGGAGGAGTACAGAAATCAATTTTAAGAGCCCTTTAAGTCGACAAAAATGGCTTCATCGTGTGGACGGGTGCAGGGTTAAATCAATCTAACGCTGCTAAATTCGACCTAAACTCATAGTGTAGACCAGGGCACAGGGTCCCTGGGCTGGAATCCGAAGCAGAGGGTGGGGCTGGGTTCCTCTACTAGCACCAAGAAAGAGACATAAGAACCAATACAATGACTGTTGAGCCCAGATTGGAGCTGAGGAGCCTAGAAAAGGAGATGAAAAAGCCTTGAAGGGGTGAAAAAGAGCTCTTGTTAGGACGTTTGGACTTTTGTTACTCTGAAAGGGGGTCTGGTGGACTAGACATGGCTTAGTCAGATGGCTAAGTTGTGGTTAGAAACAGGCCAGTGCAGGACCAAAGAGATAATCAACAGGGGGCTCTAGAGGCAAAGACCCCTGCAATGCCATGATGTGATGCCAGGGGAACTATGATGATGAGTGGAACTGATGACATGCTTCAAACCTGCATATAAAAACATTTTTATGTCCCCAGGGCACACTCTCACTAGGGCAAGCTTCCTTGGGTGCCATCTGCAAGTACAAATGCTGGCATTCACACAGCACATTGGAGGCTAGGTTGAGGTTCCTTTGAAAAATGTAGCTATAGTACTTTAGTGAGCTGCTATTGCAGAGCTAGGAAAACAGATACAAGCCACAGTGCCATCTTAGGCCGTAGAAACACAGTGGGTATGTCTACACTAGAAATACTATAATGGCACAGTTGCAGCTGCACTGCTGTTGTGTAGAAACTAGGTTCTTCTGTTGCTGTAGTAAATCCACCTCTCTGAAAGGTGTTAACTAGGTTGACAGAAGAATTCTTCCATTGACCTAGCCCTGCTTATGCTGGGGCTTACAGTGGGTTAACTACTATGTCTTTCAGGGGTATGAATTTTTCACACCCCTAAACAATGTAGCTGTGTCGACCAACTTTCTAGTGTAGACCAGCCCAGTAGCTAGCTTGTGTCTTATTTCTCTGCTGTAGTATATTTAAATAACCAAAGCACATACTTTAACTCCAGAGTTTTTCCTATGAAACTATACATTTTTTAGGAAAGTAAAATTTTAGGACTCAAATCCTTAATAGCATCTCATTAAAGATTATTTCTTCATTCCTTTTTCTGGCAACATTATTATTTTTCTCTGCATTGGAAATAAGGCTTGATGTACACTAGGAAATTAGGTCACTATAACTGTTGCTAGGGGTGTAAAAAATTCACACCCCTGAATGGCACAGTTAAACTGACCTAACTCCCAATGTAGATTGCACTAGGTCGACCAGAGAATTTTCTGGTCAACCTAGCTACAGCCTCTCAGGAAGATGGATTATCTATGCCGACAGGAGAAGCCCTCCCATCAGTGTAGTAGGTAGTGGTTTTGCTGAAGTGGCATAGTGGCGCAGCTGCAGCACTGCAGCATTTTAAGTGTAGACAAGTCCTTTGTTTCAGAAGGACAGACATAAAAACAGGGAAGCTACGCCAAGAGTACAAACGTTCTCTGCTCTGCCAGGGAGGTTCCATTTTACAAAAAAGTGATCATTACACTGTCTTGTGCATATTACTAACCCTTTTCAAATGGTATTTTGCACTTGCAGGGTGGATAAGATATGATTGCTACATAGCTATACATTGTTTCAGATATTACTGACCATATAAGAGCAGCATAAACTAAACATATTTTGTTTAGTCTCCGAGACCAAACTTCTGTTTTTTTTTAAATCCTGATGCTATTGGAGCAGCTAGCTAATCTTTCTACAAATTACACCTCTACCCCGATATAACGCGGTCCTCAGGAGACAAAAAATCTCACCGCGTTATAGGTGAGACCACACTATATCGAACTTGCTTTGCCCCCCCATTCCTTGTTCCCTGACTGCCCCCTACAGAGACCCCTGTCCCTAATCACCCCCAGGACCCCAGCCCCTACCCAACCCCCCTGCTCCCTGTCCCCTGACTGCTCCGACCCCTGACAGGCACTCACCGGCAGCGGCGGAAGCGGAGCAGCCCAGCCCCAGCCTGCTCCACTCCGCCACCTCCCAGCCGCGGTGCTCCGCTTCCCGCCGCAGGTGAGTGTGGGGAGGTTGGGGAAAGGACGCCCCCCGTACTCACCTGTGGCAGGAAGCAGAGCGCCGCGGCTGGGAGCTGGCAGAGTGGAGCGGGCTGGGGCCGGGCTGCTCCGCTTCTGCCGCTGCCAGTGAGTGCGGGGGGATCCCTTCCCCCAAGCCCCCTTCCCCGAGCGACACGGCTGGGGCCGGGACGAGGGAAGCGGAGCGGGCTGCTCCCGGCCCCCCGCTAATCCCCCGGGCCACTCTGGGACTGCGGGGCCCCCAAAATTGCCCCCCCACAGCTCCTGCCTCCTAGACCCTGGGGCGGGGGGAGCCCCTGACCGCCCCCGAGACCCTCTGCCCCTTATCCAAACCCTCGGGCCCGGCTGGGCCCTGCACCCTTAACACACTGCTCTGCATATCAGAGCTTTACCGCCTTGTATGCGAACCCATGTTATATCGGGGTAGAGGTGTATTTATATGCAAATCAATGTTCTCACCCACACATGCTTGTTTTTTAATGTTTGTTTAGTGGACTAGTACAATAACCACTTCACTGTCCTTTCTAAAAGCAGAAAGGAATTAATCCTCTATTTTTGGTGGTCTTTCTTAGTCACTTCTTAGCTGAGGCACTGAATCTGATGCGTCTTTTAGAGGAAATTGGAAAATGATAAAATGTGGATCAAAGTTATGGTGTTATGTATATATTTAACACTAACGTAACCCCCCGCCCACTCGCTGTGATGCTGTGTCCCCCTATCACTATAAGCCACATGATCATGCTACAGTCTTAGCTAATAGACCTGGGTCAGAATAATTAAACAGAGACCTATGGTATGGCTGCTCCAGGAACTGCAGAGAAGCAATTTCCTATTGACTTGTACTGTAGGAAGTAGACTAGGTTGAATGCCAGACTTAATTTCGCCCATGTAAAGCTGCAGGGGCTCTAAGCGCTGCAAGTGTGATGTCTTACCTCTTGTGAGGTGAATGGGAAGAAATCTGCCATTGTTCTCAATGGTGCAGGACCAAGAGGCCCTCATCAAACAAAACTCCTATTGAAGTCAGTGAGAGTTCAGCTCATTTAGGCCCAGAGCCAGCACAAACTTCAAGGGAACTTAACACATGCTTAAATGTAAGTGCTTTCCTGACTTGGTACCTTACGGACCATGGAATCTTGCTCTGAGTTATTGTTAGGCCTGGTCTAAACACAGTTTGTGTACCATATAGCTATTTTAATTAGGGGGGTGATTTTTACAGATATAGCTATACTGTTACAATCCTTAATGTGAATGATAAGAATAAAGGTGTTTATTCTGATGTAGTTTATTCCTGTAAAGAAGGGGAATGAGCTATACTGCTATAGAGCACCTTTATAACAATATAACTGCATCCAAACTAAGATTTGTACCACTATACAGGAACACCTGGTCGAAAAGGGACTCTGGTGGCTCACTAACTGGGCTGTTAAAAGTCTGGTTGGTGGCACTGGCAGGCTCTGTGCCCAGCTCCATGCAGCTCCCAGAAGCAGTTGGCATGTCTCTGCAGCTCCTAGGCGGAGGGACAGCCACCGGGGTTCTGCATGCTTCCCGTGCCCCAAGCGCCAGCTCCGCAGCTCCCATAGGCCGGGAAACACAGCCAATGGGAGCTGTGGGGGCAGCACCTGCAGCCAGGGGCAGCGCGCACAGCCCTGTGGCCACTCCTAGGAGCCGGAGGGACATGCCGGCTGCTTCCGGGAGCTACCTGAGGTAGCATGGGCTCCGGGCAGCCCCAACCCCCTCCTGCACCCAAACTCCCTCCCAGAGCCTGCACCCCAACCTCCTGCACCAGCCCTGAGCCCTCTCCTGCATCCTGGACCACTCATTTCTGGCCCCACCCCGGAGCCCACACTCCCAGCCCAACGCCCGTATCCACTCCCACACCACAACTCCCTGCCTCAGCCCGAAGCCCCCTACCACACTCCGAACCCCTTGGACCCACCCCCCAGCCTGGAGCCCCCTTCTGCACTCCAAACCCCTCATCCCTGGCCCCACCCCAGAGCCCACATCCCCAGCTGAAGCCCTTACCCCCTCCTGCACCACAACCCCCTGTCCCAGCCCGGTGAAAATGAGTGAGGGTGCGGGAAAGCGAACAACGGAGGGAGGGGGTGGAGTGAGTGGGAGCGGGGCTTTGAAGAAGGGGCGGGGCATTGGACGGGGCAAGGGTGTTTGGTTTTCTGCGATTAGAAAGTTGGCAACCCTACCACTATAACTATTTGTTTTTTAAAAAATCAGTCCCCTAATCAACATAGTTATACCAGAACAAAATCTATGTGTAGATCAGACCTTATGGCCCACTACAAATGTATAGTGTATATGTATTGTGAGGGATACTGGAAGTTTCCTTTGCTTTCTCATGTATGCCCACATTTCAGAAACAAGAAGAATGAGAGAAGTCATGGATCAATTTGCTTTGATTAACAGAATAATTGACTGTACATTTTCCCCAAACCACTAATTAATAACTCTGAAATATTAAAATACCACACAGATTGCAGGCAGGCACAGTTTAAAGATTTAATCCAGTGGTTTTCAATCTTTTTTCTTATGTGGACCCCTAAAAACTTTCAAATTGAAGTATGGACCCTTTTGGAAATCTTAGACATAGTCTGCGGACCCTCAGGGGTCTACGGACCACAGGTTGAAAATCGCTGTTCTATGGCAGTGGCTTTCAGTCTTTCCAGACTACTATACGCTTTTCAGGAGTCTCATTTGTCTTGCGTACCCCAAGTTTCACCTCACTTAAAAACTACTTGCTTGCAAAATGAGACATAAAAATACAAAAGTGTCACAGCACACTGTTACTAAAAAATTGTGTACTTTCTCATTTTTACCATATAATTATAAAATAAATCAATTGGAATATAAATATTGTACTTACATGTCAGTGTATAGTACATAGAACAGTAAAAGCAAGTCATTATCTGTATGAAATTTTAGTTTGTACTGACTTCACTAGTGCATTTTATGTAACCCTGTTGTAAAACTAGGTAAATATCTAGATGAGTTGATGTATCCCCTGGAAGAACTCTGAGCACCCCCAGGTGTACACATACCTCTAGTTGAGAACCACTGTTCTATGGTAAGGACAACCTTTTGTGGACCCCTTAGACGTAGTCTGCAGACTCCCACGAGTCTGTGGACCACAGGTTGATCTAATCAATTGGGATCATCTTAATCATGCTTTGGAAATATTAATATAAACTTCAACAAAAATGTTTTTCCTCTAAAAATTATAAGAAAATGTTGGCCCTTTTCACACATACATTGATACTCAAAGGTCTTTCTAAATACAATCTCATGTTGGAAAGTAACAGTCATGGTGAAAGGATTCTGATAGCTTAGATGATTAAACCCTCCATCCATCCCCAAGGACTATAGGAAAATCAGAATTAGGCTTCTTTGCATGCGAGAGCTGGTACTGTATGATAATGAAGATAGGCAACAGAAATCCACAACCTCTGTAGATTTTTTTCTTCTTCCATACATCTTCCCTGTACTGCAAAATCTAAAGATGTCATGTAAAAAAAATGTTACAACATGGCAAACTTGCTAAAGTGGCTCTTATACTTCTAAATCAATGAACTGCTGTTTGGGACTACTCTTCTGCTAGACAAACAATACAGGAACAGAAGTGTGAACTTACTGGTTCTTCTTACTGGAGCATTAACATCAAAGTCTAGCTTTGCATATTTAAATGATTACAAATTAGTGGATGTTCGTTTTTTACAATCTGGCCCTGCTCGTTGCAGTCAGAATAATTATAAAACACTGAAATATTGTTAATCTGCAATTTTAAAAGTGCATTGTAAATTGACAGAAAACTATAGTGCATCTTATGCAATATATAATGACCTTAGGATCAAGTTGTCCCCTTGGAAGCATGAATTGCTCTCATTTACTGCAATGAGAACTCCATGTGTTCAGAGGACAGAAAGCAGCCTGAAATAGTAACATGAGCTATAAATGAATCTATATTAATTAGGGCTAAGTAATTCTATATTTCTGATGTTTTCTTATTTGTGTTTCAACCCAAATATGTAGGTGAAACCGATCACAGAGTGGGGATCAAGGGACAGAAATTGAGCATGCCTGGAGGTTTAGCAGAGTGGGTGAAAGCCATCCACAGATATACCAGGGAGTTTTATGAAAGTCTCTATTTACCCAAATTTGATTTGACCTTTGTTTACTCTTCAGATTGTTAAAATATACTTTTCAATGACCCTCTTTGTATTTGGCATTCTGCTGGAATACTTGGGCCAAGTAGGACAAACTAGTCCCAATAAACTGTCCTCAGTTAAATTATGGCGCTTTGGGTGCTGTGTAAATAAGAATAAAGATCAGTGTCACTGGGCCAAATTCCGAGGTCCTTATTCCATATTACATAGAATCATTGGATATTAGGAAACACTATTTCACTAGGAGGGTGGTGAAGCACTGGAATGCATTACCTAGGGAGGTGGTGGAATCTCCTTCCTTGGAGGTTTTTAAGGCCCAGCTTGACAAAGCCCTGGCTGGGATGATTTAGTTGGGAATTGTCCTGCTTTGAGCAGGGGGTTGGACTAGATGACTTCCTGAGGTCCCTTCCAACCCTGATATTCTATGATTCTATGATACTTGGCAGGACTGTGATGATAATTGAACTGCTATTACAGGATTATGATAAGATCTGATCATATGATATGCTAAGCTCTTGGGGGAGGGATAGCTCAGTGGTTTGAGCATTGGCCTTACTAAACCCAGGGTTGTGAGTTCAATCCTTGAGGGGGCCACTTAAGGATCTGTAGCAAAATCGGTACTTGGTCCCGCTAGTGAAGGTAGGGGGCTGGACTTGATGACCTTTCAAGGTCCCTTCCAGTTCTAGGAGATAGGATATCTCCGTTAATTTTTATTTTATCTTGATTGCTGATGCTGAGTATTGCAACTTCTGGAGCATGATAGGCATTGTTAAATTGTAAATCAGTCATTACAGGTTTTATAGGAAATACTGCTCCAGTGATCTTAAAACAAAAATTAGCACCTGAAATAACAAGGGGAAAAATATTTTTAAATGCAGTGAGGAAAATGGTAGTGGAAAAATTCAAACAAATAATAAAGTCTCTTTAAAAAAAATCAACCTTGGCATCTATATCATCCTCAGTGCTTCTTACCAAAAGCCCTTTACTGACACTACTGTACTAGTATGTCTACGCTGCAATAAAAGACCCACGGCTGGCCCGGGTAAGCTGACTTGAGCTTGCAGGGCTCAGGCTTTAGGGCTATATAATTGCAATGTAGATGTTTGCCCTCGGTGACCCCAGGAGGCAGGAGGATTCCAGAGCCCAGGCTCCAGCCCAAGCCTGAACGTCTACCCCACAATTTTGCAGCCTGAGCCCTGATTAATTAGGAGACTGCAGTATTCCATTTCAGTGTTCTGCGTCGAAGAGTGTTCAAGTTACTATTCATTTTGCAGGGCTGTCCCCTTTCCATAGAAGATTGAAGGGACAGTAAAAAAGGGAACAGGCAGAAAGGACAAGTCTTTTAGTCCTTATTCAGGCAAAACTCCCATTGAAGACCGTGGGAATTTTCCCTGAGTCAAGATTAGAGAATTTCACCCTAAAATTCTGAATCACGATATTCATATAAAAATTAATTATTTTTTTAAAAATGTATCCATGCAACATTCTGACTGATAATTTACACACAAAAGTCATGAAATTCAAAGTTACGGTTCCCACAACAGCTGTAACTCAACCCTTTAACAGAAAATACTACATATGTGGAAATGTACATGGTGATAACCTTTATGCATTAGCATACTATGTTTGGTATGTGTCCAAGTTATAGTTACTGTGGGAGCCATAACTTTGCCTTGATTTTTATGCAGCTAAATTCTCAGCCATAACACAGGCATAGTGGTAGTGGTAGGTGTAGGGGGCTTGTTGGTTTTATTTATTTCTTCCATTTCATTGGTTTGGGAAGGAAAAAAGAATAGTAAGATATTGCACAATGAAGTCAACACACAATGGTATGTCAATGTTCTCGCATATTTTTATTTCCATGTCTAAACTAAAATGATATAGACAAATCTATTTATTCCATTCTGCACATATCTAGATAATGACACTCAATATTCAAATAAGAGGAAGTGGTTTTAGTAGTTAAGCCAGGACTGTTAGTTTCTGTTCTCAAGATCAGTGTGAAACTTTAGGCAATTATCTGGCTCTCTGGTGCCTCTTTTCCCTATCATTTGCTCTCTGGGAAGTGGAAAGTCCATCTCTTGCAGGCGAAGGGAAGACAAGCTGGTAGAGGAATGGGATCTTGCATCAAAACAAGACAGAGGATATTGCCAATGGTCTTCCCCAATTATTGCTGCTGCCAGAGTAGCAAGGAGAGGAAATGAAGAAAGTGGGCTAATAGTGGCCTTCCTAAAAATCTATTCCTGGGAGACAAGGGTGATGGGCCACTAACATCCTTCTCTGAAGAGCCTGCTGTGGTAAAGCTTGGTGGAAATACTATCTTGTATATATCATGTGTAAAGATGTTTATGCTGTTGTGAGATTTATGATGAGAAATGATATAAAAGATATATTTTTTCATATAGCCATATTAATTCACATGTCCTGTAGCTAGTTCTCTGGCAGAAGGCTCTATTCTAGCTGACTACTTGTATCAAACAGGAATGAAAATAATATTTTAGATGTAATCTACAACAATATATTACAAATAAAACCAAGATAGAAAAGCATGGTAGTTAAAAATTGAGAGTAGTGGAGGTGGCATAATTTAAGTCTAGATTAGGTTTGATCAGGGTTTGGGTCAACCCTGAAGCCAAATCGGGTTAGGGTTTGAATTAGACAGTGTCAAAATGTCATAAGCCGCTCCTGTGATATTCTTCTTTGAGTGATTGCTCATGTGCATTCCACAGTAGGTGTGTGTGCTTGCCACGTACACCGGTACCAGAAGTTTTCCCCTTAGCAGTACCCGTAGGGGAGTGCCCCCAGCAACCCCTGGAGTGGTGCCACTATTGCACAGTATAAGGGGCGCTGCACACTCCCCCCACCCTCAGTTCCTTCTTGCCGGCAGTGAAGGTGCTTCAGAACTGCTCTGCTACAGCTCTCCTGTAGCTTTCCCTCTTTGGACTTTGTTAGTTCGTAGTTAGTAGTACCTGTAATTTAAAAAAAAAGAAGAAGAAGAAATTTTAGTTAGAGTTAGTTAAGTGTGCCCGGGTTGGGGCATACCCCGTATCCCGGTCTTTAAGTCATGTGACACATGCAAATGGCCTATACCTGTGAGTGACCCGCACGTGGACTGTTTACGCTGTCTGGGGGAAACCCATCTCAGCGACCGCTGCAAAATTTGCAGATCCTTCAAACCTTGGACCAAGAAGGAGTGGGACATTTGTCTCTGAGCCATTCTGATGGAGTCGGCACTGACCCCGACACTGCTGCACCGCTCCAAGTCGGCACCAAGCACCGCGGCATCGGTGTGCGGCAACCCAATGGTGCCCTCCACCAGTCAGCACCACTCTCCATCCACAGGACACTCTGAAAAGGCGAAGAAGAGGTCTTCTCTGCCAAGGCACTGGAGCAAGGCGGGGGCAGAGACTAGACCTGCATTGGGCAGCTCTCGGTCCCCATCGGCCTCGCGGCCTCTGACTCAAGTTGAGCAGAGTAGCCCGGCCCACTCTGAACCAACTTCCCCAGACACCAGTGGCCACATTTGGGTGCCCTCCACACCGGAGGCCCTGCAGACGGCTCGAGACGTTATGTCTCTACCGGTACAGGTAGCACCGCCGTCAACGGCTCCCCGGTCCAGAGGCAAGCCGCCACTCGGACCCCCACAGTCGCCGCCTGGACGGTACCACTCACAGTCGAGAGAAGGTTCCCAGCACTGTTCTCCACTCTGTGACCGCCCCGTGTGCAGCCCACGCTGGTCCCCGTCAACCCCCACCAGGTTGTCTAGCTGGGTGCCGACCAACAGGGGTTCCAGGCACCACTCTGCTTCGAGGGAACGTAGACCTTGCGATGAGAGCGTGCTCCACCAAGACCGGGACAGACAGCACCAGAGGTCGTTATCTCTGAGAAGCTATCGTAGCCCCTCGTGGTACAGATGCCATCGCCGTTCCCGCTCTTCATCCCGTTCGAGGTCCCTGCCACGGCACCGTTCCTGCAGCCCCAGGCATCGATCACTGGCACCCCGCCATCGCGGATTTGCCCGTCAGAGCCGTTTGCGGAGCAGCCGCTACAGACGGTACTCCCGCTCCTCCACTCCAAGATCACGGTCTCGTGTTCAGCACCACTCCTGATGTCATCATTCATCCCTGTCCCGGGATAGTGGTCGATCGTATGCCAGCCCAGCCTCCCTTCGAAGTCAACAGTTGATAGGCCAGGCAAGTCAGGCGGGGCAGTCTGCTCCGATGGTGCCACAGCAGGTGCAGAGGCATCAGGCTCCCTGACCAGTGCCATGGTACCAATGGGCCCCAGGGGCCCCAACACAGCCCCCGGTGGTGGCTTGCTTGGTGGCCGGAGCCTCAGAAAGACCGTCAACCTCCCTCTCCCAGCCTCCCAGAAAAGGGTCCGCGGAGCGCTCATCCCCAGTCCCGCACTCAGAAGGGGACCAAGTGGTGGGACCTGTGGCACCAGTGGGAACGCAGAGCACTGCACCACCATCCTCATCCTCCCCTGATGAGGCGATCACAGCCCCTTCTCTGCCCATCCCGCAGGAGGACACAAAATCCCACCAGGAACTGTTGAAAAAGGTGGCATCAAGCCTCAACCTACAAGCTGAGGAGGTGGAGGAACCCTCGGACTCACTCTTCAATGTCCTCTTGGCCTCAGCACCGGCCAGGATGGCTCTCCCACTCCATGAAGGGGTGGCAAAGATCTCAAATGCCCTGTGGCAAACCCCGGCTTCCTTGCCCCCCATCTCTAAGAGGGCAAAACAGAAGTATTTTGTGCCCGCCAAGGGGCATGAGTACCTGTATACCCACCCTGCCCCCAACTCTCTAGTGGTCAAGTCGGCCAACCATAGGGAGTGTCAAGGTTAACCCGCTCCTACTCCTAAAAATAAGGACTCGAGGAGGCTAGATCTTTTTGGTAGAAAGGTTTATTTGTCTTCAAGCTTCCAACTGAGGGTGGCAAACCACCAAGCCCTGCTGGGTAGATATGATTTCAATTTGTGGAGCTCAATGCCCAAATTTGCGGATTCTCTCCAGGAGCGGGATAAGAAGGAGTTCAAGGCTCTGGTTGAGGAAGACTCGGCTGTTGTCAGGGCGGCCCTTCAGGCAGCCTCGGACCCTGCGGATATGGCTGCAAGATCTATGGCCTCCGCGGTGTCCATGAGGAAAGTGTCGTGGCTCCTGCTGTCTGGATTGTCCAGCAAGGCACAGAACTCCTTACAGGACCTTCCGTTCGATGGCAAGGCCCTGTTTGCAGAACAAACAGACGTGAAGTTACACGGTCTGAAGGACTCCCATACGACATTAAAGACCCTCGGCCTTTATGTTCCAGCCCCAGCCAGGACCAAGTTCAAACCGCAGCAGGGTCCCAGTCAGGCCACCCACTCCAGATATGAGCCCGCTTATAAAAAATGAAGGGACTATAAAAAGTGCCCTCAAAGGCAATCCCGGCCTGCGCCCCAGCCTGGGCCCTCTAAGGGCAAGCAGGCGGGTAAGCGCCAATCTTGATAGGATGCCTGTGGGTGTCTTACCAGTTAGTACCAGGGATCCACCCGACCTTCCTTTCTCCAACTGCTTATGTACTTTCCTTCTGGAGTGGTCACGACTGATCTCTGACCGATGGGTCCTCAGCACCATCTCCCGGGGCAATACCCTCCAGTTTCTTTCTATCCCACCCACCCCGTTCCCTCCCTGTCCCTCTTCAGGGACCCCTCTCACGAGAGCTTACTCGAGCAGGAGGTGGGGCGTCTCCTTGACTTAGGAGCGGCGGAGGTAGTGCCAGCGGAGTTCAGATGCAAGAGGTACTACTCCCGCTATTTCCTTATCCCAGGAAGGCCAAATGGGGTCTCAGGCCCATCCTGGACCTGCGAGGCCTGAACCAGTACATGATGAAGCTCAAGTTTTGCATGGTCTCTCTGGCCTCCATCATCCCCTCCCTGGATCCCGGAGACTGGTACGCCGCCCTCTATCTACAGGACACATACTTCCACATTCATATATTCGAGGGCCACAGGCGTTTCCTCCGCTTCACGGAAGGGCAGGAGCACTACCAGTTCACTGTCCTCCCATTTGGCCTATCGACGGCTCCCAGAGTCTTCACAAAGTGTATGTCTGTGGTAGTGGCCTACCTCAGGCATCAGGGGGTCCAGATCTTTCCCTACCTCGACAAGTGATTGGTCACGGGCAGCTCCAGGTCACAGATACAGGTCATGTAACACTCCTCCTGTCCACGTGCACCACACTGGGGCTGATGGTAAACAACACCAAGTCCACATTGGTACCGGTGCAACGCATAGAGTTCTTTGGGGTGATTGGCCAGAGTGTGCCTCCAACTCCTCGGTCATATGTCGGCGTGCACGTACATGGTTCATCATGCCAGACTCAGGATGCGGCCCCTTCAGCTCTGGTTGGCCTCGGTATTCTCCCAGTCCAGATAGACTCATAGACTCATAGACTCATAGACTTTAAGGTCAGAAGGGACCAGTATGGTCATCTAGTCTGACCTCCCGCATGATGCAGGCCACAAAAGCTGACCCACCAAATTTCCCTTATCTCAGCTGTTGAAGTCTCCAGATCGTGATTTAAAGACTTCAAGTCGCAGAGAATCCTCCAGCTTGCGACCCCTGCCCTATGCTGCGGAGGAAGGCAAAAAACCTCCAGGGCCTCTGCCAATCTACCCTGGAGGAAAATTCCTTCCCGACCCCAAATATGGCGATCAGTAGAACCCCGAGCATACAGGCAAGATTCTCCAGCCGGACCCACAATTTACCAGCGATGGCACGTTATTGCCTAATTGACTAAAATCACGTTATCCCATCAAACCATTCCCTCCATAAACGTATCTAGCCTAATCTTGAAGCCCGAGAGGTCTTTTGCCCCCACCGTTTCCCTCGGAAGGCTGTTCCAGAATTTCACCCCTCTGACGGTTAGAAACCTTCGTCTAATTTCAAGCCTAAACTTCCCCACGGCCAGTTTATATCCATTCGTTCTCGTGTCCACATTAGTACTGAGCTGAAATAATTCCTCTCCCTCCCTGGTATTTATCCCTTTGATATATTTAAAGAGAGCAATCATATCCCCCCTCAGCCTTCTTTTGGTTAGGCTAAACAAACCGAGCTCCTCGAGTCTCCTCTCATAGGAAAGGTTTTCCATTCCTCGGATCAACCTAGTGGCCCTTCTCTGTACCCGTTCCAGTTTGAGTTCATCCTTTTTAAACATGGGAGACCAGAACTGCACGCAGTACTCCAAATGAGGTCTCACCAGCGCCTTGTATAACGGAAGCAGCACCTCCTTGTACCTACTAGAAATACCTCGCCTAATGCATCCCAAGATCGCATTAGCTTTTTTCACAGCCACGTCACATTGCCGGCTCATAGTCATCCTGCGATCAACCAGGACTCCGAGGTCCTTCTCCTCCT
Source organism: Terrapene triunguis (assembly GCF_002925995.2). NCBI lineage: Eukaryota > Metazoa > Chordata > Testudines > Emydidae > Terrapene > Terrapene triunguis. Next base: position 15,489,633 of record NW_020664561.1, on the reverse strand, counting down.
CCGTCACTTCCAACCAATGCGTCCCCAGCTTATAACTAAAATTCTTGTTAGTCATCCCTAAATGCATCACCTTACACTTCTCACTATTAAATCTCATCCTATTATTATTACTCCAATTTACAAGGTCATCCAAGTCTCCCTGCAGAATATCCCGATCCTTCTCCGAATTGGCAATGCCTCCCAATTTTGTGTCATCCGCAAACTTTATAAGCCCACTCCTACATTCGGTTCCGAGGTCAGTAATAAATAGATTAAATAAAATCGGACCCAAAACCGAACCTTGAGGAACCCCACTGGTGACCTCCCTCCAACCTGACAGTTCACCTTTCAGTACTACCCGCTGCAGTCTCCCCTTTAACCAGTTCTTTATCCACTTTTGGATTTTTATATCGATCCCCATCTTTTCTAATTTAACCAGTAATTCCTCATGCGGTACCGTATCAAACGCTTTACTAAAATCGAGGTATATTAGATCCACCGCATTTCCTTTATCTAGAAGGTCTGTTACTTTCTCAAAGAAAGAGATCAGGTTGGTTTGGCACGATCTGCCTTTCGTAAACCCATGTTGTAATCTGTCCCAATTGCCATTCACCTCAAGGTCCTTAACTACTTTCTCTTTCAAAAATTTTTCCAAGACCTTGCATACTACAGATGTTAAACTAACAGGCCTGTAGTTACCCGGGTCATTTTTTCCCCCTTTCTTGAAAATAGGAACCACATTAGCTATTTTCCAGTCCAACGCTACCACCCCCGAGTTTACAGATTCATTAAAAATTATCGCTAAGGGGCTCGCAATTTCTTGCGCCAGTTCCTTCAATATTCTAGGATGAAGATCATCCGGTCCTCCCGATTTAGTCCCGTTTAGCTGGTGAAGTTTGGCTTCCACCTCTAATACTGTAATGTCAATCCCCCCTCCTTTATTCCCCTCTGTCCTGCTCCCTCTATTCCTAAGCCCTTCATTAGCCTTATTAAAGACCGATGCAAAATATTCATTTAGATATTGTGCCATGCCTAAATTATCCTTAATCTCCACTCCATCTACATTCTTCAGCGGTCCCACTTCCTCTTTCTTTGTTTTCTTCCTATTTATATGGCTATAAAACCTCTTACTATTGGATTTAATTCCCCTCGCAAGGTCCAACTCTACACGGCTTTTGGCCTTTCTCACCGCATCCCTACATGCTCTGACCTCAATAAGGTAGGTTTCCTTGCCGATCCCTCCCCTCTTCCATTCTTTTTACGCTTTCTGTTTTTTCTTAATCGCCCGTTTGAGACGCCCGCTCATCCAGCTAGGTCTAAATCTCCTGCCTAATAACCGTTTTCCCTTTCTCGGGATACAGGCCTCGGACAGCTCATGCAACTTCAACTTGAAACAATCCCAGGCGTCATCTGCCTTTAGATCCCTAAGTATGTTAGCCCAGTCCACTTCCCTAAGTAGTTGCCTCCCTACGCTGGTGGTCCTCCCCGGGGAACATGCTCCAAGGGGTCCCATTCAGGGGCCAGCCCCCAACTGTGGAGTTGGTGTCTGATGCGTCGGACTTGGGGTGGGGAGCCCACGTGGGAAACCTCCAGACCCAAGGTCTGTGGTCCGTGCAGAACCTTGCCCTACACATAAATGTCAAGGAGCTCAGGGTGGTCTGTCTAGCCTTCGTGGCCTTCCACTTGCGCTTAGTGAGCAGAGTGGTCAGGGTCCTCACAGAGAACATGGCCTCAATGTTCTACATCAACAGGCAAGGCAGGGTCCGCTCCTCAGCTCTTTGCCAGGAAGCCCTCAGGCTGTGGGACATCTGCATAGCCCACGATATCTACTTGGAAGCCAACCACTTACCGGGTGTCCGGAACTCTGGAGAGGACTGGCTGAGCTGCACCCAGAGGTGGTGCACAGGATTTTCCAAACGTGGGGCACTCCCCTTGTGGACCTTTTCGTGACCTGGCAAAACCACCGGGGTCCCCGCTTCTGCTCCAGGGGAGGGTTGGGTGTGTGCGCGATCTCCGACACCTTCCTCCTGTCCTGGGCGGGTCAGCTTTTCTATGCCTTTCCCCCAGTCCCACTGATCGGCAAGATCTTGGAAAAGATAAAAACGGACTGGACCCTTGTCCTCCTGATCGCCCCGGCATGGCCCAGGCAACATTGGTACTGGACTCTCACGAGCTTGGCAGTCGCCCCACCGTGGCCATTGCCAACCCGCCTGGACCTGCTCTCCCAGAACCAAGGTCGTCTCCTCCACCCGAACCTAGCAGCCCTCCACCTCACGGCGTGGCTGCTCAATGATTAGGCTGCGAGGAGAGGACTTGCTTGGAAGGAGTTCAGCCCGTCCTCCTGGAAAGCAGGAGGCCCTCCACGTGTCAGGCCTACCTGGCAAAGTGGTCTCGGTTTTCCTGGTGGGCCGCTGATCAGGGCGTCTCACCTATGGCTGCTCCGATCCAGCTTATACTAGACTACTGCCTTCATCTTAGAGTCCAGGGCCTAGCACCCTCATCCGTCAAGGTGCACCTGGCAGCCATATCAGCCTTCCACCCGCCAGTGCAGAGCCACACGATATTCTCTCATGCCATGACAGGTCAATTCCTTAAGGGCTTGGATTGCCTCTTTCCGTATGTTAGACCCCCAGTCCTCCAGTGGGACCTGAACTTGGTGCTGGCCAGGTTAAATGGAGCTGCTTGCTATGTGCTCCTGGTCACATCTCTTGTGGAAAGTAGCCTTTCTGGTGGTGATCACGTCCACTAGCCGGGTCTCGGAGGTCCGGGCCCTGACCTCCGAACCCCCGTACATGGTGTTCCATAAGGATAAGGTCCAGCTCTGCCCACACCCTTTGTTCCTCCCTAAAGTGGTCTCCGCATATCATATGGGCCAGGGCATTTTCCTGCTGGTGCTCTGTCCCAAACCCCATGCGTCCAGTAGGGAGCGCCGTCTCCACATGCTGGATGTAAGACGGGCTCTGGCTTTTTACCTGGAACGTACAAAATCGTTCAGGAAGTCTTCGCAACTACTGTTCATTGCCATGACCGAATGCATGAGAGGTCGGCCGATCTCTAGTCAGTGGCTCTCCAACTGGATCACCTCGTGTACCCGTACTTGTTATGACCTAGCGGGAGTTCCCCCGCCACCAATTGTGAGGGCGCACTCGACTAGGACGTAGGCCTCGTTAGCTGCCTTTCTGGGCCACATCCCTATTCAGGACATTTGTAGGGCTGCCACATGGTCATCGGTTCACATGTTCACCTCGCATTATGTGATCGTCTCCAAAACCAGGGAGGATGCTGGGTTCGGCAGGGCAGTGCTCTGCCCTGAGTGTCTGTGAACTCCTACCCACCTCCAACAGATATAGCTTGGAATCACCTATTGTGGAATGCACATGAGCAATCACTCGAAGAAGAAAAGACAGTTACCTTTCCATAACTGGTATTCTTTGAGATGTTGCTCATGTCCATTCCACATCCTGCTCTCCTTCCCCTCTGTCAGAGTTGTCTGGCAAGAAGGAACTGAGGGTGGGAGGAGCACGCAGCACCCCTTATACCGTACCATAGCAGCGCCACTCCAGGGGTTGCTATGGCGCTCCCCTACGGGTACTGCTAAGGGAAAAACTTCCAGCACCGGTGCATGTGGTGAGCATGCACAATTATTGTGGAATGGACATGAGCAACACATCTCGAAGAACACCAGTTATGGAAAGGTAACTGTCTTTTCACCCGTATCCAGTTATAAGCAGAATTTGCTCCTTGTAGTTTTGTGCTGAAGCCAAACCAGCAGGGACAAGTTTGGAGCTGGAGATTCAAATTCAACCTTCAGCCCCAAAATTCAAAGCATTCAGGTGAAATGTCATGGTTTTGGCTCATCCCTCCTTAAACACCATGTTGAAATCATGCTGAAAAGTCAGTAACTAACAAAAGACAATACCAAACAGTAGCCCTATATTCTCAAAGTAAATAAGCCAGCATTGCACAGCAATGGTCTGACACAGCCCAGCTTTCAGTATTGTTGCTAGTGTTCTGATTCATCAGACAACGCACTTTCAATCTGGCCCACTTTGGGGGTGGTGCTGAACCCTAGCTTTGTAGTGGAATGGGGGCAGAGGGGCTCAGGGGAGTGTACTGATAAGCCTCTGTTCCCCAGGGTTTCCTAGTCAGCTCTACAGACTGGTGTGGAGAAGGCTGTATTATGATCCCAATCTTCCCTGTCCCCTTTGGTGCACTTTGTACCCTAGTGCATGCATAGAAGGCCCCTGGAGCACAGGAAGTACCAGTGTGCTTTCCTAGCCCATGTGCAGGGTGCCAGATGTGAGCAGGTGCCTTCTACCCTCCTCTCATGCAAGGGCAAGGAAAAAGCTGGACATCTATGTGGGGGAGGGATCCAGCTCTAAATGTAATTAGATGCACATTGCAATGAACTAACCACTGGGCAAAGGATGCCGTATGCACACATGAATGTATGTCACCAGAGGGTGCATGGAATGGAAAGGCATCTGACCTAGAAAACAAATGAGACATTTCAGCAACTGTCTTAGCAGGTGACTAAGTGGCCATCATCATCCCTCTGAACCGCACTGTTGCTAGTAGCTTCCTCAAGACAGTGAGCCACAATAGAAGTAGGTGATGAACACATTATTGCATAAAGAGTATAATATTAAACACCCAGCCAGAGGATCAAGCCAAGTAAAGAGGGAATGCAGACTTTACTCAGCAGGAGGTGAGGAGATGAAAGCCTTGCTGACAGTAGTAGAGAAAAAGAAAGGAAAGCAGCTGACCTTTCTGCATCAGCTCCAGCTGCTGGGGCCTGATCATGTGATGAGATGCCCCAAAGCATCCCTGGCAGTGAACCAAGTGGAGGCACCTACCACCGGGGTGGTTTGAAAAAACAAGTGTGGTTCTCCCCTGGGGTGAATGCTGCCCTGGGAATTTGAAGAAGCTATCAGCAAAACTAAATATTAACCTACCCCCAACTACTGCATCAATGTAAAAAAGTTTCTGACTTAGGAAGCCTGATATGCTGCAAACAGCTGTTAATGGGTTTCTTGGTGTTCACTTTTCTGTCAGATGTCAGCCTGTGAGGCTTACTGTGATTCAGAGTTAAAAAATCCAGGTGCAATTAGGCACAAAACTGGGATTTATGAAGATGCAAAGATATATGATGCAACAGCTGTGCAAAATTCTACATTCACATAGTGAGTTAGTTTTTCAATGGGCATGTAAAATATCAGGTTTTTTCATTGTCCTTGTCTTTATAAGGGGGAGGAGGATAAACCATGTATGTGCTACTGAAGTCCCTGATAATTTTGCAAGGCTGTGATTAAAAAAAACAAATATCCATTCTCTCATTCATATGTGGTGGGGGCCAGTAGGGAGTATTTCCCCATGTGAGTTGATGCCTGCACAACAGTTGTAAGATGTGAAGCTAAGCCCTTGTCTACACTAGGGGGGGGGGGGTCGACCTAAGATACGCAACTTCAGCTACGCAAATAGTCTAGCTGAAGTCGGCGTATTTTAGGTTGACTTACCTGGCTGTGAGGACGGCGGCGAGTCGACCACTGCCTCTCCCCCGTCGACTCCGCTTCCACCTCTCATGAGCTGGAGTTCTGGAGTTGATGGGGAGCGCGTTCAGGGATCGATTTATCCGCGTCTAGACGAGACGCGATAAATCGATCCCAGATAAATCGATCTCTACCCGCTGATCCGGCAGGTAGTGAAGACCTGCCCTAAAAGACAAGCCTTTTATAATCTGTTATTTGTCAGTCCTGTAACCTATCAGCTCTGTGTTCTTAGGGAACCAAGGCGCAGCATCCAGCCTGTCTGACTCACAGAAGACCTCCCCCGCCCCTCCCTGCCTCTGCTTGAACCAAAGCCGATCAGAAGAAAGACTTACAAAAAGCAATTAAAAGGCAGTGGAAGACACACCTACATCCCTCCGGACAAGGGTGACAGGATTAAGGAAACTCCCCTAGCCTCATTTGTATCAAATATGTGATAGGGAGGCATCTTCATTAGCATGCAGAATGGAGAACAGAGATTCCAAGGCAAGAACCGCACTGAACTCTGTGAGCAGAAAAGCACTGCATGATGGGGAATCTCTGCTCCAGATGTTAATGAATCCATGCCATCCCCAGCTCTATACTTATCAGACCAATTCTAGTAATGAATCCTTTATTGGTATCCAAAATACTGAAGCTGGCTAATTGCATTGTGAGCTCCCTCGAAGGAACACCACTCATAGCCAGGAATGATCAGTTCCTATTGTCTAGCCTGAACAAATCAACTTTGGTATACTGCCTTGAGCCATCAGTTTACCCATAAACAAATCTAGTGTTCTTCCTTGAACCATTGTTCTTTCCCTACAAAAACCCCTATCCATGCTCAAGTAAGTGTTCTGATGCCTGGATCCAAAATCTGCATGAGTTCCATTGGGACTTCATCTTCTCCTGACTGATCATGCTGGGGGCAGTCTCCAGCACTCCAGACCCTTAGCTACCACCATCACCTGGGAACCCCTATCAATTCAAGCTTCACGGAGTGGTGAGAACCTAATTCTCTCTCTCTCTCTCTCTCACTCACTCTCGGTATAGCCTTCTGACCCTGACTTGTGTGGTCAGTTATAGTTTTCTAAACCTGACTTTTATAATCAAATTTAAGTTAGATTTAATATTATAACTGTTTTGTTTGTTTGGCTCCCCTTGTATGGTTATTAAATAACTGGCAATAAATAACTTTCATGGTTAAGCTGGTTGCTTCTCTCTCTCTCTCTCTACAGCAACGCTCCTCATACCTAAGCTAAAGATCCCTGCAGCGCCCAAAAATCCTGTGGGGTTTGCTCATCAAGTGGGTTACTACCAGAACAATTGTAACGTGAAAGTGGGGATAGGGACATGCTGAACCTGGAGCATATGAGGGTGGCAGTTTGGAAGTGCTGCTTGACCCAGCCTACTGAGTCCAGGGACATATAAGGGGTCAGCTTGAGAGTGCTGATTAACCCGGTCCTCTCAGACACGCTCTGTTAATGTGTGTGTGTGTTTGTCTGTTTCTGGGGCTGGAAGAACCCAGCCCTGGGGTACCTAGGTCCTGCAGGATAGCTCCACTGGGAGGGAACTTGCAGAAGGGAGAAGTAGAGCTCCGTATGACAACACCAATGACACAAGCAGTACATTGATAGAATTACAGAACACTCCCCAAGAAGAGTAATCCTAATAAATGAGCATACCCCAAAGTAACAGGCAAATCTGGTAACAGTCCCTTTACTTACAAATGAAGGCCCTGAAGTTCTCAGTGCAGGATTCAGACCTAAGAGTTTTACACTTCGTAAGACAAGTTGCTTAATAGGGACAATGCAGTAGATTCAGTTTCATCCTGATTACTTAATGGTCACACTTTAAAACAGTAGTTCTCAAACTTTTGTACTGGTGACCCCTTTCACATAGCAAGCCTCTGAGTGCGACGCCCCTTATAAATTAAAAACACTTTTTTATATATTTAGCACCATTATAAATGCTGGATGCAGAGTGAGGTTTCGGGTGGAGGCTGACAGCTTGCAAGCCCCCATGTAATAACCTCGTGTCCCCCTGAGGGGTCCCGACCCCACAGTTTGAGAACCCCTGCTTTAAAAGGTTCTTCTGTTTTGAAAGCTATTGCTTGGTAATAATGGTATTTCCCATTTAAGGATAGGGAGCATTTCTTGGCCTTGCTGAATCTTTCAAAATGCAAGAAACTTTTTAAGGGTATGTCTACACTACGAGAGTAGTTCGATTTTAGTTAAATCGAATATGTGCAATCGATATTAGAAAGTCGAACGTGTGTGTCTACACTAAGGACAGTAATTCGACTTTGTCAGTCCACACTACCAGGGAAAGCGTCGACATTGGAAGCAGTGCACTGTGGGCAGCTATCCCACAGTTCCCGCAGTCCCCGCTGCCCATTGGAATTCTGGGTCGAGCCCCCAATGCCTTCTGGGTAAAAAAATGTGGCGAGGGTGCTTTTGGGTAACTGTCGTCATCCGTCAGTCACTACCGCCCTCCCTCCCTCCCTGAAAGCGCCGGCGGGAAATCAGTTCGCGCACTTTTTGATCAGTGACAGCGCGGACGCCACAGCACTGCGATCATGGATCCCGCTGCGACCATCGCTGCAGTTGTGGCCGTTCTCAACGCCTCGCACCTTATCATACACCTTTCCCAGAGGCAGATGCAGAGAAATCAGGCGAGGAGGCTACGGCAGCGGAGTGAGGACCTGAACTCCAAGAGTAGCACACGCCTGTCAGAAACCACGACACCCAGCGCCGAGGACATCACGTTTGCAATGGGGCATGTGGATTTTGTTGAACGGCGATTCTGGGCCCGGGAAACAAGCACGGACTGGTGGGACCGCATAGTGCTTCAGGTCTGGGATGAATCCCAGTGGCTGCGAAACTTTCGCATGCGGAAGGGGACTTTCCTGGAACTTTGTGAGTTGCTGTCCCCTGCCCTGAAGCGCAAGGACACCCGGATGCGAGCAGCCCTGACTGTCCAGAAGCGAGTGGCCATAGCCCTCTGGAAGCTTGCAACGCCGGACAGCTACCGGTCAGTCGCGAACCACTTTGGCGTGGGCAAATCTACCGTGGGGGTTGTTGTCATGCAAGTAGCCAAGGCAATCGTCAAGGTACTGCTGTCAAAGGTAGTGACCCTGGGAAACGCGCAGGCCATCATAGATGGCTTCGCTGCGATGGGATTCCCAAACTGCGGTGGGGCTATAGATGGGACTCACATCCCTATCCTGGGACCGGGCCACCAGGCCAGCCAGTACATCAATAGAAAGGGCTACTTTTCAATGGTGCTGCAAGCACTGGTGGACCATCGGGGACGGTTTACAAACATCTACGTCGGATGGCCGGGCAAGGTTCATGACGCTCGCGTGTTCAGGAACTCTGGTCTGTTTAGACGGCTGCAGGAAGGTATTTACTTCCCGGACCACAAGATAACTGTTGGGGATGTGGAGATGCCTACAGTGATCCTCGGGGACCCAGCCTACCCGCTAATGCCCTGGCTCATGAAGCCCTATACTGGCGCCCTGGACACAGAAAAAGAACTGTTCAACTACCGGCTGAGCAAGTGCAGAATGGTGGTGGAGTGTGCTTTTGGCCGTCTCAAGGGGAGATGGAGAAGCTTACTCACTCGCTGTGATCTCAGCGAAACCAATATCCCCATCGTTATTGCAGCTTGCTGTGTGCTCCACAATCTGTGTGAGAGCAAGGGGGAGACCTTTATGGCGGGGTGGGAGGTTGAGGCAAATAGCCTGGCTGCTGATTACGCCCAGCCAGACAGCCGGGCGATTAGAAGAGCCCAGCGGGACGCGCTGTGCATCCGGGAGGCTTTGAAAGCCAGTTTCAAGGCTGAGCAGGGTACCCAGTGACTTTTAAGTTTGTGGACACAGAAGCTGAACTTGCCCCCGTTTCTTTACCCAGTTGCCGTCGACTATCCTCTCCAATTACATACCCCCTTCACCCCCTTCCCAAAAAATAAAATCTGTTCTGTTTTGTTAATGGACACCGTTGTCTTTATTACTGTTTTCACGGGAATGTTTTAAACCTGGGACGCAGACTGTGGCGGGGGGCGGGTTTAGGGTTGTGATGCAAATGATGCTTCTAAACTCCAGGAATGACAGGCTCCGCGGTGGTGGACTGGTTGTTTCAACGGAGCCTGCCAGCCCTCCTGGCCGGGACTGCGTGTATGTGTCGGCTATGTGACTGTCTTGCAGGGGGAGGAGGGTTACAGATCCCCTGCTGCGCGGCTCTGTGATCCAGGGTAAGGACCGCTGCATAAGATCTGTAACTGCCCTCCCCCGCCACCAAGTCACAGAGCAACACCACCCCCCCCACCACACAGAACATGAAAACCACCTCCCAGACTGACCAGGATAACTAGTCACTGCACTGTATATGTGCCCTGCTGCTGCACCTGCCCCCTGCTAAAGGTGACTGTCCTGTCCAATGACCAAG
>NW_020664561.1:15477327-15479581 GCF_002925995.2 Terrapene triunguis | reverse complement strand
AATGAACAGAAACGTATTCTTTATTAACAACCGCACATGGAACGGGGGGGTGAAACTTGGACGGGGTCTTGTGTGAGGCGGGTAGGAAAGGACTTTTCAAATTTTGGGGAATGAGAGCCTTCTAGTGGTAGAGCAGTCCGCAGGGGTGGAGTGAAATTTTTCACGGCCCCTTCCACCCCTCCGTGTTTGGACTTTGGGTGAGGGGGGTATGGGACTTGGTGGCGGGGCAGGGCAGTTACAGAGAGACTGCAGCGGGGCTCTCTCCTCCTGCCTCCGGTCCTGCAGAACATCCACAAGGCGGCGGAGCGTGTCCGTTTGCTCCCTCATTAGTCCAAGCAGCGTTTGAGTAGCCTGCCTGTCCTCCTGTCGCCACCTCTCCTCCCGTTCAATGTTTGCCCGGTGCATTTGGGACAAGTTCTCCCTCCACTGTGTCTGCTGGGCTGCCTGTGCTCGGGAGCATCCCATTAGTTCAGCAAACATGTCTTCCCGTGTCCTCTTCTTCCTCCTCCTAATGCGCGCTAGCCTCTGGGCAGATGTGGCTGTGGGAATTGGAAAAAGGGAGTGAATTCCTGAGACAGATCAATGTATCTGTGAACAGAGAACATAGTCTTTCTCTGTGAACAAGACCATGCAGAGCACCTATCACACGCGCACTGAGGACAAGGTCGAATTTTCGGCCCTCGCCTACAGTGCCTGCGGTCTTGCTGTGGCGAGCTGAGGAGCAGGGCAGGACACCGGACTTTGTCTAGATGGCAAACATGGTAAGCCGTAGACTTGTGGCCGCTTAAAACTTTAAGAGTGGCACTGGCCTCCTTTCACATAGAAAGCAATGCGAGTCTCTGCTGGCAGCAATCCTGCAAGCATGAACTCTGGCCCTGTCCCACCCCCTCGCGGCTGTAAACCGCGTGGCTGTAAACCGGCGGTTGCAGTTCTGTAAAGGGACGGGCAAGCAGTCCCAATACTAACTTTCCCCTACCTAATTCACAGCAGGGAGTCATGCCAGACATCACCCTCCTGAAGGTCTCGGAGAGCCAGAAGGAGAAGATGCTCCGGGACAGCCTGCAGAAACCGGGGCCATTTGCTGCAATGCTCTGCAAGGCCATGATCCCCGAGTACCTGCTGGCGTTGTGGCAGGGAAACGTGTCCTACCACGGGGGGCCTAATAAGCTCTCCCTGCCCAGGAACCTGCTCATGAGGCTGGAAAAACACCTGCAGGAGGCGTATGAGGAGTTCTCCCCGGAGGATGTCGCCTCTATCCCCGGTTACATTGACCAGTTCTTGGCTTAGGTGCCCTTGGAGGGACAAATGAGTGCAGCGTTTTGGGCACTATAATCATGAAGCGGACATTGTGAAATTTTTTGAAAATGGTTCGGACTATATATTGAGGCGCCCAAAGACAGACTAATCATGATACACTTTGCACAGATTCCCCTTTTGTTTGACTTTCCTGTTTACATGTTTTGAAGCACTTTACCCACTGTTAATATTTTAAATCTTCCTGTTTTGTTGTAAATAAATGTTTACATGTTTTAAAGCACTTTAGCTATTGTTAATATTTTAAATATGCCAGTTATGTTGTAAATAAATGTTTAGATATTTAAAACACTTACTGCTTGATCCTTCCCCTGAATCTGTGTCTGGGATAACGGCTGGGGAGGGTTGGTAGGGGATCTCTGTCAGGGTGATGAAGAGCTCCTGGCTGTCGGGCAAATCAGCGTGGTAAGCGCTGTCTACTGCCTCGTCCTCCTCATCTCCTTCCTCCTCTTCCCCGTCCGCTGAGGAACCGGCCGCGGACAATATCCCATCCTCAGAGTCCACGGTCAGGGGTGGGGTAGTGGTGGCGGCCGCACCTAGGATGGAATGCAGTGCCTCGTAGAAACGGGATGTGTGGGGCTGGGATCCGGAGCGTCCGTTTGCCTCTTTGGTCTTCTGGTAGCCTTGTCTCAGCTCCTTGATTTTCACGCGGCACTGCGTTGCATCCCGGCTGTAGCCTCTCTCTGCCATGGCTTTAGAGATCTTCTCATAGGTCTTTGCATTCCGTCTTTTGGAGCGCAGCTCGGAAAGCACGGACTCATCTCCCCACACAGCGATGAGATCCAAGACTTCCCGATCCGTCCATGCTGGGGCCCTCTTTCTATTAGATTGCACGGCCATCTCTGCTGGAGAGCTCTGCATCGTTGCCACTGCTGCCACTGCTGCTGAGCTCGCCACGGTGTCCAAACAGAAACTGCGCTTCAAACTGCCCAGACAGGAA
>NW_020664561.1:15465248-15477227 GCF_002925995.2 Terrapene triunguis | reverse complement strand
AGATTCAAACTGCCCAGACAGGAAAAGGAATTCAAATTTTCCCGGGGTGTGGCTGGTCAGAGCATCCGAGCTCGGACTGCTGTCCAGAGCGTCAACAGAGTGGTGCACTGTGGGATAGCTCCCGGAGCTATTAGCGTCGATTTCCATCCACACCTAGCCTAATTCGATATGGCCATTTCGAATTTAGCGCTACTCCTCTCGTTGGGGAGGATTACAGAAATCGATTTAAAGAGAGCTCTATGTCGAACTAAATGGCTTCCTGGTGTGGACGGGTGCAGGGTTAATTCGATATAACGGCGCTAAATTCGACATAAAAGCCTAGTGTAGACCAGGCCTAAGTGTCACCACTATAGTTCAAACTTACGTTTAAATTGTATTTCCTATTATCACTTCACATCTCTACAACTCTATTAATCTGCAACATGGCCTATATTTTATTATTACATAAAATGGATTCCTTTGCAATTTGATAATTTATTAAACATAGTAAGAGTAAATATGAAGATCTGATGCAATATAGTACTGGACACATCCTAGTGCCTAGAGAGGCAGTGTGGTCTTCCAGTGGATGGAGCCCTGGACCTAGGGTCTAGTCCCAGCTCTGCCACTGGCCTGCTGGGGACTTTGGGCAAGTAACTTTGCCTCCCTGTGCCTCAATTTCCGCATCTGTAAAACCAGGATAATGCTGCTTACCTGTTCTGTAAATCACTTTGAGATGTACTGATGAAAAGCGTTATCTAAGAGCCAGGCATTATTGGTCCCTTTTATGTGAGAGAAAAAGCTCTGTGCCATTTGTACTGTTTAAACAGACACATTTACGTTTCTGATTTTAACTGGAGGGATAATTAGGAAAAAAATATCTCCCATGAAAGAGGCTTGGGCACTGATCATGTCCCAGCTGAAGATGGAAAAAGGGATTTCAATATGAAATTAAAGGTTTCTTGATGACTTCAATGGGAGCAGAATCTGGCCCTACGTTGTCCTAATAGAGTAACAGAACACTCATTCGACTTCATAGAAGAAAATTGGCTTCGTTGGCCACATCCTTTTTAAGTGGATTTGACTGTTGTATATTATACAGTACTGGTGTGGAGAGGGAGACTGCACAGCAGCTATGGGCTCACATGTACAATTCTTAGACACTTAGATGCTTGAGTATCAGAGGGGTAGCCGTGTTAGTCTGAATCTGTAAAAAGCAACAGAGGGTCCTGTGGCACCTTTAAGACTAACAGAAGTATTGGGAGCATAAGCTTTCGTGGGTAAGAACCTCACTTCTTCAGATGCAAGTCTTACCCAATACTTCTGTTAGTCTTAAAGGTGCCACAGGACCCTCTGTTGCTTAGATGCTTGAGTGGTAGAAATAATGGGCCAAATTCACCCCAGTATAACTCCACTGACTGACAGAGATACACCAGAGAATCTGACTGAATAACATTCACCATCATACACTTTTTCCTCTATCCTGCATTCAGGACTGCCTGTGTTTCTCAGTGCAAGATCAGGGCCCTCTCTTGTAACTGATGGGACTGACAGTGCACAACTTACTAAGGCTATGTCTACACTACAGAATTAGGTCGGATTTATAGAAGCCGGTTTTATAGAAACCGGTTGTATGCAGCCGATTGTGTGTGTCCTCACCTAAAATGCTCTAAGTGCATGAAGTCGGCGGACCGCGTCCACAGTACCGAGGCTAGCGTCGACTTCCGGCGCATTGCACTATGGTACCTATCCCACAGTTCCCGGAGCCTCCGGCGCCCATTGGAATTATGGGTTGAGATCGCAATGCCCGGATGATGCAAAGCAGTGCCGCGAGGGGTTCTGGGTACATTGCGTCAGGCCCCTCCCCCGCCGTCACAGCAACGGCAGACAATAGATTCGCGCCTTTTTACCTGGGTTACCTGTGCAGACAACATACCACGCCAAGCATTGAGCCCGCTCAGCTCAGCTTACCGTCACCATATCTCTTCCGGGTGCCGGCAAACGTGGGACTGCATTGCTAAACAGCAGCAGCAGCTTACTGCCTTTTGGCGGTAGACGGTGCAGCATGACTGGTAGCCTTCATTGGCGATCTGGGTGCTGGCAGCTGTGGGGCTGGCAGCCGTAGGGCTGCATTGCACCAGCCCCTTGCCTTTTGGTAGAAGATGGTTTATTACGACTGGTAACCGTCGTCGTCGTACTGCAGTGGCTGTCGATCATGGGCACCCGGGCAGACAATGATGGTTATCAGTCATAGTATGCTATTTTCTGCCAGGCGCCCTGCTGGCTCATTGCACGTTAGCAGAGTCGTAGTATGCTATTTTCTGCCAAGTGCCCAGTATTGTCTGCTAAGCACCCAGAAGAGGCCGATGGCGATCTGGGTGCTGGCAGACATGGGGCTGGCAGACGTGGGGCTAGATTGCTACACAGCAGCAACCCCTTGCCTTTTGGGCAGTAGATAGCATATTACGATTGGTATCCGTCGTTGTCATACTGGGTATCAGATGGTGCAATAGACCTGAAGGCTTACTGCCAAGCGCCCAGTATTTGCTGCCAAGCACCCAGAAAATGCCAAGGGCTATCAGTCATGCTGCACCGTCGTCTTAAGATGTAAAAAATAGATTTATTCTCCATTCATTTGCTTCCCCCCTCCCTCCTGCTAAACCCAGGCTTTTGAGTTCAATCTTTGGGGGGGGGGGCATTCTGTGTGACAGTTGTTTGTGTTTCCCTGATGCAAAGCCACCTTTCTTGATTTTAATTCCCTGTACCTGTACGCGGTGTCACTCGCCCCTCCCTCCCTCTCTCCCTCCCTCCCTTCTTCCCCTGGTCCGTCAGATACTACTTTCGCGCCTTTTTTCAGACCAGACGCCATAGCCAGCACTGGGATCATGGAGCCCGCTCAGATCACTGCGGCAATTCTGAGCACTATGAACACCACGCGCATTGTCCTGGAAAACATGCAGAGCCTCCTGGACATGCCAAAGCCAAACCAGGACCAGCTGAGGAGGAGGCGATTGCAGCGCGGCGACGATAGTGATGAGGAAATTGACATGGACCTCTCACAAGGCACAGGCCCCAGCAATGTGGAAATCTTGGTGTTACTGGGGCAGGTTCATGCCGTGGACCGCCGATTCTGGGCCCGGGAAACAAGCACAGAGTGGTGGGACCGCATCGTGTTGCAGGTCTGGGACGATGCCCAGTGGCTGCGAAACTTTCGCATGCGTAAGGGCACTTTCATGGAACTTTGTGACTTGCTTTCCCCTGCCCTGAAGCGCCAGAATACCAGGATGAGAGCAGCCCTCACAGTGGAGAAGCGAGTGGCGATAGCCCTGTGGAAGCTTGCAACGCCAGACAGCTACCGGTCAGTCGGGAATCAATTTGGAGTGGGCAAATCTACTGTGGGGGCTGCTGTGATCCAAGTTGCCAGGGCAATGAGAGACCTTGTGATATCAAGGGTAGTGACTCTGGGAAACGTGCAGACCATAGTGGATGGCTTTGCTGCAATGGGATTCCCAAACTGTGGTGGGGCCATAGACGGAACCCATATCCCTATCTTGGCACCGGCGCACCAAGCCGCCGACTACATAAACCGCAAGGGGTACTTTTCAATGCTGCTGCAAGCCCTGGTGGATCACAAGGGACGTTTCACCGACATCAACGTGGGCTGGCCGGGAAGGGTACATGATGCTCGCGTCTTCAGGCAGTCTCTTCTGTTTCGAAAGCTGGAGGAAGGGACTTTCTTCCCGGACCAGAAACTAACCATTGGGGATGTTGAAATGCCTATCGTGATCCTTGGGGACCCAGCCTACCCCTTAATGCCATGGCTCATGAAGCCGTACACAGGCAGCCTGGACAGTAGTCAGGACCTGTTCAACTACAGGCTGAGCAAGTGCCGAATGGTGGTGGAATGTGCATTTGGCCGTTTAAAAGCGCGCTGGCGCAGCTTACTGACTCGCTCAGACCTTAGCGAAAAGAATCTCCCCATTGTTATTGCTACTTGCTGTGCGCTCCACAATATATGTGAAAGTAAGGGGGAGACATTTATGGCGGGGTGGGAGGTTGAGGCAAATCGCCTGGCCGCTGATTACGCGCAGCCAGACACCAGGGCGGTTAGAGGAGCACAGCAGGGCGCGGTGCGCATCAGAGAAGCGTTGAAAACCAGTTTTGTGACTGGCCAGGCTACGGAGTGAAACTTCTGTTTGTTGCTCCTTGATGAAACCTCTGCCCCTACCCCACCACCCTGTTAACTCTACTTCCCTGCAAACCAACCACCCCACCCTCCCCTACTACCCTCCCCCCTTCGAGCACCACTTGCAGAGGCAATAAAGTCATTGTTGCTTCACATTCATGCATTCTTTATTACTTCAGCACACAACTAGGGGGATAATTGGAAAGGTAGCCCGGGATGGGTGGGGGAGGAGGGAAGGAAAAGGACACACTCCAATTTAAAACTTTAAAACTTATTGCTATGGAAATCATCTAGGGTGGAGTGAGTGGGTGGCCGAAGGCCCCCCCACCGTGTTCTTGGGCGTCTGGGTGAGGAGGCAATGGGACTTGGGGAGGAGGGCTGCTGGTTACAGAGGGGCTGTAGCGGCGGTCTCTGCTCCTGCTGCCTTTCCTGCAGCTCAATCATACGCAGGAGCATATCACTTTGATGCTCCAGCAGCCGGAGCATCGACTCTTGCTTTCTGATTACAAGTTGACCCCACCTCTCCTCTTCAGCCCGCGTTTCAGCACGCAACTTCTCCTCTTCAGCCCGCGATTCAGCACGCCACCTCTCCTCTCGCTCATATTGGGCTTTTTTAAAATCAGTCATTGACTGCCTCCACGCATTCAGCTGTGCTCTGTCAGCGTGGGAGGCAGTCTGAAGTTCAGTAAACATTTCGTCACGTGTCCTTCGCTTCCTTCTTCGAATATTCACTAGCCTCTGCGAAGGAGTAAGATTTGCAGCTGGTGGAGAAGGGAGAGGTTGTTAAAAAAGATACATTTTAGAGAACAATGGGTAGACTCTTTCACGTTAGATTTTTGCTGTTCACAACATCACACAGCACATGTGCTTTCGTTACAAGGTCGCATTTTTCCTCTTATATTGAGAGTCTCCTGGTTTGGTGTGAGAGATCACTCACGCAGTGCCAGGACACAGATTTCAGCTTGCAGGCAGCCATGGTAAGACATATAGTCTTTGGGCTTTTTTAACCTTCTTAACATGTGGGGATGGTTTCAAACAGTTCTGCCCTCATTTCCCATACCAAGCACCCGTGCCATTTAAAATGGGTTTGCAATGTAAAAGGAGGGGCTGCGATTTCAGGTTTAACATGCAGCACAAACCCAACTAACTCCCCTCCCCCTCACACCCAATTCTCTGGGATGGTCACTTCACCCCTCCCCCCCACCGCGTGGTTAACAGCGGGGAATATTTCTGTTCAGCAGACCAGGAAGGGGCACCTCTGAATGTCCCCTTAATAAAATTGCCCCATTTTAACCAGGTGACCGTGAATGATATCACTCTCCTGAGGATAACAAAGAGCGATAAGGAATGGATGTTGTCTGCATGCCAGCAAACACCGGGACCATACGCTGCCATGCTTTGTTATGCAATGATTCCAGACTACGTGCTACTGGCCTGGCGTGGTAAAGTGTCCTACCATGGCGGACGGGATAAGGCAGCCCTCCCCAGAAACCTTTTGCAAAGGCTTTGGGAGTACATGAAGGAGAGCTTTCTGGAGATGTCCCTGGAGGATTTCCGCTCCATCCCCATACACGTTAACAGACTTTTCCAGTAGCTGTACTGGCCGCGATTGCCAGGGCAAATTAATCATTAATCATTAAACACGCTTGTTTTTAAACCATGTGTAATATTTACAAAGGTACACTCACCAGAGGTCCCCTGTGTGCCCTCAGGGTCTTGGGTCAGTTCGGGGGTTACTGTTTCCAGGTCCAGGGTGACAAACATATCCTGGCTGTTGGGGTAACTGGTTTCTCCGCTTCCTTGCTGCTGTGAGCTATCTATGTTCTCTCCATCCTCATCTTCCTCGTCCGCCGAACCCGCTTCCCCGTTTGCAGAGAGGGACTCATAGAACACGCTTGGGCTACTGGTGGCTGCACGCCCTAGAATGGCATGCAGCTCCGCGTAGTAGCGGCATGTTTGCGGCTCTGCCCCGGACCTTCCGTTTGCGTCTCTGACTTTGTGGTAGGCTTGCCTTAGCTCCTTAATTTTCACGCGGCACTGCCGCGCGTCCCTGTTATGGCCTCTGTCCTTCATGGCCTTGGAGATCTTTTCTAATGTTTTGCCGTTTCTTTTACTGTTTCGGAGTTCGGCGAGCACTGCTTCATCTCCCCAGATGGCGATCAGATCCTGTACCTCCCGTTCGGTCCAGGCTGGAGCTCTTCTGCGATCCTGGGACTGGGACTGGGACTCCATCATGGTTACCTGTGCTGATGGGCTCTGCATGGTCACCTGTGCTCTCCACGCTGAGCAAACAGGAAATGAAATTCAAACGTTCGCGGGGCTTTTCCTGTCTACCTGGCCAGTGCATCTGAGATGAGAGTGCTGTCCAGAGCGGTCACAATGAAGCACTGTGGGATAGCTCCCGGAGGCCAGTAATGTCGAATTCCGTCCACACTAACCCAATTCCGACCCCCTAAGGCCGATTTTATCGCTAATCCCCTTGTCGAGGTGGTGTTAGGAAACCGGTTTAAAGGGCCCTTTAAGTCGACAGAAAGGGCTTCGTAGTGTAAACGTGTCCAGGCTTAAGTCGATTTAACGCGGCTAAAGTCGACCTAAACTCGTAGTGTAGACCAGGCCTTAGGGCTTATCTCTATTCCACTTCGTAGGACTGTTATGCAGAAATGAGCATACGACTAAAAGCCAGGAACACCTGGGTTCTGCTCCTGGTTCTGCCACTGACTAAGTTGTTCATGCATGGAATTCTTAACTGTAGTGACTCATTTTACCATTCTTCAATAAAAAGGGGATAATACTATTTGTCTACTGTGGAGAAAGCAGGCAGCCAAACAACGTAAGAGTGGAGCATTGCACAACTTTAAATGAGCATGTTCCCTAATTGATCAGCAACGTAACAACGAAACAACGTTAACTGGGACAACTTAAAGTGAGGAGTTACTGTATTTATGTATTGCTCTTCTTTGTACTGTACACAATGATTTATACTTTTGTATGATTTTCTGTGGCACTCATCACAGTAGCATTTGAGCATCTCACAAACATTGATAGCCAGGGAGACTATGTACAGGGAACATTCTCAGGGAGTTATGTAAGGCTTCTTTGCACTGCCACAGTGATGTAAAGGGGCCTTGGTAGACTTTAGACTCGGGGTCAAAGTCTTGACTCTAACAATCACACAACCTGGTCTTTTCTGCCATTCTCTGGTATGCATGCTGTATGTGCTTGTTTGCTTCCTTAGCACAGGGCTGTAACCAGGGCGGGGCGATCGAGACAGCCACCAAGGGCGCAACGCTACAGAGGCAGAAAAATGGGGCCAGAGGTGACACATGAGGGGGCATGTTGGGGTCATGTGGCTCCCAGATTTTTTGGTTGCACCCCCCCAACCCAGACAGGCTAGGTGACCTGCTGAGGTGAATCAGGGGATGGAGGTGGTGCTCCCTTCCCGAGCCCCGCCTCCTTAGGGGGCTGGCCTTGCAGTTTGAAAACCTTTGTGGGGTGGTCACATTGCCTTCTCAAACCTTTAAGTTGTGTTCCTCCCACTATCAACATTTATGAGTTACCAATTAATGGGGTGGAAAAATGACAAAAAAAACCCTGGTAGGGGGCACAAATATGCTTGCTTTCCCCTGGCACTAAAATGCCTAGTTACGGCTCTGTCTTAGCCTTTCTTCTCTCTACGGTGTAGCCTTGCTTTGCAGTTTCTAAAGGCTGGTATTTGTTTTGTTCTAGCTTTCAATCCCCGGTCTTTGAAACTCGCCTTAGCTCTCTCCATTTTTCTGACACTCTTCATCATTTGAAAATCCCATTTCAACACCTCTCTCCTCTTCCTGGCACCGTATTGTCGAAGGATTTTGCATCTCTTCTCTTTGTGTAAGCAGAGTCAGGATGAGCTCTACCCTGACATCTGGTGGTGAATTGTGGCGAGTTGTGGAAAAGAACTTTAGGGGCTGATCTTGTTTGCATAGGCAAACCCACCCCGCCTAGCATGAGCCCAAATGGTCACTTTGGCTGCTGTGGGATCCCCAGTTTCTCTGTCATTGGGGCAGGAAGACTAAAGTGTTGTTACCCTGATTATGTGAATCAAGGACAATGAAACTGTTTTATGACGAGGGACTCGTCATCAACTAAGTAGCACTCGCTAGACAAGGGACATGGGTTCCAAAACCCAGTGACTTGAGAGATGCTGGGGACAGATATTTGTACTTGATGGTAAGAGCCCCTTTTGAGGGCCTGAAATACCAATTGCACCATCTTCTCTCTCTACTGTGGAATATCAGAGCTAATTTTAATTCTATTAGGAGTCTAGTTACAGGCTGCTGAGCTGAATTTACATTGGGCCAATGGTGCACCAGCACTGAGGCTCCCCTACTACAAGCTGAAATCACTAAAGAGCTAAAATCACTGAGAGCTGGGGGGGGGAGGGGGCCGAAGATATGTTGCTTAGCAGCTGGCAGAGCAGTTTGTGGGACAACTGGAGTGGCTCCTGGGACAGCTGGTGGAGCAGAGCAGTTTGCGGGACGACTGGAGTGGCTCGTGGGACAGCTGGTGGAGCGGAGTAGCTGTCGGAGCGGAGCAGTTTGTGGAGCGGCTCACGGGATGGCTGGTGGAGTGGATGGGCTGGTGGAGTGGCTCACGGTGAAAGCTGCAGCAGAACCCCATGGAGAGGCGGGGCAGTCGGCCTTGGACCACGTAAGGTGCCCCTTAACACTGCTGCGCACCCCCACCTCGGGTTGGGAGGTAAAACTTGGCAGATAAACTTTTGAACTCTGGGGCTGCACTGACCAGGGACAGAGACTTTTGGGTGATTTTTGGGTTGCTGGACTCAAGAGACTTTAGGGGTGTTGGACTTTTGGGACTTTGGGTGATTTTTTTGGGTTGCTGGACTTACGACCCTGAGGGGAAAAAGATACTGCCAAACTTACTTGGGGGGGTGGGTCTTTTGCTCATGGTTTGTGTTATGAATCCTGTTTGTGGTGTTTCCCCAACATAATGCCGCATTGTTTCCCTCCTTTATTAAAAAGATTTTGCTACACTCAGACTCCGTGCTTACGAGAGGGGAAGTATTGCCTCTTAGAGGCGCCCGGGGAGTGGTATATAATTGTCCAAGGTCACTGGGTGGGGGCTCGAGCCGGTTTTGCATTGTGTTATTGAAACGGAACCTCTAGATACTGAACCCAGCCCTTGTTGCTGCCAATTCAGACGGGCAGAAGGGTTACATTTGTAAGTCCAGTAGCTTGCTTTTCTTGGTGGATATAGTTTAGTGGCCTGTTTTTGGTGTCCCTCAGTAACCCTTACCCAAAGCTTTGGCTCAAAATGAGCTATCTAAATAAATAAAGTATTGTGTTTCTATTTGATGTGAAGCACCTATCCTTTATAAGCTGATCATCTTTGATTGGTTTGCTGTTTTTATGAACAAAAATAACTCTTTTTGCACTCAGCTTCAGTCCCCTCGCCCCTTGCTACAAATTTTCCTTTGGCAATTATAAGAAGGTGAAGTAATGTTTGGGGAGTAAATATCCTTTACTTAGCTAGCCCAGTAAAATGTGGATCTAAAGAATGGAAATATTTCAAATTAAAGCCATCCTTCAAAGTGGTGCGATGCATAGAGAACACCATGCCTTTGAAGTTGGCAAGTAAACTAGTTAGTCACAGAGTTGAGATAACTGAACATCTCCCTTTGAAACATGATTGATGTGGCAGAAACTGATTCTTGGCAAAGATAGAATTTCTCAGTTGCGAAGGAAAGATGGACTGGCAGACAAACATTTCAGACCTAAAGAAAGGATCTCTCCTGAAAATTCCAGGTTTAAATTGCTTCGCTACAGCAGAATGCTAAAAAAGGTCTGGATTGATGTTACTGTATAAGTGTCACTAAATTTGCAGTCCATCACTAAACTATCTATGGAGTTAATTGCAAGTCCATCACCCAACTGAAATGTTTTAATACAGTCGAGTACTTGCCTTCCTTCAGACAACAACAAAAAAGCCCCAAGTACACTCATTATCCTGAAAAGTTGTTCACAACATTGTGAAATTAATTTACAACAAGCACAGGCTGTGACGGGTTCAGTCACAGAGACCCTCTTGGGACAGTCACCTGATGTGCTGAGACTACCTCTGAGCCAGTTTTCTCTGCCAGTTTGGGCCTCCAGAACCCTGCCTTGTTGAGCCAGACACACAAGCCTGCTGCAACACAGACCAGGTCTGGTCCACGCCCCCAAAGCTGCAGACTTAACTGAAAACAGCTTAAGAAGTGCTCCTGTATCCAGCACCCAGACACCCAGCTCCCAGTGGGATCCAAACCCCAAATAAATCCGTTTTACTCTGTATAAAGCTTATACAGGATAAACTCATAAATTTTCTGTCCTCTATAACACTGATAGAGAGAGATGCACAGCTGTTTACTCTCCCAGGTAGTAATCACTTACTCTGGATTAATTAATCAACAAAAGTGATTTTATTAAGTATCAAAAGTAGGATTTAAGTGGTTTCAAGAAATAACAGACAAAACAAGGTAAGTTACTAAGTAAAATAAATCAAAATATGCAAGGCTAACTTAATACACTAAGGATCTAGTTACAAATACTAACTTCTCACCCTAGATCAGGGATCGGCAACCTTTGGCACGCAGCCTGCCAGGGTAAGTACCCTGGCGGGCCGGGCCGGTTTTTTACCTGCCGCGTCCGCAGGTTCGGCCGATCGCGGCTCCCACTGGCCGTGGTTCGCTGCTCCAGGCCAATGGGGACTGCGGGAAGTGACGGCCAGCACATTCCTCAGCCCGCGCCGCTTCCGCAGCCCCCATTGGCCTGGAGCAGCGTGCCTGGCGGGCTGCGTGCCAAAGGTTGCCAATCCCTGCCCTAGATGTTATCTCAGGTACAATCCTTTTCAGACCAACGTTGTAGTTTATGGCCTGGGTCCAGCAATCACTCACACACAACAGGAACAAAGGACACCGTTACAGTCCTTTGTTCCTGTTTCTTTCCGGCATCAATTTGGGGTGGAGAGGCCATCTCTCTTGAGCCAGCTGAAGACAAAAATGGAGAGGCTTCCAGGGCCTTTTATATTCTCTCTCTTGTGGGCAGAAACCCCTTTGTTCTTCTGTGCAAAATCACAGCAACAAGATGGAGTTTGTAGCCACCTGAGCAAGTCACATGTCCATGAATGATTCAGCTTTTTGCAGGCTGACATCATTGTTTACATGTTAGTTTGAACATTCCCAGGAAATCTCCGATGTGGATTGGCATCTCCCAAAGTCCATTGTTAGTTAGGGTTACCATTCGTCCGGATTTTCCCAGACATGTCCGGCTTTTTGTATTAAAAATAGCATCCGGGGGGAAATTTGTAAATAGCTAAAAATGTCCAGGCTTCCCCCCCAATGCAGAGCAAGGCGTGGCTGGGAGGGCTGCAGGAAATTCAGCCGCTCGCATGGGGCTCCGGCAGCCAGAGCCCTTCCCCCGCAGCTTCAGATCATTGGCCGGGCTGGACTCCGGCAGCTGTAGAGCTACTCCCACGCTCCCTCCCTGCATTCTCAGATTGCCGGCTGGCCAGGCCGTTCGCATCGGGCCTCGGCAGCTCCTCCTCCCCCCCTTCTCCTTCTCCCCTGCTCCCCCTCCCCTGCTGCCCAGTGCCCCGCTCTGGCAGCACTGTGCAGGGGGCAGGGACCGGGTTGTGTGTTGCGCTGGGGAGCGCAGCCACGTGTCGGGCTCCGCGCGGAGCCCAACACCCTGTTCTGAGTGGCAGGGTAAGGGGGCCAGGGGGCTGGAGAAGGGGCAGGGGGTTTCTGGAGGGGGCAGTCAAAGGACAGAGAGTGGGGGGGG
>NW_020664561.1:15340769-15465148 GCF_002925995.2 Terrapene triunguis | reverse complement strand
TGGGGAGTGGTTGGATAGGGCGTGGGAGTCCTGGGGGCCTGTCTGGGGGAGGGGTGTGGATATGGGGCGGAGGTGTGGAGAGGGGTTGAGGCAGGCAGGGAGCAGAGGGGGTTGGATGGGTCGGGAGTTCTGGGGGTCCTGTCAGGGGGCGGGGAGCGGTTGGATAGGGCGTGGGAGTCCTGGGGGTCTGTCTGGGGGTGGGAGTGTGAATATGGGGCAGGGGTGTGGATAAGGGTCGGGGCAGTCAGGGGACAGGTAGGGTCCTAGGGGGGCAGTTAGGGTGGGGGGTTCTCAGGAGGGGGCAGTCAGGGGACAAGAAGCAGGGAGGCTTAGATAGGGGCTGGGGTCCTAGGGGGCAGTTAGTGGCAGGGGTCCCAGGAGGGGGCAGTCAGGGGACAAGGAGGGGGGGGTTCTGAGGGGGGCAGTCAGGGGGCGGGAAGTGGGAGGGAGTGGATGGGGGCAGGGCTAGAGCAGGGCTCCCCCTCCCCCCCAGTGTCCTCTTTTTTGCTTGTGGAAATATGGTAACCCTATTGTTAGTTAAGTACTCCCAATTACTTGAATAAACCCTTACCTTATGTATTTCCTACAGCAAACACTTCAAATACAAGCACAGAGCCAACGCGCATAACTTCAGACATAAAAATGATACATGCTTACAAATAGGATGTATATATTCAATAGATCATAACCTTTGCAAAGATATGTTACATGGCATATCTAGCACAAAGCATATTCCAGTTATGTCATATTTACACTCATAAGCATATTTCCATAAACGTATAGAGTGCAACGTCACACAGGCCTTAAATAGCACCTGATTTTTCTCTTTCACTCATGGCGTTTCAGCACTTCCGGTACTCATCAGTAATCAGTCCAAAAAGGTAGAAGGAAGCTAACTAGAAAAGTGGATGCTTCCAAACAAAAAGTGTGAATTCTACAAACAGCTAATGGTTGAAGGAGTGTGTCTTTTTTTTTAATTGTTTTTCTTCATGGGTCTTAACACAAAATTACCTAGTTTTAAAGCAAATGTGCCAGTTTCCTGTGTTTTAGACTCAGTTCTTAGCCATCTCTGACTCAGATTGCTTTTTAGAATTCCATAGTCTCACTTCATGTAAGCATGAGAGCTGCTATTGTAAGCTGGATAGAGGAATTTAATACATTACAGTGAAGCTTATTTTAAAGCAAGCTGAAGTACATACATTTCAATCTTAGCTTTTTTCCCCCCAATCAAATACTATGGCAATTTCATTAGCAGGGAGAGATGAAAGTAGGTGGAGGAAAAATGGGGTTTTTTTACTGTAGCTTTTTAATGTCATATACTATTTGTGAATGGAATTTTATTAGATGCACTGGAGAAAATGCACCTAATACTTCAACCCTTTATTTTCAGAGGTAAGGAGGAGGTAATGTGGGGGAAGGTGTTGAGAAAAGGAGATTAACATATTAGACATCCTAGAAATAACAATGCAAGTGTTAAACTAGAGCTTACAGGTTCTTAGTCAGCATCCAACTTTTATATTTAAAATCATGTTATCAGTCCACCAGGAAGAAGGGTTAAAAGTTTGGTTGCAACTACAATAGGGATGATGGTATACCACAATCTGCTTCTGAGAGCTGGAAAGACAACTACAGATAGTCACTATCTTGTCTTCATGAGAGTCTCCCTTGAACCAGAGCTCTGTTTTGGTTCAGGAGAGGGTCATATGTACAGAAGCACCTCTGTTGCTACCTACTTCTGCACTAGAATAACTGAAGGTATCTCTAGTCATGACTGCAGCTCAAGCTGACATACCTGAGCTAGAACAGTGAAGCTGTGAACAGTAGCGCCATAGCAGTGCGAGATAAAACACAGCTAACCCTGCAAACAATTACTCCGGGTTCTGGTGGGTTTGTATAGCCCACACTGAAACTCACATTGCTGCGGCTTTGCTGTTTTGGGACCTGAGCTAGCTAGATAAAAGCTACTTGGGTACGTTGGCTCAAGCTGAAGTCATACCTTGTAATTGTGGTCTAGACATACCCTAAGTTCCCTTCCTCTCTGTAACTGGTTCAATGGAGGGGCAAAGTTATGAGAGCCATCTTGGTGTTGGCACTAACGTTATAGAGGAATTATGTATGTGCATACTTGAGGTGGTGTGAGCTCCAAGGTTGACGTCTGCAATGCTAACATCAGCTCTAGTATAACAGCAGGTGTATTCTGTGCTATGATCAACACAGTGGTAAAGATCAACACAGTGGTAATCTTATAGGAAGTCATGTAAAAATAGACACAGCCGTAAACATACAAGTAAATTAGATTTGGGCAGGAAGTGGGGTGACAGTCAAAGCAGTTACACTTTCGGCCTTCTCTACACACACAAGTTGTACTGCTTTCATTATACCAGTATAATACAAACCCCCTAGTGTGGATGCAGTTACATTAGTGTAAAAGTGCTTCTCCTGGCATAGCTTATGCCTATACTGGAAGGGGAATAATCTAAACTAGTATAAGCACATTTATTAGTTAAACTGTACCCACACTAGGAGTTATACCAGTATAACTATATCGGTTTAAAAAAATCATCCCCTAACCAACGTAGTTACACCAGAAGAAAAACTGTACGTAGTAGACAAGCCTTAGACTCAGTAGCAGAAAGAATGAAAGGATAGTATCAGTGAGGTACAAAACCAAAAGCACTAATTGCTACAAATTGCATCTTGTGGGATTTGGATATGGTTTGCATGTTTCATTGCTTTCTTTACGTAAACTTTCCACCTTACTCCTGTTGAAAGAAATGTGTTATAAGTAACCAATGACTACATTACAGTACAGAGCTAATTCATAGAAAATAGAATGTTTCCAATTGCATAACAGTATTCGGTAGCTTAAAAGTGCAGTGTTAAAAATAATGACAACCTGAGACGCTTACTAACAGAGAAGGAATTTAAGTGAACATGCAGTACTAATAATAACGCTTTATATTTATTAGCGTGGATTGACATTTTTTCTTTAGTTTTTTAAAATGAAAAATGCCTTTTTGACCAAAATGAAAATTTTTATAGTTTTCCCAATTTTCCTTTTGATTGAAATTTTCTGATTTTTTCCCCCCACTGAAAAACCAGAAACCAAACCTGAAATTTTCAGTAAAAAATTTTGAGATTTGGTTTTCAAAAACTGAATTTTTATTAACCGCCCCCCCCCAATTAAACAAAATGTGTTTTGGTTTTTTGAAACCCAATAAACTCTTATGGGATTTTTAAAAAAATGTTTTGTTAAAAAAATGTCTTGCAAAAATTATTGGCATTTTTAACCAGCTCTAATATTTATATAGAAATTTTCATTTGAACTTTTTGTTTTCAAACTTATACATACACTGAGCAGCTACCTCTGGGATAAAATGTAGCAGCTGTTTAACAGTATTGAGCAACATTATCCAAAAGTTTAGAATGGGTAGTGAAGAAATATACCATATCCAATTATGGCCCTCAAATGCCAGATATACGCACTTTCTGAATAAGATTAGATAGACATGCATCACTGAACTATGAGAACAGGAAAAGTTGGGGAATCCCCTATATAAGGGGTGCATACAACTCAACTGTGTTCGGGAGCATCGAAGAAGACTGAATAATGTGGGACATTTATAATACTGTAGCTAGAAGCTGCTAGTAGAATAAATCTGACAATCAAGAACATGCCAAAAGCCTCACTGAGACACATTCAGGATTGTTAATTCTTACAATCATGTCAAGTTATTCACCTCTTGTCAAGCCAAATGGATCTCCTTCTGGGGACAGCCTGTCTCTCCGCTGACATCTGAGGTGTATGGCAGTATCACTGCATCTCAGAATGAAATAAAGGTACAGTAAATTTGGTGAGGCATCAGAAAGATGTTGCTGCAGTGCCAATTGTCAGCAATAAGATCTGCTGTAATGCTCACAGCCAAAAAGGTGAAAGACTTAAGAGAGAGCTGAAAGCTGAGAATACTGGTAACAGCCCCCTTCCTCACAATGTTTCACAGTAGAATGCTAGGCACCTGAAGTATTCTTAGGATGAATCTTGGTCCCTTTACAAATTCAAGGCTGAGTCCTTCATTAAATCATCAAGAGGCCTTTGGTCAAGAGCACCAATAAATTAAAAATGATTATTAATAATGCACAACCTTGGCAGGTCTTTGGACGCAGGTGGTATAGCTGGACTTTTGAGTGGAGTGAGGAAGGATGTAATTCTATTTGGAATAGGGAGCAAACTTGATATCTGTGTTGGGAAAATACTAAAGAGGAAGGGAGGGGTAGCAACATTATAGGGCTGGGCAAATTATTCCAAATTATGTGCGCTCTCTTGAACAGGCTATATCTGTATAACTTGTTTCTTTTTGACTGTCACCTCATCTTCAGATCTAACAAGCTAAGAGGATTTGGTCACATGAGTTATGTAGTTGGTACATAATTAAGAAGTTCAGTCCAGGCCCCCTGTAAAGCTACTACTACATTCTGCACTTCAGAGAATCTACAACTTGACAATTAATGCCATACAGCGACTGCCTCATAGCTCTGAGCACAGACATCCCTTCCTTATTTAAAAAAATTGTGTGTGTGTGTGTGAGAGAGAGAGACACGTTCTAAGTGAGTTAGCAATCCAAAACCCATGGACTTTCAGTGGGAGTTGGGGTATGTAATTGCATTAGTCTAATTTAAAAATATGCTTGCCACAGAAGCAGTAGAAAAAAAATGTAGAAAGGAATGGGTTCACTCAAAAATTAGTAATGTTATCTGTTAATGTCACTTGTGAAAAGCTTTCAGTAAGCTCTTCCAACAAATTCTCTTTTAAAGAAGCCTTACAATAAGGGAAGACACCAGTATATATTGGTTTGGTATACATTATTAACTTCAAGCCCAAATCTGAGTTCTTGCACCACTTATAGTCTGAAGTCTGGTAACCGGAGGTACAGCTACACCTCTACCTCGATATAACGCGACCCGATATAACACAAATTCGGATATAACACGGTAAAGCAGTGCTTCAGGAGGGCGGGGCTGCGCACTCCAGTGGATCAAAGCAAGTTCGCTATAACGCGGTTTCACCTATAACGTGGTAAGATTTTTTGGCTCCTGAGGACAGCGTTATATCGGGGTAGAGGTGTATTTGGATTTGAGTCCCCAGCTGAATTCAGAAAATGTAACCCATGCTATATAAATACAGTAGATGTCAGCTTATTTGGAGGGATGTCAGTTATCACATATAATAAACAAACGAGGCATGTTAATAAGGAGTTATATTTATATAGCGCTCTTCACATAGAAGGATCCCCAAGTGCATCACAAATGATGTGTATCTACAATATATGAATCATTTCACTCACAGGGGTTGGAATGTTGCAATAGTTTAACACCATCCAGCAACGCTACATAACACTTAGGACTGGGGGTGGGGAGATTTTTTTTAAAAAATATCTAGTTAGGATGTAATTATACAGATTGGAATCTGACCATGACACTTGGACTAGCAGAGTCAAGTTATGGGATCTCTTTTAAGCACCTTCAGAAAGGTCTTTGGTTTTACAAAAATTCCTGAGATTCCTAAACTTAGTCCATCCTTTTGGAAGTTAGCTGGCTCTCTAATTTAGCTCACTAGTTACTGCATTTCATAAACCGTTATCTACTTAGGACTTGTTCAAGTTCTCATTAAGCATAAAGTCAAACTGGCTTCTATGGGAATGACAGCTCAGATGTGAGTGAAGAGCCAAGTGAAAATTATGTAGTGATTTCACATGACAAGGCCATTTCAGACAAAAAAAAAAAAAAATTAAGCACATAAGGTTACACAATAGGAAATCTTGAACTTTTGCTGACCCCTGTCAATGGCAGTTTGCCAAGGGAAAGTTTTGAAGCTGCCCTAATGCTCTGTTTTGGAAATCTTTCTGATTCTAATGTCCAGTACTTGTATACCATTTTAAGAAGAAAATAAAAAGTGCTTAATTATGTTTCCAGGGTGCCATAGCTAATAAACTAAAATGCCTGCCGAAAACTGCTGTACTTACAGCCTGGAAATCCTGTATATTGGTAATTACCCAAACAATATAAACTTATGCAATATTAAACCACAAATGAAAAATAGATAAGAAAAGAAGGTTTTGCAAAGTAACAGCAGTATCATCCTGGAAAGAGAATGGGAAAGTGGATGCATATATATCAACTTCGATGAGTATTAGCCCACCTATCCACTGACGCTTTAAAAACTCCCACACCCCAATCTGGATCTATGCTGGTTATGTGATATGTATGTACCTCGTGAACTTTGTAACCGATACTCGCAATCCCCCATAACCCAAACCCAACCCCAGATGTACAGTACCTTCCCTCTTAACTTGTGTAAATTTGATTTCAAACATTAACTTCAAAATTTTTATACCTTTAGACTGCAATCTGCAATTATCATGACAACAGCCATGATGGCCTGAAATAGCTGGTCAGCCTCACCTGTTTGGTTTTACAATAGCATTGCAATCCCCCTATCTAGTGTAAAACAAATCTTGGCTAGGAACATGAAATCAAGTTGCCAAAAGGAGCACCTGGCATTCCACTACCTTACTCGTGGCCTTAGTGTCTGATAATCAATAGAGAATTTCCTGCTGTTAAAGAAAAACTGCCCTCTAATTACTCTCAGTATTCTAATCACTACTATCTGCAGTAATTGCAAAGGAGAGGAAATCACTAAAAGAAATCTACATCTCTTAAAGTATAATTAACAATTAAAATAGAAAAGTGCCATCTTGACACTCTGATGTAGATTAAAGACTCAGAAAATGCAGCTCAGCATTTGAGGGCAAAGCGAAAAGGCTGGACACTTGCAAAGTAGCTCTAATGTAAGTTCTATTAATTATCCTTTTTAACAGCAGATTGGTTTGTGTTTGAAAGGTGACGTATGCAGCTTTGAATGTCTGGGAGGTATTTGGATTCATGGTTTTGGTTCCAGCCCATCTCTACTCTTAGCAGGATTCTTTCATTCTTCTTGTAGAAGAGTCAGGGATAGTTAAACCTCAAAGGGTTTGAAGGTTTGGTTCTGATGTAGTTGGTTGGAGAATTTCCAAAACTTTAAAGTTTTGATGCAAAATGTACACGTCTCTCCTTCCCTCTGCTGCGATGTCTACAAAGCACTGGACAAAGGCCAGGGAGCTGGTGCACTGTGTCTACTGCTTGTTCAGTAGTCAGTATTGTCTCAGTGTTGCCTTCGGCTCCCTCCAGCTGTTTGCGGTATCTGTCTCTTAGACTGTAAGCTCTTTCGGGTGGGGACCATCTTTTTGTTATGTGTGTGTACAATGCTGAGTATAATGCTACTAATAAAACACAATCTTGGATTGTGTTCTGTTTTTGACCAGCTCTTCCTGGATGTGTGACTATTTATCAGAACCACTCCCCTGCTCTGTGGTATTCAGCATGGTGCAATAGATAGGACACCTCAGAGAGTTAGGTGCTTTGTTCTGTTCTTCATAGGTTCTTATACCACGCTTATCACCGTAGTAACTGAGTACCTTCCAGTCGTGCATTAAGCCAGTTGACTACTCATCTGTCACGTGTTGTTTGTTCTCATCTTCTTCCCAGAGGGTGCAGAGGAGTGTCTTGTTTTAGTGGTTTTTTTACATTTATTTATATAACTTCAGTATACTTGTTGGCATGTGTTTTTACTGGAGAAGGCTGGGTCAAAGAAATGCATCTTGCTCTTGGAGTGGAAAGTTGTAAGGTCCTTATTTCCTTAGTGAGTTCATTCTACAGTCTTGGACCCTCCCCGCCTTCAGAGATGGTTCTGTCTCCTGCACAGACAAGTTTTACTCTTATAGTTGAAACAATGAGGAGTCCTTGTGGCACCTTAGAAACTAACAAATTTATTTGGGCATAAGCTTTCGTAGGCTATAACCCACTTCATCAGATGCATGGAGTGAAAAATACAGTAAGCAGGTATAAATATACAGCACATGAAAAGATGGGAGTTGCCTTACCAAGTTGGGGGTCAGTGCTAACTTATAGTTGAGAGTTCCAAAGGAGCATAGTTGTTGGCCGTGGTCTTTGTCCTGCAGCTTGAGATGGTCTTTTAGCTACCCTGGGCCCAAGTCCTGGAGCGCTTTGAAGATAAGCATTGAAACCTGGAACTTGATTAGAAAGTCTATGGAGAGCCAGCGTAGTGAGTGGAGGACAGATGTGATATGCCCATGGTAGCCTGTGTTGCTGAGAAGACACACTGCAGTGTTCTGTACTAGTTGGAGTTTTCTAGATGCTGAAGGCTTCATTCCAAGGTATACTGCATTGCTGTAACTCAGCCAAGAGGTGATGGAGGCATGAATAACTGAGGCCAAGTCTTCTTCTGTCATGAGTATTCTAGCCAACCAGCAATGTAGAAAGCATTACTCGCTGCTGTTGTGACATGAGAGCTCAGCATCAGTGAGGAATCCAAAAGTACTCCTAAACTATGGACTGAATTCACCAATCGTTGATATGTATCTTAGACTAGACCGGGGCTACAAACCCCTGAAAATACTTTCCTCTGTCCTCCAGCATCACCTCTGTCTTCCTCAGGTTTAGGTTCAGCCAGCTGTTCATCCATGAGCTGATCTCATCCAAGCACTAGACCATTGTGATGGTAGTGGTGTGGTTGTATGTGGGGAAGGACCGGTAGAGCTGTTTAGCATCTGCATATTGCTGGCACTTGAGTCCATGTCATCTGACCAGTTAATCTAATGGTTGCATATAGATGTTGAAAAGTGATGTGTTGGAGAGGGGAGACATTGGTTAAAATTCGGTCACCAAAATGAAGGGAGGGAGGGATGATTTCCGGGCCTCTAAAGTTTAACCCCTCTCTGGTTAAATCCTCCTTGGCAGAGATGACTTGTCCTTGGGGTTTATAAAAATATGTCCTGCAGAGCAATTTGGCCTTTAGAATAGACCGGATAACACCAGAAAGAGTTCAATTTATGTCAGCTGAAGTAGGCAGGTCGGGTAATTCACTTATAGGAGGCTCTGGAGTCTAGCATTTTTTCCCCAAATACCTGCCATTTGGTGCAATGACATATTGAGGACCGTTTTTAGAAACAAGTTTTAAACATTACTGTCTAAATGCAGCTTACTATGCATTTGTTTGCCAAGTATAGTTGCCTCAGTCCTTGGAAGACCAGGAAGGGGCACCTCTGAATGTCCCCTTAATAAAATTGCCCCATTTTAACCAGGTGACCGTGAATGATATCACTCTCCTGAGGATAACAAAGAGCGATAAGGAATGGATGTTGTCTGCATGCCAGCAAACACCGGGACCATACGCTGCCATGCTTTGTTATGCAATGATTCCAGACTACGTGCTACTGGCCTGGCGTGGTAAAGTGTCCTACCATGGCGGACGGGATAAGGCAGCCCTCCCCAGAAACCTTTTGCAAAGGCTTTGGGAGTACATGAAGGAGAGCTTTCTGGAGATGTCCCTGGAGGATTTCCGCTCCATCCCCATACACGTTAACAGACTTTTCCAGTAGCTGTACTGGCCGCGATTGCCAGGGCAAATTAATCATTAATCATTAAACACGCTTGCTTTTAAACCATGTGTAATATTTACAAAGGTACACTCACCAGAGGTCCCCTGTGTGCCCACAGGGTCTTGGGTCAGTTCGGGGGTTACTGGTTCCAGGTCCAGGGTTATAAACATATCCTGGCTGTTGGGGAAACTGGTTTCTCCGCTTCCTTGCTGCTGTGAGCTATTTACATTATCTTCAGGCTCATCTTCCTCGTCCCCAGAACCCGCTTCCCTGTGTGTTTCTCCAGTGAGGGACTCATAGCACACGGTTGGGGTAGTGGTGGCTGCACCCCCTAGAATGCCATGCAGCTCTGCGTAGTAGCGGCATGTTTGCGGCTCAGCCCCGGACCTTCCGTTTGCCTCTCTGGCTTTGTGGTAGGCTTGCCTTAGCTCCTTAATTTTCACGCGGCACTGCTGTGCGTCCCTGTTATGGCCTCTGTCCTTCATGGCCCTGGAGACTTTTTCTAATATTTTGCCATTTCGTTTACTGCTTCGGAGTTCGGCCAGCACTGATTCATCTCCCCATATGGCGAGCAGATCCCGAACCTCCCGTTCTGTCCATGCTGGAGCTCTTTTGCGATCCTGGGACTCCATCACGGTTACCTGTGCTGATGAGCTCTGCGTGGTCACCTGTGCTCTCCACGCTGAGCAAACAGGAAATGAAATTCAAACGTTCGCGGGGCTTTTCCTGTCTACCTGGCCAGTGCATCTGAGTTGAGAGTGCTGTCCAGAGCGGTCACAATGAAGCACTGTGGGATAGCTCCCGGAGGCCAATAACGTCGAATTCCGTCCACACACACCCAATTCCAACCCCCTAAGGCCGATTTTATCGCTAATCCCCTCGTCGGAGGTGGTGTAAAGAAACCGGTTTAAAGGGCCCTTTAAATCGAAAGAAAGGGCTTCGTCGTGTGAACGTGTCCAGGCTTAATTCGATTTAACGCGGCTAAAGTCGACCTAAACTCGTAGTGTAGACCAGGCCTAAGAGAAAGTGTTTTTATGTTTAAACAGGAAGATGAATAAAGACCTTCTTCAGTTCCTCATCCCTCCTTTCAGCAGAGACATCCATCCCTGGTGCAAAGGCTTTATCACAAGTTAAGCTGGACATTGTTGTGTTTGGGGATTTTTTGTGTGGAAGCCCCTTGTTAAAGTGCTCTATTCTGAAAGGTCATCATGAGCTTTCATGGTCTGGCCACCATTTTCAGTATCAAATGTGCTCCATTTATGAGTAAGAAGAGATTATTTTCCTAGTTGTCAGCCCTGCAAGCTGCTAGCTTGTGCTCTGAACATCCAAGTAGGTTCTTTTCTTCTTGGGTATCATCACTGTAATAAAGGTTCTGCTTGCAAAATTAGTCCCTCTGCAAAACCTGTTCAAAACCATTGGCTTCAATTTTGTAGAGGATGCTCAGGCTGGAATAGAATCCAGTTCACTCCCTGTTAGCTGTTCAGGCTCTCTGGGACTGAGAAGAGTAAAGAGCAGTAAAAGCCTTCATTTTTATCACTTGGACCAGTAGATATAACCATGAATACACACCTAGGAAGCACTTCTGTTAAGTAAGAAGGTGCCTTTTCATAGTCCAACCAGACTTTAAAATATTGGTAGCATGTCAGTGAATTTGACTCGGGGCCATATCATGCTCTCAGTCACTATCAGCAGTTGAAGCTGTATGAAAGGGTGGAGGACAGCACGCTATATGCCCTACTACTGCGTGGGAGTTGCATTTGCTATCAGAAGCCAACAGTGTACTAATTTCTCCTCTGGATGAACATATTCAGCCGCCATTGGCATTACCTAGAGCTGTGCAGAAGATATTTGTTGCAAAGCTGAAAGCATGACCCTGAACGTGACCTCCTAGGGAGCTTTAAATTGTGTGATTTCAGGTTTCAGGCTGTGGATGTTGAGACTGGTTACATGGATTGTAGAACATGGTATTGGGTCTGGTTCTTTGAGTGGCTGGCCTATTCCGGGGTCTTGGGGCCAGGGGGGAGGGTAATCACCAGAAACTATTTTCACTTTGATTCTTGGAGAGAGAAATTAAGATGCTCTGTGCTAAGTTGTCAGAAAAACAGTTTATGCACATTTTCTTATCAAGATAACAATCTTACAGTTTGGGATCAGAGGAGAATCAGCTAAAAGAGAGGTTAAAATCTGGTATTTTCTGAGGCTCTCCCAAGAGGGACACATTTAAAAAGTTGAAAATTAAAGGAAGGAATATTACAAAACTCATCCTTAAAAAGCACTACTCTCCTCTTCAGTATTTGCCCTTTGTTAGTTTGAAGACCTGCCTGCAGTGGTCTGAGATCCAAGCTCTCCTCCTTTGCGCCATCACTTGCAATTCTTTGTCCATGGTTCCTAAAAATGAGCTGGAAAGCTGTTTATCTCACTGCAAACAAAGGATTAACAGCAATAATAGGAAATCTCAGAGGGAAACAAGTGTTCAGGTATGACACATGCTGTATGTTCATAGCATTGATCTTGCACAAAGTGACCTGGAAATAAAGAGGAGTCACCAAATCTAATCATTGGTGACTTGATCCATCTCTGTTAGCTCCAGGCAAAGTCAAACACTCAAAAGTTAGGAAATGCAGACAGGAAACTGACACACAGAGAGATTAACGTCAAAATGGGATCCAATCTGAGACATCTAGGACCTGATTTTTTTCAGAGTGCATAGCATTGTATAGAATTTTATATGTTCATAGTACAGCTTCCATTGATGTCAGTAGAGCACTTCTACAAATCAGACCCCAGGGTCTCAGATCAGGCACCCAAAAAATGCGGAACAACTAATCAGTGATCACATGTGATTTAAGTGATTTTCCCAGCATCACATAGTAACTCTGTGGCAGAGACAGGGATAGAATCTAGTTCTCCAGGGGAGCATTCGATTGCCTTAACCATGAGACCACCCTTTCTCTTCCAGTAATCCCCTGCTTCATTCACTACTCATCTTCCAACTTCTTCAACTAATGAAGCAGGGGTCCAACAGACAACAGCCTCCTTCACCACACAGCTCTAAATCATCTCCAGAACGTGTCCTTTCTCAGTACTGAGTAGGGCAGGGGACCTGTGGAAAAAATAATTTGTGATCATGTAATTAAAGATTGTTACGGGGCCAAATTAAGGTCACACCGGCAACATTTTAATGTATTTTTGTGTGTAATATCCTAGGTTTTTGAAAAAGCAAACTGAAAAAACAGATTTAATCATGTGGCATCATATTGATACCCACATGGGCCATCAGCAGGGTTGGAACCTTTAGCTCCACTGCACAGACCTCTGCCACATAAGCTAATGGCGTAACTGATAGCAGAAGTAGACTGTCATCTCCTGCATTGACCAGCAGTGGAGGGTGATGGTCCTGAGATACTTTGCTAGTGGGTTTCATAGAAACTTGCGGAAAGCAGAGGAATAGTGAAACTCAGCAATCCTGGGTTCCATTCCAGACTCTGGACGGGAGCATGCTCTACCCATTTTCCCCAAGCCTGAGCCTTCTGGCCCTGTCCGAATCCTGTCTCTGCCGCCACCTCCACCCCCAGCTTCTTATTCCAGTCCCTGTCTCTTTGCCCAGCAAGTCTGCCCAGCAAGTCTCTCTCTTCCGGACTCCCAGTCACAGTTTCCTTGTCCTTGTGCATATATTCCCAGCTCCCACCCTGCACCTTGGTTCCTTCTCAGATCAGTCTCCCCTTCGCCCACCTCCTTTCTCCTAACCTATTCCTTCCCATCCAGTGTCCTTGCCTTGCCAATCCCATTCTCCTCCAGCTCCTCATCCAAATGTAATCTTCCCTGTCAAAACTATTGGCTCTGTTTCCCTCTCATCCCAATTCCTAGTCCCAGTTTCCTTCTCACCCACTACCAGCCTCCAGTCCAGACTCTCCCACATCTCCCAGCTCTGATTCTTGTCCCTTTTGCATTTAAATCAGGCAGCTCCCTCCTCCATGCTGCCTCAGCCCAACAGGAGGGGCATTGAGGGCACAGGAGAGACAGACTCCTTGCTCTGACTTCTAGTGCCTGGCCCCCTACCGGCTGACAGCATCCCAGAGCTGCAATTGCAGGAAAAGTCCTGCTCAGCCCAAGGCTGGAGCACAATCGGCGTGAATCGAATCTTCTGGGAATTTAGCTACTAAAAATCTAAAAAGTCTCTACTGAGCATTTGCAAATTGCAATTTTTCAAAGGCTTATAACTTGGTCAAATTTGGGCATATTTTCACAGGAACAGCAAAAAGACTGACACAGGCCACCCTCCTGCTGAATTTCAAGTTCTTGCTGCAAAGCGGGTGGGTGCTGGAGTGTCTCAAATAAAAGCTCCCCAGAATATTTTAACATGGGCAAAAGAATGTATTTTTCCCTAGCCTCATTCTCAGAAACAGCTAAACTGTTTTCAAAACAAAACAAAACAGAAAAAACCAACTCTGCCTGGGACAGTGACCTGGCATGGAAAATTTCAGCCCGAATAGTTGAAATGTGGCGGTTATAAGCAACTGAAAACAGAGCCTTATAACGGGACATGTCAGGCAACCTTGATAAATGCAGTGCTACCAGCCCTGCCTATCATAACACATACTGACACCAATCAGTGTTGTCTATACGTAGGAAAGACTGATGAGTAGACGATTAGGGCTGTCACTATATAGATATAATTTACTTGTGCAGTGCTTAAATACCACAGTGGTTATTTCAAAGTTATATTGGCATAAAATTGTTGTAATGCAGAGGAGAATCAGGCTCCAGAGATGTAAGGCAAGTGAAGAATAGAGGGGGATTGTGCACAATCCAACCCGTAGCCTTTTGTTCTTGATTTGTACTATCTCCAGTCATTTGCCTATTTATACCCATCAACAGATGTGACCTGGGATCTTCCCCCATTTTTTCCATGATGCAGTTGAGTCATTGGCAGTTAAGTCTCAACAATAGCTTGTAAGAGCAGAAACAAAACAGCATTTAAAAACATGTCCAGAAGCCTTGGGGATCAATTTTCCAAAGGTCTTTAAATAAATCCTTAAAACTTCTGTGAGGTTTTGACATTTCACTGTCTGAAGCTGGGACTGCATTGGAAACAGCACAGCAAATTTGGCTGTAGTCTGACTTAGAATGAAGTAAAATGAAAGCCCCAAATTGTTTCACTGCATTACCGTGTGCGAGTATAGCAATCCTCTGCTTAGAATGAAGTTCTGTAAAGAGCAGGATCTGAGTAGAAGAGAGTTCTTCTCTGTTGATTTGTGTCCATCTCTCTGCATGTGTAGATATGTTTTTTTTCTTTAGCAAACCCATTGCTCGGTATGAGATTTATAACTGCAGCAATTCATTCTTTAAAGGCAAATATTAAATTAAACAGCATGGTTTATCTTTAAAAAATGTAAACGTGGAGAAGTGGCTATTCCTCCCACCTATGCCCTTTACCATCTGAAAGTGCCTGAGTAACATAGAAAGCTGAGATCTTAGGTTGTATATGCAGGAGACAGAGTGAAAAAGCCTCTAACAATCTACCCATAACTGCCGTGACCTCACCTCTGGCCTGCACAACCACCCTCTGACAGGGTAAGAGGAGAGACGTGGTGAGCACTTTAGATCAGTTAGGTTCTCTGAGAGTTATCCTGGACCTGAACAGTTACTGACAAGAGAGAGATATTCTGCTGAATTATTCAGAGGTGTCAGCTAGAATCTAGACTAGGGTGAGACCACAAAACTCATTTCAATTTAGAATAGACTGGGACCAAATTCTTGGTAGATTAGGCCAGTGTTTTATCCACTGAACTGCTCCTCTGACATGTCTCAACTTTTGGATTCATCAGTCACAGATACCCTCTGTCAAAACCTTTGACAAAATATTATATTAAAAATCTCATCACACCAGCATGTACTTTTATGTGCGTTTTCATGTCTATTAATGCTGGTCATCTAGTAATGTGTGTACAAAACTGCTTCACAATCCACTTCCTTTTCTTTCTCAATTCACCAGTTTTTATGATATCAAAGTCTCTTCTGTGGTGACAAACTGTCAAAAATTGTTACATTTCCAAAGAAAGGGCATAGGCAGAAGAGGCTGGTTACAAAGCAGAACACTTCAGTTTGCACAAATATCCTGGGAAGCAGCAATAATAGGAAAAGAAATATAGAAAAAATTGCATGATTTCATGGGAGTTTTGAGCTCAGCATGGGTGTCAGAAGAACTGCATGCAGTGGAAGGCAGGTTAGTTTGATTTTTGACTAACTAGGAGTTTAGGGAGCGGTAAATGTTCAAACTGCTGCAAAGAGAGGAGAGTACAAGGTGGTAGAGTTTCATAATTCCTCCCATTTATATCAAGAGGAGCCACAGAAATAAATCCCCCTTTTTCCCTGCTCTTGGGATCCTCTGGATCAGTTAGTCAGTCTACATCTCCCTGTCATTCAACTTAATTTTTAAAGTATCACACAGGGTCTAATCCTTATGCTGCACCAACCCCGGTGGAGGGTTCCGTTCTTCCCAGCTCTCCATTGGGTGGCCTCAGATTCACTCAACAACCTTTACTGTACAGCTCCTGTAGATGAACTAGCCCTGCCTGCTGCACCCCTGTTCTAGTGACTGCTGGTTCCCCACAGCAACAGCTCTACTACCCCCACCCTCAAACAGCAAAACTCCATCCATTCCATTGCAACTAGAGCTCTGATTAGCTATGGAGGAGGGCCAGGGTTATAAAGGTTTTAGAAGCAGTACCTTGAATGATACAGGTATTGTTTTTCTTGTGTCAAACTGTCCCACTATTAGAGCTGGGTGAAACTTCTTTTGGCAAAAATGCAGATTCAGGTCAACCAAAACATTTTGCAAATTAGTGTTAATTTTGCCAAATTTTGGGGGTAAAAAGCACACCAACCAAATCATTCCCCAAAATTAATATTTTATTTGAACATTTTGAAATTAAACATTTTGATTTTTTATTCGAGATTACTTTTCTTTGAAATTTCCTTTAATTTTTTGTAAAAATTATCCTAAAAATGCTTGAAATTCAAATGAAATGGTTTTTTTTAATTTTCAGTTTTGTGTCAATCTAAAGCATTTTTTAAAATTATTTTTCAGCATTGCCAGCAAATTGAAAAATCCATTATTTGCACAGCTCTACCCATGATCCACATCCCCACGGGGACATGACACATTATTAAATAATATCAGGAGAAATTCCCGAAGCAACTGTAGTACAGAATATCAGTCTTGGACCGATACAGAACAAGCACTGGAGAACAGCAGCACTGTAAACAGAAGAGTCTGTGATTATCCCAGTTCCACTTTAACCCAGTGGGCCTTTGGGAAAGGCCGTATTTCTTTATCCCATTTTTGGGGGCCTGCATAGCCTTTTATTTCTATTTACAGCTAAGTTCAGCTCAGTGTGACACACGTACTGTACTATATCTGTCGCGTTGTCCCACTACACTCAGCATGCTTGAGACATTACAGTTAAGTATTAGATCTGTCCAGCATGACAAGATTTTTCCAAGGAAAAAGAAAAGTATGTCTTCACATTTTGTAGGCCCTGGGACAAAGCTAAGATGCATGTCTATGTGAATAAGACTTTAGCAATTAGCAGCATGTCATGGGACTCAATAGAGAAATATAACTGATGCTGATCAAAGAGTATATGTAGAGTCCTGCAAATCTGCGGATATCCGCAGACCATGTTTGCAAATCGCGGATCAGATGTGGATACAAATTTTGTATCCATGCAGGGCTCTATATATTTGATTTTGTTATTCAGTAGATGATATGATCACTTTTACTGAACCAAAACTGAAAACTAATCCCAACTATGTGTAGTGATTAGAGCAGAGCATTGAGCAACAGTTGCTATTTATTAGTGAAGAAGTTCAAGTTGGACTCCCCCTGGCTTAAATGGGAAGGATCTGCTACTAGGGCGTTCTCAGTGAGAGACTGTCACCTGTGCAACCCAAATTCCAGGGGTATGGCAAGGCCTTCCTTTTTGCTTAGGGTGGGATTTTCAAACACACTCAACACCAGCTTAACTCTGCTTCCACTACAGTCAATGAAAAAGCTCCCATTAACTCCAGTGGGACTAATGAAAATCCAACCCTGTAGCTTTGGGGGAAGGAATGGGAGAGACTGGGTCATGATTGCTTCTGTTTTTTAGAGAAATAAAGTTTTGTTGGGGATTGGTGTCTACTTATGATTGGCTAGATTTGTGGCTGAAGGTATGTGAAAGCTGCCAGATTTCCCTTTCATTCTAATTGTATTTTTAACTTTTGGTAGAACCCTGGCACCTAGAACCCTGGGTAACACTTTGTGGTTTTTTTTTTAATGAGATCCATTATACATCTAAACACAATGTAGTGAGTATATATATACATACAGACACACACAGAGACTACATATGTGAATGTGCAAATAATAGCCCAAAGAGGACACAAAGCATACATAATTTGCACCAGGCTGGACGTTATGTATTTCTAAAGATGATCCCCAAACATGGTAGATCCCATGGGATTTGTGGGAGGAGGTTATCTCTATTGAGGTTCTGCAGGGATTCTGGCCACTTATTGCTCCCCTTTGCCCACCTGTCTGGCTGTGCAACGCCAATGGATCTGCAGCTTTGGGTTTTCCTGCAGCTCCCTATTCAGCTTTCTCCAGTCACTGGTCACATGTGGAGGAAGGGCTGCTGCATCAGAACCACAGCTCTTAAAGCCCCACTTGTATTTTCATACAAGTATTCTGGGTCCTTTTATAGGTTAGGGGACCACAGAAACCTTAATTATCTAAGAAAATAAGAGGAGCAAGTCAAATCGGTTTAATGAAGGAACACCCATTGACTCTGCCCTTGCTTGGAAGGGTGACCATCCTAACTTCCAGCACGTTGCTGGTACCTACAACATACAAGAGTTTATATGTTGCAGTAAACCCAGAA
This sequence comes from Terrapene triunguis, assembly GCF_002925995.2. NCBI lineage: Eukaryota > Metazoa > Chordata > Testudines > Emydidae > Terrapene > Terrapene triunguis. The sequence goes on along the minus strand of NW_020664561.1, from coordinate 15,446,730 downwards.
AATAAATAAATGGAGATATCCCATCTCCTAGAACTGGAAGGGACCTTGAAAGGTCATCGAGTCCAGCCCCCTGCCTTCACTAGCAGGACCAAGTACTGATTTTGCCCCAGATCCCTAAGTGGCCCCCTCAAGGATTGAACTCACAACCCTGGGTTTAGCAGGCTAATGCTCAAACCACTGAGCTATCCCTCCCCCCCAACATTGGATGGACCAGCTCCTAGGGAGGTGGAAAATCACATCAAAAGGGAGAGCCTTTTCAGCATTATTCTATTCGAACGTTCAATGAAATAGGTCATTTGGAGAGAGATTTTCAAAGGCACCAATGGCTCCTGGAAGTTAGATGCTGAGCTGCCATTTGCAGCTTAGAAAATCTCTCCCATATTTTTCAACTGTGAAAGCTGTTCTCATTGTCATAAAGAAACAAATCAAGATGCATGTTCGAATCTTTGGTTTTTTGTTTTAAAAGTCACTTGCCCTACAAATAAACATGCTTTATATGAAATATTAACCTTCTTCCAATGGGCTACATAAATATTTTTAAACTTAGCACAAACCTCAGCATGTTCCACATGATTTGCAGAGAAATTTCTTCAGGATATCCTAACACTGTCCACTGGAGAATCCTACAATAGCTATACTTTGTTATGCAGCTGTATTAAAGAATAAAATCTATATAAGAGTGATGTAAAACTTCCAGACTCATTTTACTCTTTGAGATCATCTGGATTCTCTGGGTCTCATACAGCATAAATATTGTATTGATTCACACATCTGAAGGGATCTCACATGTATACTGGGCATATCAACTGTATTCCTCTTATCTTTAGCCAGTACAGTAGAACCTCAGAGTTATGAACACCAGAGTTACGAACTGACTAGTCAACCACACACCTCATTTGGAACCGAAAGTATGCAATCAGGCAGCAGCAGACACCAAAAAGAAGCAAAGCAAATACAGTACAGTACCGTCTTAAATGTAAACTACTAAAAAAATAAAGGGAAAGTTAAAAAAAAGATTTGTCAAGGTAAGGTGACTATTTCTGTGCTTGTTTTATTTAAATTAAGATGGTTAAAAGCAGCATTTTTCTTCTACATGGTAAAATTTCAAAGTTGTATTAAGTCAACGTTCAGTTGTAAACTTCTGAAAGAACAACCATAATGTTTTGTTCAGAGTTACGAACAACCTTCATTCCCAAGATGTTCATAACTCTGAGGTTCTACTGTATAATGTATTTAACGGGGCATTCAGACTAGACAGAAAGGAAAATTAATTATTAAACTATTTGACTGTTATTTGTTGCAACATCTGAGATTCTTATGGCTGGTCTATATTGAAAAGTTACATCGGCATAACGACATCTCTAACACTCCTGCGAGACTTAATTGACCCGACCTAACCCCCAGTGCAGACAGCAGTAGGTAAATGAAAGAATTTTTCTGTTGGCCTAGCTACTGACTCTTGAGGAGGTGGATTACGTACAGCAACATGAGAACCCCTCTAGATGCTGTAGTAATTATCTACACTGAAGCGTTACAGCAGCAGAGTTGCAGTGCTACAGATGTGCCACTGTCATGTTTAAAGTGTAGACATAGCCTTAGGCCTGGTCTACACTAACCCCCCAATTCGAACTAAGGTACGCAACTTCAGCTACGTGAATAACGTAGCTGAAGTTTGAAGTACCTTAGTTCGAACTTACCTCGGTCCACACGCGGCAGGCAGGCTCCCCCGTCGACTCCGCGGTACTCCTCTCGCCGAGCAGGAGTACCGCAGTCGACGGCGAGCACTTCCGGGTTCGACTTATCTCGTCCAGACAAGACGCGATAAGTCGAACCCAGAAGTTCGATTGCTTGCCGCCGAACTAGCGGCTGGGTATAGACGTACCCTTAGATTCACCGGACAAATAATCAAGAAGATAGAACACAACAATCTTACTTTGACTAACATCTCATTTGTATTAAAAAATTGACACCGCCCTTGCCCCTAATGGTTTCAGATGAAGATTATATATTTCATTTGTTGATCTGGACTGTGTGTAATGCAGCTGCATGCTGTTTAAAATCTGCTGCCTTCTACATCAGAGGTGTGTGCATTTCAGTGACAGATGTAGTGATCCCAGTGTATAGAATCAATTTAAACTACTCAAGGGGTCAGCAAAATCAGTTTCCTAGAATAGTGATCTCTAAGTGTCAGCCAAAGTTGTATTGGAATCTGTGAGCATACTTTAAAGTGGGTGTTTAAGGGAGAAGGATAATTGTTGGATGTGGCCTTAATGCTAGTTTCTGTGTAGTTTGTAATCCTATTTGGAATCTTTGCACGAAAGACGCTCTAGTATGTTAAATATACATGAGCTGTTTATGGGAGTCATAGGACGACATTGACCAAAGGAATAAACCAGCCTGAATATAAAGAAAAATGTCCCAAGAGTGAGATCTGCAGGACTATGGAAGAGCCTCTCAAGAGAAGTGTTTTCTAAGTCTAACAGACCCTGGTATCAAGCTTACTGTTAGAAGGGTGTATCAGGGAGCTCTAGATAAAAATGCTTAAAATAAACACAATCAAGAAGCCAAAAATCCCTCCTCAAACCTGCCCTCTTGGCTAAACTAAAATGAGCCTTCCTACTTCATTATAACAGACTCTCTTCTCTATTAAACTTGAGCTAATTCAATGATACTGTCTCTGTCCTAGACAGCTATTTTATACAGCTCCCTAGTTTAAACAATTAGATCTTGATTATGGTGTAAAGCCCAAATCTTCAATGTTAGCCTAAATACCTTTGAATATCTGGGCCTAAGTGTGGAACACTGCCTCATCACCCCAACCCTTTCCAGCTGTTGGTATGTGGGCAGCAGGAGATTTAGTCTGAGGTGAACTCCCCTGTCTGGCAGTGTAAGGAGTAGGCCTCTGCCTTCTGTCTTATTGAGTAATGAAGAATATTTGGGGAAACACTACAAAGAATGAGGAAACACAACCATGTCACTTGTGTCTTTTGATAGAGGCCTATATGCACTTTGAAGACTAATCGTGACCAATGTATTTCAGCCAAGACTCAGTTCTTGGTTGTACGAAAGCAGCTGTCACTAAAGTCAAAGATGAATAGAAGTTAGAACACAGGATTGGTCCTACAGTGAAGAGGCCAGTTGCAGGTAGGACACCCATTCCTCTTTCACCCACACAACTTTAAAAAAAAAAAAAAAAAGGCCGGTCCCAGATGAACATTCCCCTTAACTCTAAGTCTGCACCTGTCCCTTACTTACACTGCATTATTTTCACTAACATTGCAGAATTAGCATCTGATGTATATGAACTGTATCATCACTGCCCAGCTGGTTATGTTCTATCTTAACTAGGGACAGGATAGTTTTTAAAATCTCAGCTTGGCATCATACATTTCTCCTGGGGAGAAGAGGAGGGATGTATGGGATGGTGGGGGTCTGAGGAAATTAGATGAGGGATAGGAGAGATTAGAGGAAAGGTTTATCCTCAAAACTTTGCAAGAATTTGTCCACAAGCTGTAACCATTATTAGCACTGGCAGGGTTAAGTATAGCCAGCACCAAACAAGAATATGCTGGAGACAGACTACCAAACAGCATAAGTGTGAATTTCCTTCAATATGCATACAGCGCCCATCATTGCTAATAATAGGAGTTAAGTTGTGAACAGAGATCAGAATAGATCCCCCTGTAGGGAAATGACTTAAATTATAGTTCACGTATTTGCTACAGATACTAGCTTCTTAGATCAGTTAAATATTGGGAAGTGTGACAAATATTGTCTTCTAGACGAGCCTCTGAGTCACGTCCAAGTTTCGTGTCTCTGTTCCCCAAGGACTCTGGAAACAAATGGTATTTTTCTCCTGATGTTTTTTAAATTTCATATGCCAGGAAGTGATGAGAAAGATTGAGCACATTGTTTTTAATTTGTTATTAATTTTTTTTTAGGAACTGTGTCTACAACTGGAAACAGCTCAGGACATGAGAAAAATACTGTTTGCTAGCCCATTCGGCACAGCGTATCAGAGCATGACTGCTGCCAACATTCTAATGATGATTATTTGTGCTCTGAGGAACCACTAATATCGCTGGATTCCTCCTACCCTTGCCAATGCTAGTCATGATTCTGACCTTATGTTCTAGTTTGAGAGCAAAAGGCCCTATTTTTTCCTTTCTGTTAATTGTCAAGTGATAAATATAGTTAGTAAAGTGACCTTCTACTCCCATAAAAATCTACTAAAGTTTAAAGCCCAGAATATGAAATTTAGCAGTGCTATCTCTGTAATTGTGGATCAGCCCATCCCTTAGCCTGCAGTTATATTATGTGAGTGTAAATATGGTTAACGAGCAGTGTCAACTATCTTTTAATAGCAATGGCAGATTTTTTTAAATTTAAAAACTTTATCAGTAGTAGATTAAAAATATTTAGTTTTAAATAGACATTTATTAAATATCAAGAATGAAATTCTATCCCCACTGAAGCCAATGGGAATTTTGTTATTGACCTTAATTGGCCCAGAATTTTACCCTGAATACTAAGGGCCAGATTCTCAGCTGGTGTAAATTACTTCAGTGGAGCTATGCTGATTTGCACCAGCTGAGAATCTGGCCCTTAGTATTTGGGGTAAAGGAACAGATCCTCAAATATATTTAGGCTCCAAATTTCTACTGAAATCAATGGAAGTTAGAAGCCTAAATACCTTAGAGGGTCTGACCCAAAATGAATAAAAAACGGGTAAGAATTCTATAACAGGGATGTGCTGTCACAGGGTGAGCTGGTCCTTTAAGAGGGTTGGGGCTCAACTACACCTGTGACACACTTTATTCACCTCCCCAGGTGTAGGTAATGAGCAATGTAATGTAGCAGGTGGATCATGTGATTAACCTAGGCCTGCATAAGAACAGTCTGTGGGGGGTCTAGTGAAAAGCAACTTCTGAGGGGTCTGAATGAAGATGGATTTCCGGGAGCACAGCCCTGGAAAGTCAGGGTTCTATAAGAGTGAAAGGGCTGGGAGTGTAGGAAGAGTTCCTGGGAAGAAAACATGAGACAGCTGAGGCTCTAGAGGTGTGGCTGGACTAGTTGTTTAGGGTTCTGAGGACTGGGATTCCATCATAAGTGCTGGAACAGGGGGTGCTCTTGCAACCCCTGGCTTGAAGTGGTTTCTCTGCTATACAGGGTTTACAGTTTGGTTCAATGGCTCTCAGAACCCCCACTCAGGGCCGGCTCTAGGCACCAGCAAACCAAGCAAGTGCTTGGGGCGGCACATTTTCAAGGGCAGCATTCTGACCGTCTTTTTTTTCTTTTTTTTGCTTCAGGTGGCAAAAGCCTAGAGCCCGCCCTAGCAGCAGCAGCGCGTTGTGTGCAGTGGTGCCCTGGGGCCGCTGCAGTTCGTGCCGCGGGGGAACAGCGCCCGCACCTTGGGCTGGGCTGGGCAGGCTCTGAGCGGGGGACACTCGGGCTGGGGGCTGCCTCTTGGGGTACACGGAGCCGCCTGCAGATGCTGCACAGCGGCCGCCCCCCCCAGCGCCGCATCCGGGGCTGGGTGAAGCGGCCCGAGCCGCCCAGGGACTGCGGCAGGGCGGCCAGAAGCAGCAGCGGGGCCATAGAGGGCGGGGTGCTGCTGTGCGGGTCCCGCGTCCCGCTCTCCGGGGCTCCACTCCCTCTGGGGCTACCCTGCCCCGGCTCCTCAGCTCCCTGCCGGGGCGGTCCCCCGGCTCTGCCCGGCCGGTCCTGGAGGTAGGAGTCCTGGCTGGAGGGACCCTGAGCTGAGGCGTGGCCCGGGAGCCCCGCTGCTTACCCTGACCCTGCCAGCGCTGGACCGGCTGGAGGTGAGGGGGTAGCAGGCAGAGTCAGTACTGGTGGGGGGGGAAAGCCAAGGGGTGGGGGGGTGGCCAAAATTTTTTTTGCTTGGGGCGGCAAAAAACCTAGACCCGGCCCTGCCCCCACTATGCACATTGTTCCAGCATTCCTGGAACCTATATAAAAAGATAAATGTGACTTTGCCCTGTAATGCTACCTAGGCTTAGCGAAGTAAGGTAGTGACCCTTGCAAACAAGGGGCAGATGGAAATACTGAGTCTAATCTAGCAGAGGCTAAAGCTGAACTCAGGGGACAGTGTTGTGGAAGAGAAACAAGACCCTTGGGAAGCAATAACTGTGCCCAGTTAAAGACTGGAGTGAAAAACTCCTCCCCCCACCTCTTAACAATCCAGAAAGGACTGACTTCTCTACTTGGTTGAAGGTCTAAATCACTTCAGCTGGAAGATTGAGAGCAGTCCCCTGTGTAAGGAGAAACTAAGGCAAAAGATAGACCCAAAGCTAGACTGGTAAGTCCTTGTTCCAATGTTTAGTACATGGATTTTAAGTGTAAGGAGGCTTTTAAATATATATAGTATGTAAAATTTAAGTCATTTAACCTGCAGAGTGAGTGCTAATCTGGATGCCTGTTTGAGCATTTATTTATTTTTAAAAGTTTATATTGAGAATTCCTAATCCAGGAAGAAAACTTTGGTTGCAAGCTTTTTGAGCAAGGTCTATCTTTTCACTATGGTGTACGGTGCCTAGCACACTGGGGCCTTGATTGGGGTGTGTAGGTCCTACTGTAATAAAAATCATCTTAAGAATGAAAAAGCAGCATAGGTGAAATGGAATTTGGGGGTTAGAGTTGTCCTATAATATGGGGCTGAGCTGGTAGGCAATGAGAAGGAATAGAGCCTTGTGTGTACCAAATAGATGCTTGGTTTGTGTCCTGGCATGTGTTTAATATGAGACTTTCCCAGAGCCATAATTTTGGGAAGGGGAAGAATGAGTTATCCACTCAAGATTGGATGGCAACATACAAATGGAAAGGTACCAGTCTGAAAGGTATGATGGCTTGTCTTTTTTCTCCTGTAGTGTCTATAATACTGATAGAACAAGTTTTATTTATTATTTTGCATGACACTGCTCTAGAGCATCATCTGGTATACTGTGCTCTGTGTTGTCAAATGTAGCCATGGCTCCTCCTAGATAATAACAGTATTAGTATTATCACGTTGTTAGTGATGCTGTAGTTAAAACTGTTGTGGGGTTCATGTCTTCAAAAGGGCATAACTTAGCCATTAAAATTCCCTCCAGCCTGACTTTTTCCTTAAAGGATTTCAACAGAGGCGGAGACAGTACAACATTAAAGGATGCTCTAAGATTTTTAAGAAAAAAGCTAGAAGCTGCTGAAAATAATTTCTGACCAGCTGCCTTTAAAAACTTTAGAATCATAAGCCATCGGTACTTATTGTAGATTGATGTCTTTGATTATTTTGGAGAACACTTTTTTTTTTTCCTTAAAGGAAAGCAGCAACATACATCCAGCTAAAATTCTCTACAGATTTTTTTGTATGTAAGCTATGTAGCAGTCAAATTGAGACAGTTGTAATGACTCCTAAGTAGCCTTCATATTGGTCCAATATTTTGTTTTTCGTCATCTTTGTGACTTCCACCATCTTTGATCTATCTATGTTATACCATTAGTTTTACAGAAGAGTAAAACAAAAATCAGGGAAAACTGATTTGAGGACAATATTAAAAGCTATAGCTAGGCTGAGTGCTAACTTTCATCTTTATTCAGGAAAGCACTTCAGCATGTGATTAAGGCTAAACATGCACTTAATGTGCTCTCGAAGAGGGATACCATTAAGCATATGCTTAAATCAAAGTCTAAGGACATTATAAACATATCTGAAGGGTGTTAATACTGAGGAAGGAGGAGAATTATCTAGGATGATACAAAGAGAGAATTTCATCCTTTTACTCCTAGTTAAGAAAAGGTAAATCTAGGCTAACTGTCAGGAAGTTTTTCCTGATTGTATCTATGAAGTGTGCTCTGAAGTGATGTAAATAACTGGAGACCTACAACTAGTCTAGACAAAGGACTAGAAGAAGGTACTGCATCTGGAAGACCTAAAGTCTTGCCCCCCTCTTCTATGATTCTAGAAGAAAGACCAATTTCAATGTTTTCCCACCACTTCTGCCCAGGAATAACTTGCTAATATGAAACTGTTATAGATCAGACTCATATTTTCCCCCTCAAATATTTAGATTTTTCAAAAATCTAATATAGCAATAGCTTCACCTTCCAGTCCTTAATCCTCAGTGACTCCTTACTTATAAGTCTGTTTTTATAATATGCACTATTACTTGAGAACTTCCTTACTGTTTCTGTTCTTTACTGAATCTACTTTAGTTCTCACTTCCTAAAATAGACACTGTAATTGAAGCGTAGATACATCACAATTACACTGCAGTTTTGCTTTTAGTATATAATTACTGCTAATTCATATAACCAAAAAGTCAACTCTGACTGAATTTTTACTACTGATTTCCCCTTTAGGTAACTCCTGATAAGTGCTGTGGGTAGTGCTGCAGGCTGGCTTGCCTGCAGCAGTATCCAGAAGCCGTTGTTTCTGTACTATGCGGTAATATCCAGAATCTTTAACTTCAAGTTCTTGTGGAGTCACAGATTGTACTCTCCTGTGTCAAGGAGAAAAAACAAAGCCTGTTTGTGCTGCCAGATCCTCTGAACTGATTATACGCTCAGGGCCAAAATCTGCTTTTGTTTACATTGGTATAAACCCAGAGTCAGGTGAAGCTGCTCTGGAATTACACTAGGGTGAACAGAACTTGGCCCACATTTATGCAATTCCATATTTTGACAGGACATAGTGGCCCTTTAAGAGAGGCTGTGCTAGGTTTGTAGCTGTTGAGAGTTGTGGATGTGCAGCAGTGTGTTCCGGGAAAGGGTAGGCATATAAGACACAGAAAGTTAGGTGACTCTTGACACACATGTGGTGAGAGTGGTAGCTGCTTGGGTGTGTGTGGGGTCCTCTCCAGAATGGGCCTTGGAAGGAGCCTGGATAGTACCTAAAGGTGCCTTAAAGCTGAGAGTGGGGAAGGAGAAATGTTGGGCAAAAGAGTTTATTTAGAGAGAGAGAGAGAGTGTGTGTGTGTGCGTGCGCGCACTTTGTCTGAAGAGTGTTCTGGGTAGACTCTGTAGTAGCATGTGGAAAGCCTAGGGTGAGTATCTACTTGCTTTCCAGAGTCCAGGCTTCCAAAGAGGGAGAAAGGATATCCCCATTCATCCACTTCCTGCTATAGGTGTATGGGAAGCTGGTTATATTCCTGATGAAGAGTCTATGATGGTTCTTGGAGTACCCAGGACCGAGAGTCCCCTTGTTTCCAAGAGAGACTTGCTGGTGCATAACTGGGGCCCAGCTCCCAGACACCTCCAATCTGTTCGCCACCCAACCAGTCTTTTCTGGACTATGCCAGCCCTTACTTTGCCTTGCAGGCTAACAATAGGTGCACCCCAGTCCTCGAGGTCCTTTGAAGCATTCCCCTGGTAGTGTTCAGCTTACCTTCTGAAGAGTGTTATCCACTGAACATTCAGTAATACCAGGTCTATGGCCCAATAGAACAGTGAACATACCAGCTTGAATGAGTCAACCCAGGATCAACTCCTTGAGCGCTGAGTTATGTTACAGTGAAAGCAACCACAGATTTATTCTCAAAGGTTAAAATTTAAGAGATGGTTGGTAAGAATAATGGAAACAAAAGGATTACATAGAAAACAAAAGCATAACATGCTTTTTAGAGCTTTAACTTAACAGGCTAACCCCCTGTCTAGAGCAGTTTTATCTTCCCCCAAAGTCTTTTGCAGCATTTCCAACCAAGGCTAGTTGTGATCCTGTTTTCATGAATGTGGATGCAGTTTGTTTACTTCCTAGGTGTAGGATAATAGGGTGCTTTCCTTGTCCCCCAGTTATTGTCCAGTAAACCTGTGAAGTGCATCCCCAGATAAGGCTCTTCTCTTCCCGTTCCCCCGCCCCCACTGCTCTTCTCTTCCTGTTAAATCTCTCAATCCTTCAACTGTCTTTCAATCTGACTGGTGATTGTGATAATACTCAATTCACATTTCTACAGATAAATGGATAAACAACTCTGGTCTGGCAGGAACTCAGTTCTTTACCTTTGCTGAGAATTAACTCCTTGATACAAACTATAAGAGCATACTTCCATTATGTATATGAAATGCCTTAAATAGTATCAGTACATAGATTTTTACAAAGATATTAATAAGCAGTATGACTTGGCTTTCCTTTGTCCTGATTCTGGTATGTACATCCTGGTTCAATCTATTTACCCCCTTGCCAGTTGGCATTGAGGGGTTTTTAGGGTCACAGAGTTCAGGACCAGATGTGGTTGGATACTGTTTATTTGGACCCTTTTGTCTAGTTACCTTTGAGCATTGTACCCCAGCCACAGCCATGAGTCAGGCCTCAGGAGAAACAATTGGGAAGGAAGAACTCCATGAGGAGGTAGTTTATTTGGTTGGGCTCTTGTGGCCAGGCTAGCCGTTAGTTTTAGATCTCCAATAACCTGGAAGGAGTGGTGCTTAATGTGGCTGGAGGATTAAACAGTTTTTTATTTGAAAGAGAAACGGAGGTAGCTGCTGATCACTTTAGGTTGAGGTAAGAGATCTGAGACACTGATATATGTGCCGAAACAGCCATCTAGTGAAGCTAACATATTGTAGGGGAAAAGTGCTCACTCCTGTAGACCCTCACCTAAAGGGGGGGTGGGAGACTATAATCCATAGCTTTTTCTGATAGTAGAAAGGGAATTGGTCATTTTATGATCTCTTGGAATTCCACACTTGCAAGGCACAGTGTAGACACTTGATGTCTTCAAGGGCATTTGTGGTTGCAAAGCACTTCATAAGATGAGACAAGATAAATTAAGTGCACTTTAGCACCTCCAGAGAGGCAGTCTCACATCACAGGATCAAACTCTGAGTAAGTGCAGCAGGACTGCACTCCTAGACTGAATTACTTGGTTCAAGCTACACCTCAGCTGGTGTAAATCAGTATAGCTTCATTGATGTCAGGGGAGCTTTGGTGACTTACAAAAGATAAAGGGCACACTATCAGCTGATGTTACAGGCTCCAGAGGAAGAGGCATGCTAATCAAACAAAACAGTGTAAGCAGGTGAATGTTATAATCCTGGAGAAGCAGTAAGTGGGTAAAATGGTCCATGTATTCAGGGCCGGCTCTAGGTTTTTTGCTGCCCCAAGCAAAAAAAATTGTGGCTGCTCTTTTCCCCCCCACCCCCACCCCACCCACATCCCCCTGCCGCCCCAGCCCTGGGCTCCCCCCCACCAGTGCTGACTCTGCCCGCTACCCCCTCTCCTCCAGCTGGTCCAGCGCTGGCAGGGTCAGGGTAAGCAGCGTGGCTCCTGGGGCCGCGCCTCAGCCCAGGGTCCCTCCAGCCAGGACTCCTACCTCCAGGACCGGCCGGGACCCGGGAGGGCAGAGCCGGGGGACCGCCCCGGCAGGGGGCTGAGGAGTCAGGGCAGGGTAGCCCCAGAGGGAGTGGAGCCCCAGAGAGCGGGACGCGGGACCCGCACGGCAGCGCCCCGCCCTCTATGGCCCTGCTGCTGCTGCTTCTGGCTGCCCTGCCGCAGTCCCTGGGCAGCTCGGGCCGCTTTGCCCAGCCCCAGACGCAGCGCTGGGGGGGCGGCCGCCGTGCGGCATCTGCAGGCGGCTCCGTGTGCCCCGAGGGGCGGCCCCCAGCCCAAGTGTCCCCTGCTCGGAGCTTGCCCGGCCCAGCCACAAGGTGTGGGCGCTGTTCCCCCTGCGGCACGAAATGCAGCGGCCCCAGGGCACCACTGCGCACAACGTGCTGCTGCTGCTAGGGCCGGTTCTAGGCTTTTGCCACCCGAAGCAAAAAAAAAGTTAAAAAAAAAAGACGGTCAGAATGCTGCCCTTGAAAATGTGCCGCCCCAAGCACCTGCTTGGTTTGCTGGTGCCTGGAGCCGGCCCTGCATATATTAGTCTTTTCAGAAGACCCCTTTAGTAAGGTGAAAAGCTAGTTAAGGGTGCAGACTTCATAGGTCTACTCATGCTCTCTGTAGTGTTGAAGGAAACCAACTACCCATGGACCAAATTCTGCCCTCAGATAAGCATGTTCAACTCCTGTTGAGATCAACTGAAACTAATCCCTGGTCTACACTACAAAGTTAGGTCGATTTTATAATGAATGAGTCTACACAAGCAGCCCCGTTCCATCGACCTAAAGGGCTCTTTAAATCTATTTCTGTTCCCCCTCCCCAGCAAGGGGAGTAGCGCTAAAATTGACCTTGCTGGGTCGATTTTGGGGTAATGCGGATGCAAATCGACGTTATTGGTCTCTGGGAGCTATCCCAGAGTGCTCCAATGTGACTGCTCTGGACAGCACTTTCAACTCCGATGCACTAGCCAGGTACACAGGAAAAGCCCTGGGAACTTTTGAATTTCATTTCCTGTTTGGTTAGCGTGGTGAGCTCAGCAGCACAGGTGACCATGCAGTCCCCCCAGAATCACAAACGAGCTCCAGCATGGAGTGAATGGGAGACACTGGATCTGATTGCTGTATGGGGAGAAGAATCTGTGCAGGCAGAACTCCGATCAAAAAGAAGAAATGCTAATATATATATGCCAAAATCACACAGGGCATGATGGACAGAGGCTACAACAGGGACACACAGCAGTGCTGCGTGAAAGTCAAGGAGCTCAGGCAAGTCTACCAAAAGACAAAGGAGGCAAATGGTCACTCTGGGTCAGAGCCCCATACATGCCGCTTCTATGATCAGCTGCATGGTATTCTAGGGGAGGGACACTACCACTACCCCCCCACTGTCTGTGGACACCTGCAAGGGAGGGGAGAGACTCATGCAACACAGAGGATTTTGTGGATGAGGAAGAGGAGGAGGAGAATGCTCAGCAGGCAAGCGGTGAATCCGTTCTCCTTGGCAGCCAGGACCTTTTCATCACCCTGGAGCCAATAACCTCCCAAGGTGGGATCCCCAACCCTGAAGGCGGAGAAGGCCCCTCTGGTGAGTGCACATTTGTAACTACAGTACAGGGTTTAAAAGCAATAGTGTTTAATGTTTGATTTGCCCTGAAGACTTGGGATGCCTTCACGGCCAGTACAGCTACTGGAAAAGTCTGTTAATGTGTCTGGGGATGGAGCGGGAATCCTCCAGGGACATCTCCATGAAGCTCTCCTGGAGGTACTGTGAAAGCCTTTGCAGAAGGTTTCTGTGGAGGGCTGCCTTATTTCATCCTCCATGGTAGGACACTTTACCATGCCAAGCCAGTAGCAAGTAGTCTGGAATCATTGCAGCACAAACCATGGCAGCGAATGGTCATGGGTTTTGGTCACATTCAAGCCACATTCGGTCTATATCTTTCTGTGTTAGCCTCAGGAGAGTGATATCATTCATGGTCACCTGGTTGAAATAAGGGAATTTGTGTAAGGGAACAGTAAAAGGACCCCATTCATGCTGGGCTGTTTGCGCTTGGCTAAAAGGGATCATCCCTGAGAATAGCCACATGGTGGGATGAAGGGATCATCCCAGAAAATAGCCATGCGGTGGGGTGGGGAGAGGTGTGTGCTGCACATCCACCCGAAAACCACAGCCCCTCCTTTTAAATGGAAAACCCAACCGGCATTGCTTGCTATGGGAAAGGAGGGTGCCGCAGTTTGAAAACATTGCCACATGTTATCAAGGCGTTAGAAGCCAACCCCCCGTACCCTTTGGCTTACCATGGCTGCCTGGAAACCGAATTCTGTTGCCCAGCCGTGTGTGATGTGTCACCATACTGGCAGGCGCTCAATATAAAAGGCAAAATGCGACCTTGTACCTAAAGCACATGTGCTGTCTGCTGTGAATTGCTTGATTCACTGTGAGAGTCTCCCTTTTGTTCTCAGAAAGGTATCTTAAATTTTACACTCCCTTTTTATCCCTCCGCAGGTGCAAATGTTTCTATGCTCCCCCTATCCTCTCCCTCCCTGCGGTTATCGCAGATTAGAAGGTGGAAAAAAACGCACTTGCAATGACATGTTTTCCGAGCTCAAGCAGTCCTCCTGCACTGATAGGATACAGCTGAATGCATGGAGGCATTCAGTGGCAGAGTCCAGGAAAGCATTAAGTGACCACGATGAGAAGAGGCAGGATGCAATGCTGAGGCTAATGGGGGAGCAAGCGGACATGCTCAGGCGTCTGCTGGAGCTGCAGGAAAGCCAACAAGAGCACAGACCCTTGCTGCATTCACTGTACAACCGCCTGCCCTGCTCACCAAGTTCCATATCCTCCTCACCCAGACACCCAAGAACGCGGGGGGGAGGGAGAGGCTCTGGGCACCCAGCCACTCCACTTCAGAGAATGGCCCAAGCAACAGAAGGCTGACATTCAAACAGTTTTGATTTGTAGTGTGGCTACAATAAGCAATGTGGCCTTGTCCTTCCCTCCTCCCCCTACCCCACCCAGGCTACCCTGTCAGTTATCTCACTTATTAAAAAATTAATAAAGAGAATGCATGGTTTCAAAACAATAGTGACTTTATTTCCTTTGCCAGCTGTGATCGAAGGGGGGAGGGTGGTTGGCTTACAGGGACTTAAAATCAACAAAGGGGGCGGGTTTGCATCAAGGAGAAAAACACACAACTGTCACACCATAGCCTGGCCAGTCATGAAACTGGTTTTCAAAGCCTCTCTGATGCGCAGCGCCCCTACCTGTGCTCTTCTAATCACCCTGGTGTCTAGCTATTCAAAATTGGCAGCCAGGCAATTTGGCTTAAACCTCCCACCCCGCCATAAACATCTTCCCCTTACTCTCACAGATATTATGGAGCACACAGCAAGCAGTAATAACGATGGGAATATTGGTTGCGCTGATGTCTAACCTAGTCAGTAAACTATGCCAGCGAGCTTTTAAACGTCCAAAGGCACATTCTACCACCATTCTGCACTTGCTCAGCCTATAGCTGAACTGCTCCTTAGTACTGTCCAGGCTGCCTGTGTATGGCTTCATGAGCCATGGGAGCAAGGGGTAGGCTGAGTCTCCAAGGATAACTATTGGCATTTCAACATCCCCAACAGTAATTTTCTGGTCTGGGAAGTAAATCCCTTCTTGCAGCTGCTCAAACAGCCTGGAGTTCCTAAAGATGCGAGCGTCATGCACCTTTCACCGACATCAACGTGGGATGGCCAAGAAAAGTCCCTTGTGATCCTCCAGTGCTTGCAGCACCATTGAGAAGTACCCCTTTTGGTTTATGTACTGGTTGGCAAGGTGGTCCGATGCCAAGATAGGGATATGCGTTCCGTCTGTCGCCCCACCACAGTTCGGGAAACCCATTGCAGGAAAGCCATCCACTATGATCTGCACATTTCCCAGAGTCACTACCCTTGATAGCAGAACGTCAGTGATTGCTTTGGCTACTTGAAGCACAGCAGTCTCCACAGTAGATTTGCCCACTCCAAATTGATTCCCGACTGACCGGTAGCAGTCAGGTGTTGCAAGCTTCCACAGTGCTATCGCCACTTGCTTCTCAACAGTCAAGGCAGCTCTCATCTTGGTATTCCTGCGCTTCAGGGTGGGGGGAAAGCAACTCAGAGTTCCAGGAAAGTGGCCTTACGCATGCGAACGCTATGCGGTCCCACCAGTTTGTGCTTGTTTGTCGGGCCCAGAATCGGCGTTCCACTGTATCAACCAGCCTCACTGCTGTCATGATGTCCCAAATTGCCACAGCCTGTGCTTTCAGGAATGTCTGTCCATATCCTCATCACAATCGTCCTCGTGCTGCCATCTCTTAGCCAGGTTCTGCACATACTGCAGTATAATGTGCGAGGTGTTTACAATGCTCGCAACAGCAGCGGTGAGCTGAGCGGGCTCCATGCTTGCCATGCTATGGTGTCTGCACAGGTAACCTAGGCAAAAAGGCACGAAATGATTGTCTACAGTTGCTTTCATGGAGGTTAGGGAGGGGAGAGTGACGACATGTACCCAAAACCACCTGCAACAATGTTTTTGCCCCATCAGGCATTGGGAGCTTAACCCATAATTCTAATGGGCAGTGGAGATTGCGGGAACTGTGGGATAGCTTCCCTCAGTGCACTGCTCCGTGAGTCGATGCTAGCCATGGTAGTGAGGACACACTCCGCTGACTTAATGCGCTTAGTGGAGACATACACAATCAACTGTATAAAATTGATTGCTAAAAATCGACTTCTATAAAATTGACCTAATTTCATAGTGTAGACATACCCTAAGTCAATGTGGACAGAGGCAGAACTTGAACTCAGTACTAGTTACAAATGCCCTTTGTGAAGCTCTTCATTTTCCCTGTATCACCAGAACTTCTGATGTTTAGTAACTACCTGCAGTGCCTGGTTATTAAAGAGGGCCAGATCATCCCTGTCACTTCCATGAGTGGAAGGGACTCTGCTTCCTGTTTCGCTCCTCTCCGCCCTCAGAGATCAATGTCTTTACAGACATTGGACAGACATACAGACAAGGAATGGCTGCACTCTGTCTTATTTCTCCACAGCCTTCCCCACCTCTCACATATTGGCAGGAAATACCCAAGTGAGATAATGATGACTCTGAATTCCCCCACCCTCTTCAAGGGGGTGGAGCAACCAGCAAGGGAGCCTATGATATTGTAGCTGCTCCTGGAACCTTGCTGCTCTGGGGCCCAGTGGGATGTGGATGGGGCTGAGAGTATCTGCCTGGATGGCCCTGGCCTAACTCTGAGTTCATACAATTTCTGTTCCTCTGTATGGGGAAAATCCTACAGAGGAGTTGGGCTGGCTCATACTCAATGAATTCACATATTGAGTCCTGTGTTGACTCCTGGGCAGTCTTTCTGACTTTCATTTAAGACTTAATGTACTACACTATTTCCAAAAATATTTGACATTTAAGTAATTCTCAGTAAACAATGTTAACTTTTGTACTAATAATTAAAAGCTACTGAGCAATGTCTCATCCATACTCCCTCTGTCCCCTACTATCCACCCCATACAAAGTAAATCTGGGAGCTGTAGACAAGTCACATGGGTCTTATTAAAATGAGCAGCATGCTATGAGACCCTGAAAGTTCAAGTGGGTTTGAAACTCTCTCCAAAAGACAAGCCACAAACATGAAAGCACAGAATATACCAGCTTGGGAAGCACCAAAGCAGATCTGCTTCTGAAAAATATACCAGTTGCTTCTATGACAACACTAGAAATATACAAGAAATAATACTATGCCTCCCACACATTAGAGAGAGAGAAAGCTGCCTGCTGGCCCTGCAGTGGTGCACATAAAGTTTCCTGCACTTCAAAGTCTGGGGCCCAAATCCTGTATTTCCTGTCTATGTACTTACTACAATGATGAGGTATATATCTAAATAATCATGGGAGCTTTGCGGAGGCCTGGTTTCTCTTTAGAACATCGTGGTATGGAGTGCAAACTTCTCAGCATCTTCATGGTCAGGACCTCTAGCAGTGTGGGTCTGTCACTCTTTCAGTACATATCCTACCATCCCTGCCCTCAATCGCTTCATGGGGAGTCCTGCGCTGGCTGTAGCCCTAGTATAGTCACCTGTGAATCTAAAGAGGGGGGCTACTTGAGGGTGCTCAGGCAGAGCATGTAAAACACTATCTGGTGGCTGAGGAAGGCTGAAGGGTGTGGGGACAAGAGAAATTAAGTGCATCCAGAGAGAGAGAATATTATGGTTGGGGGACTGGCCTGAGTCTAAAGACCTCTAGGTTGAAATCCCAGCGTTGCACCAAACCGGGTGGCCTTGGGTAAGTCACTTAGTGTCTCTGCCGCCATTCCCCACATGTAAAATGGGGATACCTCATGGGAATGTTGTGCTGATAAAGGCATTAATGTGTTCTTAGCACTCCGATACTATGGTGTATATGGGGATATAGACAGCGGGGGAAGGGCTTGCTTGCTGAAAGCTTTGTTCTGGGTCTATATCCTGGATTTGACTTGAGGGCTGCACAGCTTCCTCCAGGTCTCCAGGCTGTCACTCAGTTGAGGAGACATCGCCCCTCATGCAGAGGTAATGGTAGAGGCAGTCCCTCTCCCATGTCACCTCCTTCACCTTAACAGCCACAGAGGTCTGTACCCTAAAATTCCACCTGACCTGCTGGAGGCTTCCTGCCCTGCAAGATGTATTCCATTCGCATTTGGTTCCTGCACCACAGATGCTGTCCCCCTGGAAGCCAAGTGGGATTGTGAGGCTCCAGAAGCTGAGGCAGGGCTTGGATGGCTATGAAGCAGTTCATCGGGGGTCTCTCACCTATGGATCAGACTAGCACCCACTGGCACAGTGGTGTGGCCAGGCTCCTAAACCACAGAAAAAGTGAGTCAGGATTTGATCCCAAAATTGTTGTGTGTCTAATTACTTGAATACTATTGCTGTGCATGGATGATGGGGGGGGGGGGGAGGTTGATAGGGGGAGTTGGGAATCCTGAATTCCCTTTGCTGCTCTGATAGTGACCAGGGACAAGGCACAATCTCTCCGGCCTCTGTTTATCCCTCTCTAGAATAGATGTACTAATACAGTACTCAGAAGGACGTTAAGACTTGTGTAGAGTGCACTCTGGGATCTTGAGCTGAAAGACAATAGAATAAACAGACTGCAAGGTAGCTGCAAAGTATTAAATTACTGTAGTACATACAGCATATTTCATCCAGCTGTGAACACCCCTCTTCTCAAATATTTCATTAAATGAGTGACGTGATAACTTCACTCACTGCAAGGTTAAAAAATCCTTTAAGTTCTCTGAATTCTCAGAATTATGAATTTGGCAACTTGTTCTTGTCTGCAAAAGACTGCCCTCACAAGTGGTATGGAAGAGATGAGATAATCACAACCAAATATCTTTGATTGTAAAGCTCCCCATAAACCCCCAGGTACAGTGATCCATGCTCCAGAGAGCTCAGCAGTGTGTGGGGGAAAGAAGATGGCAAACAGCACAAGTTTCAATAACTCCAACTGAGCAGAGATGAGGAGGAAAGGGAGATTGATGCATTCCTAGTTCCTCCATTTCTCCCGATACCCAGCTTCACAGTTCAGAGCATCTGCACTGTTTCCCCTTTGTAGTCTAGCAAGGGCACCTGCTCTCAGGCTTCCAGCTCCCTCAGCTGTCATCTTTCTTGGGTGAAGGCCTGTATTTCTCTCCCTTTTGACCGAGGTATCTCCAGGCTGCATAGGTCCATGTCTTCACTGTGTATTTCCCAACACAGATAGGATACCTAAGGACATCTGCATAAAGCAGCGCACAAGCGACCAGGGGCTGCTAACAGGGAGTTTCACAAGGGAGTTTGGAAGGGGAGTGGGAAGGGGCGAGGGTCCCTTGCCGGTTCTATCTGTTTTCTCTTTATTCCCCTTAAAACTTTAAACTTCTTGCTTAAACAACCCTTTCAGCGGACAGGGGGCTGCAGACGGGAGTTTGACAGAGGGAGGCTTACGATGGTTAGGAAGACCCGCAACACCTGTGCCAGCACTGCTTCTGTCTCCTCCACCTGCGCCTGTAGCCAGACAGAGCGCCTGAGCATGGATGCTTCTACCCAGATTCTGGTGTGGTTTTGCAGAGACTGTAACTTGCAATTTCCACTTACTGATATCCAGGCTGGGGGGACCATCCAATGTGAAAGGTGCCTGCTGGTGGAAACTCTCAGGCAGCAGGTGGGAGAGCTACAGGAGGAGGTGGCTAGGTTGAGAAGCATCCGAATCCACGAGCAATTCCTGGACAGTGTCCATGTGGAGACAGCTGAGGTAGCTGTCCCAGTACACAGGACTGCTGATACACCACTGGTGGAGGAGGAGATGGCTCAGGGTGGACACTGGCAGCTGGTTTCTTCTGGCAGCAGGCAGTGCTCCACCCCTGCTCCGAACCCTCCCGCTGTGGTAATAGGTAACCGTTATGCTCTTCTTGATACAGGAAAGAAGGCATCATCCCCTACAGTAAAGGAGGAGAAGCCTCGTACCCCTAAGGCTGGGAGGTCTGCTGCCACCACTGCGAATAGGAAACGTAGGGTAGTGGTGGTCGGAGACTCTCTGCTGAGGGGGACGGAGGCGCCCATCTGTCGCCCTGACATTTCATCTCGGGAGGTATGCTGCCTGCCGGGAGCCCGTATCCGAGACGTTACGGAGGCATTGTCGAGGATTATCCAGCCCTCTGACTACTACCCCATGCTACTTATCCATGTGGGCACAAATGATACTGCGCGGTGTGACACTGAGCAGATCAAGAGTGACTACAGGGCTCTGGGAGTACGGGTGAAGGAGTTTGGAGCGCAGGTGGTATTCTCTTAGATTCTTCCTGTCAAAGGTAGGGGCCCGGGCAGAGACAGATGCATCCTGGAGGTGAATGCCTGGCTGCGAAGATGGTGTCGCCAGGAGGGCTTTGGCTTCCTAGACCACGGGATGCTATTTGAGGAAGGACTGCTAGGCAGAGATGGCGTTCACCTTTCGAGGAGGGGAAAGACCCTATTTGGACACAGACTGGCTAACCTAGTGAGGAGGGCTTTAAACTAGGTTCGACGGGGACAGGTGAGCAAAGCCTGCAGGTAAGTGGGGAACATGGAGACCTGGGAGATGGGTCGGAAACGAGAGGGAGTGTGGGCTATATTGGCAGAGAGAAAGGAGGGTCAGGACAAAACTGGGAGGAAAGATCAAACCAGTATCTTAGATGCCTATATACAAATGCGAGAAGTATGGGTAATAAGCAGGAAGAACTGGAAGTGCTAATAAATAAATACAACTATGACATTGTTGGCATCACTGAAACTTGGTGGGATAATACACATGATTGGAATGTTGGTGTGGATGGGTACAGCTTTTCTCAGGAAGGATAGACAGGGGAAAAAGGGAGGAGATGTTGCCTTATATATTAAAAATGTACACACTTGGACTGAGGTAGAGATGGACATAGGACATGGAAGTGTTGAGAGTCTCTGGGTTAGGCTAAAAGGGGTAAAAAACAAGGGTGATGTCATGCTAGGAGTCTACTACAGGCCACCTAACCAGGTGGAAGAGGTGGATGAGGCTTTTTTTAAACAACTAACAAAATCATCCAAAGCCCAAGATTTGGTGGTGATGGGGGACTTCAACTATCCGGATATATGTTGGGAAAATAACACAGCGGGGCACAGACTATCCAACAAATTCTTGGACTGCATTGCAGACAACTTTTTATTTCAGAAGGTTGAAAAAGCTACTAGGGGGGAAGCTGTTCTAGACTTGATTTTAACAAATAGGGAGGAACTCGTTGAGAATTTGAAAGTAGAAGGCCGCTTGGGTGAAAGTGATCATGAAATCATAGAGTTTGCAATTCTAAGGAAGGGTAGAAGGGAGAACAGCAAAATAGAGACAATGGATTTCAGGAAGGCGGATTTTTGGTAAGCTCAGAGAGCTGATAGGTAAGGTCCCATGGGAATCAAGACTGAGGGGAAAAACAACTGAGGAGAGTTGGCAGTTTTTCAAAGGGACACTATTAAGGGCCCAAAAGCAAGCTATTCCGCTGGTTAGGAAAGATAGAAAATGTGGCAAAAGACCACCTTGGCTTAACCACGAGGTCTTGCATGATCTAAAAAATAAAAAGGAGTCATATAAAAAATGGAAACTAGGACAGATTACAAAGGATGAATATAGGCAAACAACACAGGAATGCAGGGGCAAGATTAGAAAGGCAAAGGCACAAAATGAGCTCAAACTAGCTACGGGAATAAAGGGAAACAAGAAGACTTTTTATCAATACATTAGAAGCAAGAGGAAGACCAAAGACAGGGTAGGCCCACTGCTTAGTGAAGAGGGAGAAACAGTAACAGGAAACTTGAAAATGGCAGAGATGCTTAATGACTTCTTTGTTTCGGTCTTCACCGAGAAGTCTGAAGGAATGCCTAACATAGTGAATGCTAATGGGAAGGGGGTAGGTTTAGCAGATAAAATAAAAAAAGAACAAGTTAAAAATCACTTAGAAAAGTTAGATGCCTGCAAGTCACCAGGACCTGATGAAATGCATCCTAGAATACTCAAGGAGCTAATAGAGGAGGTATCTGAGCCTCTAGCTATTATCTTTGGAAAATCATGGGAGACGGGAGAGATTCCAGAAGACTGGAAAAGGGCAAATATAGTGCCCATCTATAAAAAGGGAAATAAAAACAACCCAGGAAACTACAGACCAGTTAGTTTAACTTCTGTGCCAGGGAAGATAATGGAGCAAGTAATTAAGGAAATCATCTGCAAACACTTGGAAGGTGGTAAGGTGATAGGGAACAGCCAGCATGGATTTGTAAAGAACAAATCATGTCAAACCAATCTGATAGCTTTCTTCGATAGGATAACGAGTCTTGTGGATAAGGGAGAAGCTGTGGATGTGGTATACCTAGACTTTAGTAAGGCATTTGATACGGTCTTGCATGATATTCTTATCGATAAACTAGGCAAATACAATTTAGATGGGGCTACTATAAGGTAGGTGCATAACTGGCTGGATAACCGTACTCAGAGAGTTGTTATTAATGGTTCCCAATCCTGCTGGAAAGGCATAACGAGTGGGGTTCCGCAGGGGTCTGTTTTGGGACCGGCTCTGTTCAATATCTTCATTAATGACTTAGATATTGGTATAGAAAGTACGCTTATTAAGTTTGCGGATGATACCAAACTGGGAGGGATTGCAACTGCTTTGGAGGACAGGGTCATAATTCAAAATGATCTGGACAAATTGGAGAAATGGTCTGAGGTAAACAGGATGAAGTTTAACAAAGACAAATGCAAAGTGCTCCACTTAGGAAGAAAAAATCAGCTTCACACATACAGAATGGGAAGAGACTGTCTAAGAAGGAGTACGGCAGAAAGGGATCTAGGGGTTATAGTGGACCACAAGCTAAATATGAGTCAACAGTGTGATGCTGTTGCAAAAAAAGCAAACATGATTCTGGGATGTATTAACAGGTGTGTTGTGAGCAAGACACGAGAAGTCATTCTTCCGCTCTACTCTGCTCTGGTTAGGCCTCAGCTGGAGTATTGTGTCCAGTTTTGGGCACCGCATTTCAAGAAAGATGTGGAGAAATTGGAAAGGGTCCAGAGAAGAGCAACAAGAATGATTAAAGGTCTTGAGAACATGACCTATGAAGGAAGACTGAAAGAATTGGGTTTGTTTAGTTTGGAAAAGAGAAGACTGAGAGGGGATATGATAGCAGTTTTCAGGTATCTAAAAGGGTGTCATAAGCAGGAGGGAGAAAACTTGTTCACCTTAGCCTCTAAGGATAGAACAAGAAGCAATGGGCTTAAACTGCAGCAAGGGAGGTCTAGGTTGGACATTAGGAAAAAGTTCCTAACTGTCAGGGTGGTTAAACACTGGAATAAATTGCCTAGGGAGGTTGTGGAATCTCCATCTCTGGAGATATTTAAGAGTAGGTTAGATAAATGTCTATCAGGGATGGTCTAGACAATATTTGGTCCTGCCATGCGGGCAGGGGACTGGACTCGATGACCTCTCGAGGTCCCTTCCAGTCCTAGAATCTATGAATCTATGAATCTGCTTGCTTTCACTTCAGAGATAGTTAACAGGTCTAATTGCCACAGTTATAAGGTACCACACAGTACTTCTTATGCAAGCTTACTTTATTCTTAAGGTAAAAAGTGTTACAGAGAAAACATAGTAAAAGAATCTAGGTGCATGCTAATCTTGATAGAATCCACATTAGGGTTTGGGTTAATTCTGGTAAGAGCAGTCCTTCAAAGTCCCACTCAAGGGCAATTTCTTGTGGTTACAAGTTCTGAGCTGAAGCTGTGATGAACAAGCACCCAGTCTTAGGGGCCTAAGTAGGCCCAGTCCTTCCAATCCTTCTTTAAGGATTGGGACCCTCCATGGACTAGGGATCTCAACTGTTTGCTGAATCAAGAAGGTGGCTGTGAGCTAGTTTAAAATCAGTCTGTTTATCCAAAACCCCTTTCTTTATCTCCTGGTCCCTGGAGAATCCAGGTTGTACTGGTCTATGCGTATCTCTTTGGGTGGGGTGGCTTCACGTGTTGATAATGGAGGTACATTTGCATCTACCTCCCTACTAGAGAAGGTATGTACAATGCCATAACAACACATACATAACTGTTTTTAATACAAGGTACCCCAAAGGTGTTAATCCTAATTGATAATCTTTACTGATTTAAGTTAAACTTTATCTTGATTCTATAAGGCTTCTTCGGGATATTGTCCATCTGTCACACACAATAGATGGTATCAGCAAATTCCAGCTCCCATATCTGCTAAAATCAATGATTATCATGAGGAAAGACCTTTCAAACAGGCCATTCTGTAATGAGTTGCGTGGTTCAGATGGTTACTGGAGAGTGTATGGTTCCCAGATAACACTGTCTAGAGTAATAGATTAATCTTGGAGTACATGTTTTATTGCCTTCCTAAAATTATGATCACCAGATAAATGAAGTCCTGAATATATGGTACATGTAGTCACTTTCCAATAAGCATACCATTGTAGATATTTGTTCTTCTAGGAATGGAAAGACCCCAACATTTCTGTGTCGGGGGGGGGGGGAAGAAGGGGTTGTCTCATTTTTTCTTCCTCCCTTGTCCACTCACTGTAACCTGGGCTACCTAAAATGGGGGGGGAGGGGAGGGAGAAGAGTCTGTAAAGCTAGTCTTTCCTATATTAGCATTCCGAGACTTTGAGCCTTTGGTTTAAATGTAGTATCACAGTCGTAACAGGAAAAACCTGGCCCTTTATGTGCTTGTCCATATTAGAATGAAGGGCTAGATTCTGCTCTCAGAACTTTGATTTACACTGATGTAACTGAACAGGTTGTGACCCTAAGTGCAAGTGAAGTCTAGATGGGCATGGTAAATTCCTATGTCTTTTGGTTGTAGATTGAACCTGTAGGAAAACTACAAAATGTATTATTCAGGATACCCTTATAAATTACCAGATAAGGTTCTCCCGGAGTATATTGAATGAAATTATGACTTTAATATAGCCTAGTTTCTGGAGTGAGGGACTGGGAAAATAAAACTTGTATCAGACTTTTGCTAAGATATTTGCAAGTCCTTAAACCTCAAGAGACCACAGAGTTACTCAGTTTGCCAGTCCCAAGTGTCCAAAAACCATGAGTCAGGCCTCAAAGTCAGAGATTGGTTTTTAAATCCAATTGTTTCTTTGCCTTCTGCCTCTGAATTTTCAAGGGTTCTCATTTCCAAGTTTTTTTCCCCCTCAAACCATGAGGACTAGAAATGTTATTTCTAAATGAAATTCTCATGAATAGCAGAATTCCAGGAGCTGTGTCTCTCAGAAAAAAAAAATAAAAAATCACCAAATCATAGTACCTGCAATTAAATCATGAGCATTGGCGACACCACCTTAACTTAATGCTAACGTCTAAGTGTGAATAAATTAATTCAGATTTATATTCCGTATAGCGCTGCTTTGAGGTGATAAACTGGGTTATCCCAGTTTTAAAAATACATTGTCTACTGATTCCAAATTAAGCAGGCAGTTACTCCTGAGGGAAACACTAGATACCAGACAAAAGTCACCAACTGGTCCCAATGGAACAGGCTGGGCCCTGCAGGATACTGCTCTTTTTAAAAGGAGCCAGAGTTCTGACTCCACACAAACCAGGCTTTCATGAGGGTCAGCCTGGCTTGTAACTAATAGAGCTCTACATTAGAGGGCAAGGCTCCCTTCTTCCTGGGGAAGACACAAAGTGACTATTCTAATCCTAGGTCAGCACTGCTGCCAAGCTAACTCTACAAAAGCAAGAATCCAAACTATCTGGAAATTTCTTAGGGGTATTAACCACTTAAGCAATGATGCATGTATATCCCCGCCCCTTTTTTTTTTAAATGAGTAGTGCTCTTGGCTTACTTCTCCCAGAGTAAGGCTTTATCAAAAGGGAAAAAATACAGCAATATTATCAAATGATGCAAATTCTAAATGATCTGGTTCTGTTGCTCTGTCAGCAAGGGACATCTGTGTACCAATGACACAGGGAAAAGCAGCTGTCAAAGCATAAGGAAGCTTGAAGACTGTTTGAAGTTAACAATCTAACAGGAGACAATATCTGATTGAGGGTTCACTTTATCCTGGAAAAAAAACTTCTGCAAATGAAACCTTTAAGGTAGTTGCATAAAGCATATCATTTTAAAAGGGACAAATGGGTAACTTACAGCATTAATTACATTGTAGCAAAATTGTGTGCAGCTCAGCAAACTCGATCTCTGGGAATGGTGTTGTGTGTTAATCTAAATCTCACTGTTGGTTTAGCTCCACATAGTCATATCTACTAGACTCATGTTCAAATGAAACCTCACAAGTTTTACCTGGTTCTGGCTTGACTGAGATCCAAATAGTTTCACTTCAAAACAATCTCTTGAAGCTGGGCCTGTATTTCCTTGAAAGGCATGAAATCTTTAAACAAACCTGGGCTCAGCTTCATGTCTGCAGCGAAACTCAACACCAGGTGAATCTTGCTTGGTTTCAGGTTTCATTGAAAATATTTTACACAGCTTGGCTCAGCAGCCTTTTCCCCCTAACAGCTAATCTCCTCCACTGGCAACTGTTACTGTTTATCAGTCTGAACTATCAATTCCTGGGCTATCCTACTACTAGACCAGGGGTAGGCAACCTATGGCACGGGTGCCAAAGGCGGCACGCGAGCTTATTTTCAGTGGCACTCACACTGCCTGGGTCCTGGCCACTGGTCCAAGGGGCTCTGCATTTTAATTTAATTTTAAATGAAGCTTCTTAAACATTTTAAAAACCTTATTTACTTTACATACAACAATAGTTTAGTTATATATTATAGACGTATAGAAAGAGATCTTTTAAAAACATTAAAATGTATTACTGGCACGCGAAACCTTAAATTAGAGTGAATAAATGAAGACTCGGCACACCACTTCTGAAAGGTTGCCGACCCCTGTACTAGACCAAGCTCTTTGACAGGAAGAAGTACAGCTAATTGACTCCAGTTACTGAGGTCATATTAAGGCATTTAAATATCTCTCTACTGCATGCTAATCATGTTATGTTCCAACAAGTGTCTAACTGTACAAGACAGCAACCACCTTGTCAATGTTCAGAAGCTGCATTCAACTCCATCTAGAATTAAATCCCACTAAAGTTCAGCTTTAGAACTCTTGTATGAGGACTTTGAGGTAGCTGGGTAACTTCTAGCCAAATTGGAGATACAGAGAAGGAGTGAGAGGATAGGGAGAGTTAACTTTCACTGCTGATCTTCTGTGCTTATTTGGCAACTGCTGTTGCTCATTAATACTGCATTGAAACTCCTATGATAGGATGCACAGTATCTCTAATAAATTCAACAGCACAGGAGATATGCTATTCCTGGTATCTTCAGGAATAATCAAGTAAACCAAGTGACTTACACAAGTGGCCTGCATCCATGCCAACAGCCCATGATCCTGTAAGATCACAAACTAGGAAGGAATAGGCTTGGAAAAAAACATGTCCTATTGGAAGCAGGGTTAGTGATACAGTAGGCTGTCCTTAACTGTTGCTGAACAAACATATAATATTGCCTTGCATGCTGGTTCTCAGGTGGGACATCAAACCAAGGATTGAGTGGTGGGTGTGTTTTATTTTGTTTTTTGGGGGGTGGCGGGGGAGGGCAGAGGAGGAAGGGATACTCACAGTATAGTCTGGCCACTTGAGGCACCAAAATTCTGCAGATGATCAAAAATGTGATCATGTGCTGTCAGGCCTCTGCTTGGCTCCCCTTTACTGAAGTTTGAATACACCCAGGGGTTCAGATGCAATTGTTTAGCTTTCCCCTTGGTGGGGATCAAATGGCCTGCCAGCTACTTGAGTTTGACTCTTTCTTGACATGATGGGAGGGGACTAGAAATGGAGAGCCTTGGAGATGCCATGCATTTTGTGACATCCAAACGAGCTGTCAGTTGGAATAGATTGTGTAGATCTTCATAATATGACACTTTCTCATCTTTCTTACATACCTTGAGCAGTGAAATGCTTAGCGATGTTGACATCTAAAGCATAATTGGCATTTAATGCCCATTTGAAAGTGGAGTTCACACTTCTCAGCTGCTTCAGACTCTCTGCAGACTCAAACAGATAGCCATAAAAAATTAAACCAAGTATTTCTTTGGAACCATAATAGCTAGAGAGTTAGCTTTCTTCTCTTTAATGAAGACTTTCTGGAAAACAGTAAGGCAGCTCGAGAGAGGAACTGGTATGCCATCCCCTCTGTATTGGCTCAAATCAAGCTTTCATGAAATCAAGTCCTGAACTGCAAAGAGTTGACATATGGTACTTAAGATCTCCTAGCCAAATTTCAATTGAGTAATCATCATTAAATTGACCTTAAATTCCCTCTGTAGCTTCAAATGGATATAGTAGTCTTCACTTTCTGCCCTGAAGAGTTGTATAGTGTTGGTGGATACTGATCAGCTGCTGGGTGCTAACTTCCACTGTAGAGGTAGGGGAAATGATTTGTGCATGTGCAGTGTGTGGTTTCTGAAACTTGAGCAGTCTGGGCTCATTTGGCTGAAAGGCACTATATACACACATGTCAATTATTAGCTGTAGGAAAATTGCTATTTAGATGGCAAACTTGTTGCATTTTTTCCAAGTACAAAATGAGCCACTGGGGGAAAATTGCCAAGAGTGTAATTGAATGGGTTCTGATTGTGTTTGAAACCTCAATATACTTCCCAATATTCTGGGAAGAGTTTACTATAGTGCAGATGTGTAGGAACTTGTAAATACTGATAAACTTACTACTATAATTGTACTGGTAAATTTCCCTGTGTAGACAAGTCCTAAGTAGAGTGGATTGAAACTCAGACTTCCATTCCATGGGAAATTCTGAGACATGGAAACTTTTTCATTCCAATTCAGCACAAAATCTATACATTTTCCAAAATTTCACTCAGAACAATTGAAATATTCTTGGTTCTTCCCCCCACCCCACATTCCCCCAAATGAGGAATCTGGCTTCCCCAACTCAGGAGGTGAGGGTTGTGGCATCCTTATCCTGCTATGGAGTGGGAAGCCTGGCTAGAACTGGGACTTCCAGGGTTCTGGCTCTGTGGCAGGAAGTCTGAGGGCCCCAACAACAGGGTTGCCCACATGATGGGGCTGCTGCAAACCTGGAAGCATGAGCTCTCCAGCAGCCTACCAGGCAAGTTGGCAGGTTAGTCAATCAGAACCCTGCCTGTGTTTGGCAGATGTTCTCAAAATTCAGACACTTCCACAGTGTTTCAACGACAAATTGGCATTTCCTGACTCATTCCTTCCCCTAACAATTTGTTGAAATGATCCGGAGTTTTCCTAGTACTAAGAGCCCTGAGGCAGATTCTCAGTGTTGCATATTCATTTTCTTTCTAACTCAGGGCATGTCTTCACTACCCGCCGATCCGGCGGGTAGCAATCGGTCTATCGGGGATCGACTTACCACGTCTAGTGAAGACGCGGTAAAATCGATCCCTGATCGCTCTGCCGTCGACTCCGGAAATCCACCTCGGCAAGAGGCGGCAGCGGAGTCGGCGGCAGCGGTCGACTTTCCCGCGTCCTCACCGCCAGGTAAGCCGACCTAAAATACGCAACTTCAGCTACGGTATTCACGTAGCTGAAGTTGCGTATCTTAGGTCGGACCCCCGCTGTAGTGTAGACCCAGCCTCAGTTTACTCCTACTGCAGGACAAAGAAAGGAGGAGAGCTGGGATGGTATAACAAGATTCATAAGTTAGCACCCTGTACACAACTGGTAGGGACTCCACAAGTGTAACTGAACTAACTGCATTGTAATGGAGTTCTAGATGGGTGTGTGTGTTCCTTTAATACAACGGGTTGTACTGGGGGAAAATTCAAACAAGCTTGTTCTTCACCCCCTCCCCCCATCCCAGAGTCTCTTAAACACTGAGTCTGTTTAACAAAACATTGCTTAGTAATAAAAATTGGCCCATGTACACAAGCTTTGGCTGGGCATGGGGCATTCCAGAGTTTAATTGTTACAACTACCTGAGAAGAAAAATCACTTCTATGCAACTTGCATGAAGAACCATGTAGAAAGAGTTTATAATCCAAGAAATCTAGCTTCTCAACACTGACATGTTTGTTTAAATTATAGTGACCCCAACTAAGATCAGGCCACTGAGTTCAGTATTGTACAGAAACATGATCAGCTACAGTCCCGCCCCAAAGAGCTTAGAGTAAAAGTAGTTAAGACAAAGCATGGAAGGGAAATGGAGGCACAGAGGGGTCAATTGGCCACTCTGTTGGTGCTCCAGGGCTGGAGCACCCACGGGGGGAAAAATGGTGGGTGCTGAGCACCTACTGGCAGCCCCCCCCCATCAGCTCTCCTCCACCCCCACAGCACCTCCCACCCACCGGAAGGCCCCACAGATCAGCGCTTCCCGCTCCCTCACAGTGCCTCCTGCAATACAGCTGTTTTGCAGTGTGTGCGAGACTGGGGGAAGGAGAAGCAAGGATGCAGCGCGCTTGGGGTGGGGGCAGGAAGAGGCAGGGTGGAGCGGGGGCAGGAAGAGGCAGGGTGTGAGTGGGGCCTTGGGGGAAGGGGTGGAGTGGAGGTGGGGACTAGGGCAGAGCTGGGGGTCGAGCACCCCCACACACACACACACTTTGAAAAGTCGGCACCTGTGTGTGTCCAAGTGTGACGTCTTGCTGTGGACCAGAACTTAAGCCACTGTTACCGCTCTGTCTCAGCAGGAGTGAGGTCTGTTGCTGCTTAGCTGTGTGTTGGTTCTGTGATACCCCAGCGTGCTTGTCTCACCAGCAAACTCTTCAAGACTCTGCCAGTTCAAACCTTGCCTTGCAGGTAACAAATCAGTGAACCCCAATTTGCAAGTTCCCCAGCGATGTCTCCCTGCAGTGTCCAGTCTCTTCAACTAGACACTCAAAAGTTCTTAGCTGCCTTCTAAGAGACAGTGTACACACCATCCCATTAGTAGTGGAGGGTGAGCCCTCAGCTCACCTAATACACAGTACTGAGAGATTCTTTTTATTACAAAACTAAGTTTTTATTTCCAAAGAATGGAGATTTAAGTGATACTAAGGAAGAATAAAAGACAGCTATGGTTACAAGTAAACAAAACAAGTTTTCTAGTGACTAAAACTTAATTTTAGCAAGTTACAATCTTTGCCTAAGCAGTTATCTTATTAGGGTATGTCTATATTGCAAAGTTGTCGACAAAACTTTGTCTTTCACGGGTATTTAAAGCCCCACGCGAAAGACAAAAAAGTTTTGGTGATGCAAGTGGCAGTGTGAATGCAGCTTTGTTGGCAGGAGTGATC
Organism: Terrapene triunguis; assembly: GCF_002925995.2. Taxonomy (NCBI): domain Eukaryota; kingdom Metazoa; phylum Chordata; order Testudines; family Emydidae; genus Terrapene; species Terrapene triunguis. Next base: position 15,415,567 of record NW_020664561.1, on the reverse strand, counting down.
TCCTGCTGACAAAGCTAATGCCGCTCATGGGGCTGGAAGTATTTTGTCAGCAAAAGTGTCGACAAAGTACTGACAAAGAGCGTTTACACATGCTGACTTTTAGCAACAAGGCTGTGTTGCCGCTCCGCTTCTCCCCCCTCCCTCCCAGGCTTGTCGGGCGCAAAACAGCTGTTTCACGCAGCAAGGCTGGGAGGGAGGAGAAGCTGAGCGGCGGGGTGCTCAGGGGAGGCGGCGGTGGTGGAGCAGAGCGGCGGCACGCCCCGGGGAGCAGGCGGAGCGGAGGTGAGCTAGGGCGGGAGGTCACGAGGGGCCGCAGGAAGCAAGGGAGGGGGGAAAATGCGGCATGCCTGGGGGAGGAGGCGGGGCTGGGGATTTGGGGAAGGGGTTCGGAAGGGGTGGAGGCTGGGGGCAGGGGACACGAAAAAAAGGGGGAGGGGCGGCCAAAATGTTTTTGCTTGGGGCGGCAAAAATCCTAGAGCCGGTCCTGGCTTTCATAAGTGTCACACTGTCTGGAGTGGCTCACAACTGAGAGTGCCTCCCTCAGGGTGGACTGTCAGAAAACAAGGCAGACACCCAAATTGGTGGTGTGTTCTATAATTAGATTTCACCAAGCCAGAAACAAACGTGAACTCCTGGATCACTATACCGGTCTTACCATGGCATCACAGACAGCCCCTTTAAACACTCCAGTCTATCTGACCACCCAGACAAATTGGAGTGTTTGATTAAAAAGTCACTTACACCAAAAATCACATCACATTCAGGTTGCTCCCAGTCCCAAGAGACCAACCACTTACCCCAGATCAGCTGGTACTCTAAATCTCACCCCAAAAACAATGCTGGTAGCCAATGCTGTAGGCTGATTAGCTAAGAAAAGGAAGTGAGTTACTGAGAGATTAAAGTAGGTAAAACATATGTACAGGTGAATAACAGTCTATAATTCCAAATGGTGGCAGAAATGTAAGTCATCTGTCAGTTTCCCAAAAGTCTTTCAGGGCTACCCAGAGTAACTCAGGGGATTGGTCGTCTTATTCAGTTATTCCGCACTATTAGAATCCAAACAGTACAGAGATGAAGGATCTCTCCCTGAATCCATACTTATAGTTTCTTCTCAGAGAAAACAAGTTGCCAGGGTCACTACCCCCCCCCCCCCAATCAGCTCTTCCTCTGGTGATGGAGAGTGAGGAATGCTTTTTGAGTCTTTGACCCCGATCATCACACACAATGACTACTTGCTTTGAAATTAGCACTTTTCTGGTAGTTCTTCATTGGCATTTTACTAGGCTTCTTGCTCATTTGGTGGGTTATTTAGTTACAGGGGTATACACAATGTAAATGTTTGTACTATATTATAAGGGGATAAAGATAAGTGAAAACTATGCAAATAACATCCCATTAGTTTTCATGAAATTTAAATACCAAATACTTATTCATTTAACAATCACTTTGATCTATACTAATACACAAGTAAATCAGCCTGGAGCTCTGGCATGAGCTGGCACCTAGTCTACCAGTGTCATAAGTAGTTCAAAGGGTGCTGCACAGTATTGTCCCCTCAGTGATTAATCAAATTTTTTTTGCCACCTTATTATCCAAAATGGACTGTCTGTTTCAAGAGCCAGGAAGGCTTCTGAGTGGTGGCGGGGAAGAGAGATTCTGTCTCCCAGTGAGATTGTTAAGCAGCCTTCTCCCCTGCTTGTCTAGCTTGAGGGCTTTGTTTACTTTCTGTGTAAATGTACTTCTGTTGCTGTCTGCCTATGACCAAGGCAGTTAGGTAAATATGCACATTCCTTTGTCTATGGCTCTGCCTCCCAATCACATTTTAAGAACACATTTCCAACACACAACATTTTGTATACAGTCCGTACATACACTGTACAATGTTTTTTTCAGGACCAGCATGTTACCTGTTTGCATGTGATACTTACTTGATACCTTTGGGATGTATATTATGACAACAGTGCAGTGTGGGGGACTGTCAGGCATGATGAGTTATGGTATGGGGGCCCTCTGCCAGTTGGCATTGAGGGAATCCAGGACTCACAGCAAGGTCACAGAGCAGATCAGTGCCAGTGCTGGGAACAGAATCCAAGTCTTCTAGTGAATGCCCGTTCAATAAATAGACCATGTACATTCCTAGTTCATAATATTTGTCTCTGTACAAGGTACATCAGTGTGTATAATGTAGCCAGCAGCACATATTACTTAGAATCAGCTTGGCCTTCCCATCTTGTTAGTCCACAGAAGCAGGTTTGATCACATGGCACAAGAACTTCCAGCTGATCAGAACAAAGAAGTGATGAGCTGGGATGGGTAACCATTCCTCTGCCCCCAGAACATTTGTCTGTGGAATCCAATGAGGTTTTTCAGTACTTTAAAATAGCTACATAAAGCATCTGGAGAACTGACACTATGGTCTCTGCCAGCAGCATATAGACTTCATGCAGTTCTAAAGTATCACCTCCTGTGCAAACAGCACCAACTCCCTGCTGCTCTGAACTGGCCATCCAATATACCATCTCTGCTCATCTTGATTGGAAAGATAACTATCCATTCAGGGAATATCTATATCCTATTAATGGGTTAATAGCCCCCCACAGGGATCAAGAATACGAGTTGCTATAGTGTAGCTATTACAGGAAAAACCAAGCCATGTGCCGAACATCATAGATTGATTGATGTAAAGATTCTCTCACCCCTGCCAAAATGACACAATCCCCATCCAACCCCCCATTCCAAAAGGGAAAGTGTTAAACTGCATCACAAGAAGCCCAAAGAAAAGATTATTAAAGATATCTCCTCTCTTCTAAAGCTGGAACTGGAGAATGATGGGGAAGTTGATTAAATTCTGTTGTCACTCTTGCTGTGGTCACTTATTTCTGGAGGCCACTCATTTCAGTGGTCTCAACCTTAAATAAGATGTTTCAGCTGAGGTCAATTGTTCAGTTTGTTATCCACTGGTAAAGTAATAGGATCAGATGAACAGTGCTTTTCCATAAGCCTTTTTGTGAGCCTTTGTGTGAAGAAACTGCCTCTTCTTCTGTCAGATTCCCTTAATGACTTTTTATTAAAACTAAGAAAACAAGATTTCTTGCATTCTGTCTTCAAGGCAGGATTTTATTTCAAAGATCAGCTGCTTATAAGAGCACTGCAAAGTTGGAACATTTCAAATGAAAGCTCAAATGTTCAGAGAAGAACCTATTTTGCCTCACACTTTAAAAAAAAAAAGTATGAAAGCTGTCAGGCTCCCCCACCCCAGAAACCCCCCAGCAGTGCAACAGAAAGGTCTTTAGTTAAGATGTGGTGGGAGCCAAACTAAAGCAGTTGGCTTTGAGAGAGACAAACAGCTCCAATAAAGCACTTTTCTTCTTTAAAAAAACACCACCCTCTCAAGCATTCCTAAGCTTCTCCAGCAGCTTTGACTTATTGTCATGTTCTGTATGTCTTTTGCTCTAGGGTCTACCACAAAGCCTGTCTCTTTTCCACATGACTGATGTGCGTACTATCAGAGTTGCAGACAGAGGCACCTGCGCTAGAGCACCATTGGTATTAAAAAGAGGGACAGCTGTGGGGGTGTTGTCAGTTTGGGCCCTTGCCTTTGGAACTCCTCTGCCTCCATTACCCTGTACCTAGTCCACCACATTCCAAACTAACTAACCTTCAGAGAACGGGAAGACATCTCTTCTCCCTGGCCCAGAGAGATGGGCATGGGTGAAGGTGAATTTTGGTGATGCTTCTTTCAGTGGAATTTTTATCTGTTATTGCCAGGGTAGCATTATCTACAGGTAAGAGAGCTTCCCTTCGGCATAATTAAACCACCGCAATGAGTGGCAGTAGTTATGTCAGCAGGAGAGCATCTCCCACTGACCTAGCGCTGTCCACGCCAGCGCTTTTGTTGGTGAAACTTAGATCAGTCAGGAGTGAGATTGGGTGTTTTGTTTCACTCACCTGACTGACACTTTTTACTGACAAAAGTGCTAGTGCAGACAAAACCTAAGAGAATGTCTGTGGCTATTATATGCATAGTCTCCTTGCCAATTTGGGGGCCATAGTGAAACATCTTTCATCAGCTTCCAGAGGCAGAGATTGGAACAGAGACTTCCTGCTTCACCTGTGCTTGAGGGACATACAGACTGTGGGGCCTCGACCAGGAGTCCCATAGAAAAGTAGAGCAATTACCTGCAGGCACCACAGAGCCTTCACATTGTGGGACTGCCCAGGCATGTGAGCTGACGCTGGGAGGGACCTTGTGACCAGAGAGCTGGCTGCTGGTGGTCAGGTTAGAGCAGCCAGAGAGGACATGGCTCCTGAGCTACTCTGCCACACAGGACAAGAGTCCATTTCAGAACTGCCTGCTAGTAGCACCCTGTAGACCTCCCTGCACCAGGAGCCACTGGATGGCCAGAGCTTGAGGTCACCACGGACTCACTCCTGCTAAAAGGAAGAGCTGTTTGCTTCCAGTAAGGGACACCAGACCTTCATGTTGATCTCCAATTCAGTCACCCACATAAGGCCCATGAAATAACTCTGTGGGTGTGGGAGGCTCTTGTTATATTGACTTAGTTTGTGGGCTTCTAATGTCTGTGGCCATGGGATTGGTTGGGTCTTTGAAGGATATCAAACAAGCATTCCATTCCCCTTCTTGTAATTCACTTCTCTGTATACCCAGAAAGCAATGTAATTATTCTGATCTCTTGATTCCCTATTAGAACCCCTCCTGGATATTCTAGTTTGTTAGTTTATGCATCTGGCCATTAAGTGGAGGCACCACACTTGAACTCAGGGCCCACTGGTCCTAAAGAGGGTGCAATGAAGGGATCTAGCACCTTGGGGATCAGGGGGCCCCAGAAGAGTATTACACCAGTGTCATTTCCCTTTGAGATAAATCTCAATCTTTCCTTTTCTGACCATGTGACTTTCCCTATGGAGCAACTTCACTATGGAGCAAATTGCACTGGTCTATTTTAATTTATAGTGACAAATGTACTAAGCACTCTCAAAGTATTCAAGGAGGAATGGTGCCTGCTTTGAGGAGCTCATGATCTCTAGGAAAGACTAAAAGTAGAATATAAAATACAAGTCAACAGGATTCCTGTAGGGAGCATAGCAGTACTGGATTTGTATGAGGGACTTAAATGTGGGCAGAGTAAGGGCTTTGGTGATTTAGTTCAGAAGTTTATATATGGGGGGGAAGAAGGGGGTGGCAGCAGCAGTGGCATGGAAAAATGGCCTAGAAGCAATTGTGTGAGAAGCTGACAAGTGGGGAAACCCTACTCCTCCATTTATAGGAGATGACCTCTCCATATAATTGGCTTCTCCATCATCCAGCCTTGCCTGCCTGCTAAGGAGACCAGTATGCTCAAAGGCAGCATTGTGTGTTTTACCTTGCTATTTTATATCCACGATTGACTGAAGCATGTGTCTGTTCCACACAATAATGTGGGAAAGCTCTACTGCCCTGTAAAGTTTAATCTTTATATGAAGGTGAATGCAGTGTTGCTTTAACAATTCCATTTGGTTGTGTAGACATGTTACTTGTTGGATAAGTGATTTCTTATCCTCCCGAGAGCACGGTTAGGCCAATTGCACAGCAGGTAAATGTTGTCTCTCTGCATTACAGCTAATCCTGATATGTCTTGTTTGGGTCTGGTTGGTAAATCCGTTTTTAAAAAGCTGACTGTCAAGTGCAGGTTTACAGAGGTAGTTGCAAAGCAAGATGTTATCAGGTCTTGCTCTGAGTGGGCTACAAGTGCACATTCTTCTGTAAAGAGTACTCTAATCTCAGCCACTTGCATGTGTCAACAAAGGTGCTGGAAGCTCTCATTAAAGAGTTTGCCTGAGCAGAGTCTAATCAACTTTCCCACCTGCAGGCCACAAATTGCCTTATCTAAATTTGGCAAACAAGCTCAAACTAGTGATTGGGTAATGACACACCCTGCTTAATTCCATTTATAATACTCAAAGGGCTAGATATAATTTTAGCTGCCAGACTCTGCCAACCATGCCACCATGTAGGTACTGTTGAATAGGGGCCACTTTATCTGGGCATCTGAACCATCTCAAGAGTTTCCAGAGACAAGGATGGTTGCTAGTATTAGACTTTTTTTAATCAGGCCAAAACAGAAAAGGACTATTTGAAGGCCTCTATTGTGTTCCCTGGACATCTGCAGCTATTGAGAAGCAACTCATTAGTACTGTATTGTCATTCAAAACAGTGCAGCAACTAAAGGAGTGCGGAATCCACAAGGTTTTCTAGTAGCCAACTGAAAACTCATTGCTAATATTTGTATAATATATTCAGTGAAATAGAGGTGAACAAACAATGAGAAAAAGCAAAGAGAAATGCCAAGTATTTCTACAGAGTTACAGGGTTTTCAGTGTGAGATTGTTTCTAATACTTAAATCCTGATCAGTGACATAATATAGCACCAGATATACTTGATTTTAATGTAGATTTGTGCCCCATTACACCTCCAATGGATTACCAATGTCTAAAGCAACTAATTAGAAGAGCCATTTCTAGTATTATGGGGCTCTGGATTGTATAAATATGTCTCTGATACAATCTTTGCTCATAAGAACAGCCATACTGGGTCAGACCAAAGGTCCATCTAGCCCAGTATCCTGTCTTTCGACATTGGCCAATGCCAGGTTCCCCCGAGGGAATGAACAGAACAGGTAATCATCAAGTGATCCATCCCCTGTCGCTCATTCCCAGCTTCTGGCAAACAGAGGCTAGGGACACCATCCCTGCCCATCCTGGCTAATAGCCATTGATGGACCTATCCTCCATGGACTTATCTAGTTCTTTTTTGAACCCTGTTATAGTCTTGGCCTTCACAACATCCTCTGGCAAGGAGTTCCACAGGTTGACTGTGCATTGTGTGAAGAAATACTGCTCTTTGCTTGTTTTTAAACCTGCTGCCTATTAATTTCATTTGGTGGCTCCTAGTTCTTGTGTTGTGAGAAGGAGTAAATAACACTTCCTTATTTACTTTCTCCACACCAGTCATGATTATAGACCTCTATCATATCCCCACTTAGTCATCTCTTTTCCAAGCTGAAAAGTCAGTCTTATTACTCACCTCATATGGCAGCCATTCCATACCCCTAATAATTTTTGTTGCCCTTTTCTGAACCTTTTCTAATTCCAATATCTTTTTTGAAACGGGACAACCACATCTGCACACAGTATTCAAGATGTGGGCGTACCATGGATCTATATAGAGGCAATATGATATTTTCTGTATTATCTATCCCTTTCTTAATGATTGCCAACATTGTTTGCTTTTTTGACTGCCGCTGCACATTGAGTGGATGTTTTCAGAGAACTACCCACAATGACTTCAAGATCTTTCTTGAGTGGTAACAGCTAATTTAGACCCCATCATTTTATATGTATAGTTGGGATTGTTTCCTAATGTGCATTACTTTGCATTTATCAACATTGAATGTCATCTGCCATTTTATTGCCTAGTCACCCAGTTTTGAGATCCTTTTGTAGCTCTTCACAGTCTGACTGGGACTTAACTATCTTGAGTAGTTTTGTATCATCTGCAAATTTTGCCACCTCACTGTTTAGCCCTTTTTCCAGATAATATATTAATATATTAAATAGGACTGGGCCCAGTACAGACCCCAGGGGGACACCACTATTTACTGCTCTCCATTTTGAAAAAACTGACCATTTATACCTACCCTTTGTTTCCTATCTTTTTTACCAGTTACCAATCCATGAGAGAACTTTCCCTCTTATCCCGTGGCAGCTTACTTTGCTTAAGAGCCTTTACTGAGGACCTTGTCAAAGGCTTTCTGAAAATCTAAATACACTATATCTACTGGATCTCCCTTGTCCACATGCTTGTTGACCCCCTCAAAGAATTCTAATAGATTGGGGAGGCATGATTTCCCTTTACAAAAATCATATTGACTATTCCCCAACAAATTATGTTCATCTATGTGTCTGACAATTTTGTTCTTTATTATAGTTTCACCCAGTTTTCCCGGTACTGATGTCAGGATTACCGGCTTGTAATTGCCAGAGTCACCTCTAGAGTCCTTTTTAAAAATTGGCATCAAATTAGCTATCCTCCAGTCATTTAGTAAGAAGCTAATTTAAATGATAGGTTACAGACAGTGAGTAGTCCTGCCATTTCACATTTGAGTTCCTTCAGAACTCTTGGGTGAATACCATCTGGTCCTGGTGATTTATTACTGTTTAGTTTATCAATTTGTTCCAAAACCTCCTCTAATGACACCTCAATCTGGAACAGTTCCTCAGATTTGTCACCTAAAAGAAGGACTCAGGTTTGGGAATCTCCCTCACATTCTCAACCATGAAGACGGATGCAGAGAATTTATTTAGTTTTTCTGCAATGGCCTTATCGTCCTTGAATGCTCCTTTAGCTTCTCAATCATCCAGTGGCCCCACTGGTTGTGTAGCAGGCTTCCTGCTTCTGATGTAATTAAAAAGTAACAGCAAAAATTTGAGTCTTTGGCTAGCTGTTCAAATTCTTTTTTGGCCTTCCTAATTATATTTTTACACTTCATTTGCCAGAGTTTATACTCCTTTCTATTTTCCTCACTAGGATTTAATGTCCACTTTTTAAAAGATGCCTTTTTGCCTCTCACTGCTTTTTACTTTGTTTAACCACGGTGGCTCTTTTTTGGTTCTACAGTACAAAGCAAGAGATCTGCTATGTACTATATCAGCAGCCTTTGGGTGAATGTGTGGATTGGTCAGAAGTGTAACTTCTTTCTGCTTCATTCTTCTATCTATGGTTGCTATGAAACAATTAATCTCCCAATCCTTTTGTGTGCAAAAATTGAGCAATTCTGGTACCAAAAAAATCTCTGCTATGAGCAAATGACTGAAAGGGGACATGTTTATATTATAGAGCTGAAACTGATTGGAAGGTGGCTTTTTATTTCCTGCTATGTGGATGTCAAAATGTTCTTCAAAACTGAAGATGTATTGCAAATTTATTGTGGAGGGTTTATGAACTGAACAGGCACAGGATACTTTTTTAGTAAAAGATGGTGCCAATAAGAAACTAAACTCTGTTTAATCACACACAATATTAAAATGTAGTTAACACAACTGAGAGGTCCTGAGTCAGTTGCTTTCTCCCTCCATCAGTTATTCAGTGCAAACTAGCACATTGAGATGAGCTAATTTCTAGCCTGCAGAAGCCTCTCTTTCAAGCATGAGCAGCATAAATCACTCTCATTGCTATTCCTCTCTTCTGATTTCTTTCTTACAGTGGCTAGGCTCTGGTAACTGACGAGACCATATTCAAAATAAAAAAATCCATAAATAGTCACAATAAAGCAAACTGGTACATATGAGGATCACAGGGTTGAAAGGCCAGTTACATACAGATCCTGACCTCTCATGCAGAGACTGTCACTTATTATATAAACCCAATTTGCATACCAAAAAAGTCTAAAGCCAATGTTGTCGCTGTCTTACTCAATGACAAGGTAAGATGCCACTTCTTACACTGGAGCAGCACATCTAGCAGGTTGATATTCGTTCAGCTATATCCGTGCAAAAAAAACCCCAAACAAACAAAAAAACCCAACCCAAATACTCAGTGTAGACAAAAGCTAGGAACTCCATAAAATGTGCTGTGAAATTGCTACTTTTATGGCTAGGAAGTATTTTTTGCTATCACATTTAGGGGAGAACAGATACTGGTCGGAAGATTATACGGAAGGGTACATCCCTCAACACTAAGGCACACCATCTCCTACTTCAGGATTAAAAGCAGCCGACATTGGATTCCTTTACATTGCCAAGTCATGTGAAGGAGGAAGTGAAGGTTGTCTCTCAACTGGCCTATCTCTTCCCATGAGCAACCACAGTAGGGACCATCTGCAGATAGGAATTTAGGTTGGCCCTAAAACTGACTTGCTTTTGAGGGGCCTGTGACGTTGCACTCCATACCTTTTATGGAAATAAGTGTGATATGATGTAACTGGAATATGCTTCATGCAAAAGGTCTCTTGTAAGGTATCGTTACAAAGATTATGATCTACTGAGTGTGTTCATCCTCTTTGTTTGCATGTATTATTTCTGTCTGGAGTTAGGAGAATAAGATATAAACTTGTATTAATGATGTAAACATATTAAGTGGAAGCCATTAAGGGTGCTTCAGAATCAATTAACTGTGAATGGGTTTGTTTACCTGCAAGCCTTCCTGTGTATGTGTCTTCCAGCTACTAGGTAAAGAAGAAGGAGGTCTTACAGTGACATGTGATCATGTCACCTGAACTGGAAACCATCTTAAACCTGGTGTTTTTCCATTTAAAAAGAGGACCTGGTGGGGGATCCAGAGAGACAAGATTCCTGCCTTGTGCCAAAGCTATAAAAGGGGATGGAACAGAACAAAGGGGGATGCCAGTCATGAGAACCCCCCTACTTACCACCTGAGCTGGAACTAACAATGACTGTACCAGGAGAAAGGATTGGGCCCAGACTAGGAAGGAGTCTAGTCTGTGAAAGAAGCTTATTGGAACATCTCTGTGAGTGAGATTTAACTGTATTCAGTTTCTTAATGTATTAGGCGTAGACTTGCGTGTTTTGTTTTTATTTTGCATGGTAACTTACTTTGTTCTGTTGTTACTTGAACCCTACTTTTTATACTTAATAAAATCACTTTTGTTTGTTAACAAACCCAGAGAAAGTGATTGATACCTGGGGGAACAAACAGCTGTGCATCTCTCTCTATCAGTGTAATAGAGGGCAGAAAATTCATGAGTTTACCCTGTATAAGCTTTATATAGAGTAAAATGGATTTATTTGGGGTTTGGATCCCATTGGGAATTGGGTGTTGGAGATAAGTAACCTGCTGAGTGGTTTTCAATTAAAGTTTGCAGCTTTGGGGGTATGGTTCAGACCTGGGTCTGTGTTGCAGCAGACTAGCATGTCTGGCTCAACAAGGCAGGGTTCTGGAGTCCCAAGCAATCAGGAAAAACAGGCTCAGAGGTAATTTCAGCACATCAGGTGACAGTCCCAAGGGGTCTCATGGTGTAAGGCAATGGGAAATTGGGCCTGTAATCTCTAATGAAGTGTTAATGCAATATCTATCCCAGCAAGCTAGAGGGGAAGTTGCTCTGAGGCACCAACTCCTCTAGGTCATTCTCTTCTCACTACCTTTCCCTCCTGCTGCCCTAGACAGTCATTGTCTTCCTACCTGCCTTCAAATCAACCATACAGAGCTGGTATTGATGGACCCAAAGCACAGTATGTTCAGTTACACAACTGAGGAAGGTGCTCAGCAGCCCAGTGACAGCAAAACTCATCCAGATTAGATTCTAGTTGGCACTGAACTTCCATCTTAAAGGAGAGAGATGGGGAGGGGATACTTGTTGTCAAGGCTGATTTCCCCACTCTGGCACTTTGAGTGCAGAAGGTGGGGGCCCACAAGGATTTTAAAAATTAATAATGGCCACTCCAGGCTGGTATTAAACTCCCAAGATCACAGCTTCTCTCTGACCTTGGATGGGTAGATGCTGCCACCACCCAAGTGCAAAAAAAACAACACAACCCCTTTTTAAAGAATCCAGGAAGGCACACTTGGGAATTCCTCTTTGTGGGGTACCCTCAAGCCCTTCTCTTCCCCCATTCCCTCCCCCCTCAGAAGAGAGGAGAAAGAAAACAAAGGAAATCAGCTGTTGCCCCCAGCTAATTAACCTCTTAGGACACCAAAAATACAATCCTTTTCTTAAAAAAGGTAAATTTTATTAAACAAAAAGAAAGAAAATACATCTGGAACTTAGGCTTCTGCTAGATTTAAAAAAAACCCACTTACAAAATTTAAACATCAAGAATAACCTTCTTGAGGTCCAGCTTAAAGGTTACAAGCAAAACAAAAAGCATTTGGGGTTAGCACAGAGGAGTCCACAAGCCAATAAGAATTAAACAGAAATAAACCTAATTGTGTTGTCTTAGACATTCCCTAATTTACTTACATTTTTTGGGTTTCAGATAAGCAATCTTTAGGTATGATCTGATGGTTTTTCATTCCTGGCTTTCAGCTTCTCACAGCATAACTGCTCCCTGTTCCCCTCTTTCCCAGAGAACAACAACAGACAAAGGGAAGTTTTTTCCATTTTACAAAAGTTCTAGCCCTCCCATTGGCTCTTTTGGTTAGATGCCCACTCCTTTCCTTTTACCTGTAGGCTTGTTAGCCCTTTACAGGTAAAGCAAGTAGAGAACAGCTACTAACAGTGGTTTTATAGCTAGCTGGCTGGTTGGGTGTCCATAAAAGGGAACTCTTCTCCTCTCCTGCCCCCATTCATTTATCACACCTGTCATGAGGGAGTGGGGAGGAAGGGTAAGAGGTCAGCATGTAAAGGATAGACAAGTGCTAAGAACTGGGAGGCAGGGAAAGGGGCTGCTGTCATGCTAAAACACACACTCCTATTTTAAATGGACAAGGGTGTAAACTAAAAAAACTCCTGAACATACATCTTTGTCCTGCAAATGTGTGTCGCTGTACATAGCTCCCTTGAATCCAAACCTGATGTCAAGACAATTAATGGTAATGTCATTGGGACTGGGTCCCAAGGCTAGGTTTGCAGAACAATTATCAAGGGTTAAAAACAAGAGAGTTGGGAAAGGATTTGAGAGGCAGCATGCCCTAGTGGATAGGGGCACTGGGTTGGGAACCACAATACCTGAGTTCTATTCCTGGGTCTGCTTATGACCTTGGGCAAATTGGTTATCTCTGCTTGCCTTTTCACCTTCTCTTGCCAATTTAGACTGCAGTCTCTTTTGGGTAGGAACTGTCTGACAGACCCAACCAAAACACTGTATTAGTCAAGCCATTGGAGGCTGCCCTAACTGTGTTGGCAGAGATTTTAAACACCTTAACAAAAAGAGCTGGAAACATTAAAAATATCAGTTAGGTGTGGAGTCAAATAAAAGGACCATTTTAGGCAAGTGTTCCAAACCCCATTTAAAACGAGTAACAATTAAGGGGAGTACTGAGACACAACGTGCAAATTGGACATTTGGGTAAAACCAATTTAAAAAAAAAATACTTTTTAGCTGTCTCCTTTCTCCTTCGTCGGTTTGAGATTGGAGTCTTTTTGGGGTAGGAACCTGTCCTTGTTTCCCCCACTCACTAGTAGATGTCTACTCAACTTGTAGCTCTTTCCACACAAGCTAAACATCATGGGCCTGATCCTCATTTGATGTAAATTGTCAAAATTAAAGTCAACAGATCTCTACCCTTACGCAAGCAGTGACCGGGACATTCCCTCCTTGTGTGCGTGGAGGGAGCAATCAACAAAGTCTTTTGTCCACTGATGTTCCACAATGGTTCATCTGGGCCTCCTTTTGTTGGGCCTCCTTTTGTTGAGCAGGAGATGACACCACTTATGGTAATTATTACTATGGTAATAGTATTTCACACTTGGTAATGCTTCTCTCTTGACTGCGGGGGGAAAGACAGTTCCAGTTTCATTGCAAACACTTTTATAGTTACACAGCAAACACTTCAGTATTACGTTATAGCATGGGATACAGATATTATAGGTGAGATTAATGCATGTAGCAACTCACAAGCATTTCATAAAGTCCAAACACTAAACATATTTTTATAAACTTAACATCTCTTTTAACAATATTAACACACAGGTGAGCCAGACTGGTTTCCAGCTATGCATTTGTCAGTGTTCAGTGAGGGCTAGAGGCCTTGGCATGAGCTGGCATCTGGTCTGTAAGTATCACAACTACCATGTGTACAGAGGACATCCAACAGAAAGTTGTAAGGAGGATTTTATATTAGAGATCTGTCAGCAGGAAGGGAATGTAATTATATCTAGAACAACTTTCTGGGGAATGAATCAAATAGAACAGATTCAAGGGCTCAGAGCTGCATCTTTGACATAAAACTACACTCCCAGTCATGTATAATTCAGCAGAGGGCTGTCAGGTTAGTTTGTAAGTGTGGCATTTCTTCATATTGTGCAGATATCCTTCTGGAAATGGTTATGAGGGAGAGACTGTTACACCAATACGTTAACTCCAGAGCCATAGCACTCTTTCATGTACTGGAAATGGACATTTTTGAAAGCTAATGTTGCCCTAAGAAGCTACCATTTTTCTCTTGTCATCTAAAAGGTTTTACATTGATAGAAAAGGTTCTATTAAAGAGCAGATACTAGCCTTGTGTAGAAGTCAGTCATCTGGCTGACACAATTCCATCCTCCAAGCCCTGGGAAAAGTATCAACTGTCTTTCTGAAGCCCGTGTCCCAGTTCAGGAAAGCACTTAAGTCTGTACTGACTTTCCTGAATTGGGATCCAAATCTGGATGTATCACAGGCTACTCCTAACACCTTCACGCTTAACATCTATTGAGGATTCTGTAGTGGTTCCCTTTTTGGCAGCAATTAGCCGTTCATTAGCTCATTGCATGGAGGTGGCAAAGGCAATAGAAAGGCCAGTTCAACAGTATCCCTGGTTATCTCAAATTGCCATTTGTCACTATCCCTGCGTCCTCTTGCTGGTCAGCTCCCCAGTAACAGTAGGGGTAGCAGCAGAGAAAATAAGGTCCAGCCCCTTTAACTGAGGGTTCCGGCCCTGTGGGTGCAGGAACCATGATAGTGCACACACGATCACTAATCCTCTTTTTTGCACCAAGATTTTAAAGCTAGCCTTCAATTGCTGCGGTACTAGAACACATGGAGAGAGAGACCCTTTTGCTTCAAGTTCACTTAGCTTGTTAAGTATTAGTTTGCATTTTACCTTTTATTTCTTTGTAACCAATTCTGACTTTATGCCTTGTTACCTATAATTAAGGCTGCGTTTTCTGTCATAGTGGTCATGGAAGTCATGGATTCTGTGACTTCTATAGCAGCACTGCTGGCTCTGGGGCTGCCCAAGCAGCTCGGGCAGCCCCTGGCCAGCAGCAGCAACAGTTCAGGTGTGGGAGGAGGCTCAGGGCTGGGGCAGGGGGTTGGGGTTGGGGTGTGGGGCAGCGCCCCAGAATTGGTCAGCATGTCTCTGCTGCTCCTAGGTAGAGGGGCCAGGGGGCTCTGTGCACTACCCCCACCTGCAGGCACTGCCCCCACCCAGTGCCCATTGGCTGCAGTTCCCAGCCAATGGGAGCTGCAGAGCTGGCACTCATTATGGGGGCAGCGCATGGAGCCCCCCTGGCATTCCCTCCCCCTAGGAGCTGTAGGGACATGCTGGCCGCTTCTGGGGAGCTGTGCAGAGCCAGGTAGGGAGCCTGCCAGCCCCACCAACTCTTCTCCTCCCCCCACCTCCTGAACCAGCAGGGGTCCTGGGTACACGCTGCCCCCCGGCCCAAGTTTTAGTTAGGGGTATATAGTACAAGTCATGGACAGGTCACTGGCCATAAATTTTTTTTAATGCCCATGACCTGTCCATGACTTTTACTAAAAATACCCATGACTAAAACATAGCCTTACTTGTAATCACTTAAAATCTATCTTTCTGTAGTTAATAAACTTGTTTTACCTAAACCAGTGTGTCTTTGGATTGAAGTATTTGGGAAACTTCATTTGAGATAACAGGATTTGTGCATATCATTTTCTATTAATAAAATGACAGACTTTCTATGAGCTTGTATTGTCCAGAAGGAGAGAGCTGGGTAGTACAAGACACACATTTCTGGTGACAAGTCTGGGACTGGGAATTTGCTGGTGTTGCTTTATATCTCAGCCTGGTATGGTAGTAATTTACATGCTGGAGGCTGTGTGTGGGCAGACCAGGAGTGGTTGCTCTCACAGCAAAGCAGTGTAAAAGACACCACAGGTTGGAGAATTGAGGGGACACAGCTGTACCACAGTCCAGATTGTATCCTGGGTAATGTCACAACATACCTAAAATTAACTTGTTTAAGTTGCTCCCTGAATAGGGGCTGTTACAGCACATACACTACCTTGGCTGGTAAAATTGTAGAGAAGTGAAATTCCTGTACCAGTGGCACTTGCTGCCATAGGATAGGACGCAAATGAGCTATCTGACAAATGGTTTCGTATTTTTTTTAATGGTTTAGGTACTTAGGACTCAGTTATACTCATAAATAAACATACTTGTGCTCACAATATACCTAGATGGCTAAGGATCTGGTTGTCATGAAGGTCACAGTTTCCATGACTATAAAGTACCTCCGTGACTCCTTCGGCTTCAGCCTGCCACAGCGCCGGAACTGGGGCAGCTGTCAGCCCCCACTCAGGAGTAGCAGCCCACAGTGTCAGAGCAGCGAGCTAGCAGTCAGCCCACAGAACCAGAGAAGTGGCCTGGGTCAGGAGAAACAGTCTAGGCTGGAGCAGTGGCCAACAGTCAGCTCCTGCTGAGGGAGCAGCAGCGGGGCTGGAGCAGCAGCTGGTAGTCAACCCCCGGCAGGGCTCTGACTATTAGTCTTCCTCCACGCTTGGGGTATTTTTAGTAAAACTCAAGAACAGGTCACGGGCTTCTGTGAATTTTGGCTTATTGCCCACAACCTGTCCGTGACTTTTACTAAAAATACCCATGACAAAATCTTAACCTTACAGATGACAAATGTTGACTAAGGGACAAACAGGAGCTGTTATCCTCATTCTTTCTCCTCTATTCTCTGACTTTTGTGACATCTGGGTTTTTTTGTCCTTAGGGCAGGGACTGTGTGTGTACAGTGCTGACGCCAATGGAGGCCCTTGGTGTCTCTTGGCATTGCTGTAATACAATAAGTAAAATATGGATAAACAATTCAACCGGAAGAGCCCATAACTATCTTAGTCAACCTCTTCTGTTGCCCTTAATCTTAGCTTAAATGATTTATACTAATGGATGTGTTGGATGAAGCTAGACTCCACAGAATTGCTGTAGCAAGCAGTGATTGTGCATAGTGTTTGTTTTCTCTGGCATGTAAGATGAAAAAACAAACTACTGCTCTAGCCTTGTGGGGCTGTTCTTTACATGCCACTGAAACTGTCAGCTCCCCAAGGCACAGCCACAAACCCCAGTGCAGTCAACTTTCTTTGTCTTGAGGAGAAATCTAACAAGTTATTTTTCTATCATAATGCAATGTTTCCGTCTGTGTCCTTATCTCTCTCCTCCCACAAACCCACACCACTCTAAATCCTTCCCCTTGTCTCATGTTCTTTGCTTATGTATGTTAGCAGGAGTGTTGGGGTGGGAGTTCTTTTTCTAAAGATTTAAAAAAAAAAAGTTTGTTCCCCAGCTTCTCCTTGCACAAATACAGTGGAGAATCTAGTGGCACTTTCCCATCCTTAACTTCAACTGAAGTTAGGAGGTCTGAGAATTGTTTGTTCATCTATAGTGGTGCCACTGACTCTTGTAAGGCACCGTATTAAACAGTATGAAGAGGCAGCATGGTCTAGTCGTGAGGGTGCAAGAGATGCATGGAGATCTGGGTTGTATTCCTGATTGTGCCACGCGTTTACTTGCTGACCTTCAGCAAGGTACATAACCCTTCTGCACCTCAGCTTCCCAATCTGTAAAACTGGGATAATGATACTTCATCTCCTCTTCTAAACTGTTTGCAGGACTAGGAAGGGAAGCCTTCTAGGCAAGTTGGGTTTTTATTATTATTAGACAATTTGTGCCCCACAGTTTTTGCAACCTAAAGGCCAGATCCTACAATATTTAGTTATTTGGGTAGACTTTACACCGGTGGTGGGCAACCTGTGGGCCGCACATGGCCCGTCAGGGTAAGCCACTGGCGGAATACAAGACAGTATTTACATTGACCATCCTCAGACATGGCCACCCGCAGCTCCCAGTTCACCGTTCCCAGCCAATGGGAGCTGGAAGTGCTGGCTGCTGCTTCCTGCAGCTCCCATTGGCCGGGAACAGCAAGCTGCGGCCACTGGGAGCTGCGGACGGTCAATGTAAAGACTGTCTTGCGGATCGCTAGTGGATTTACCTGATGGGCAGCAGGTTGCCATCCACTGCTTTACATTGACTTAAACGAGATTACTGGCTTTAGTTAATGGTAGAAGGAGCAGAAGACAGTCCCTACTCACGTGCACACCCAGAATGTATCTATTTTAACACATCAAACATTGCTCAAGTGTTAAAATTCCTAACCAAACACTGAAACAGCTCAACTCCAGCCAATGCTACTCTGAAGGTGACGTGCTTTCTTGCTGAGGAATCCTGCTTTGTGAAACCACACCCCTTTAAAACTGACAGGTTTCGTGTTAGTCTGTATCCGCAAAAAGAACAGGAGTACTTGTTAGCTGAAAGCATAGCAACATCTCCTGGAGGGGGATGGCTATTACATGTTCAGTTATAAAAGTGTCTTCTTTAAATGCTGATTGACAAGTTCAGTTAATGCAATAGAATCTCATGATTTCTTCCAGTTGTGTAATCAAATTAACTGCATACACAGCTACTACAGTACTCTGTTCCCTTCCCCCAAAGTACAAAGCTATTGTAATAGTAAGTGATTTATTTAAAAATATCTGTTCATGTTTGGGGACAATATGCATAAATTAAATCAGGTTGATCCTAGCAGTACAGATCACCAGATTACACCACTGTGTATCAGAGAGCGAGAGTAAAAAACGGGACTGATGATTTCAGACCAGGAGGGGAAAGAGCCAGGAGCAGGGCCGGCTCCAGGCACCAGTGCAGGAAGCAGGTGCTTGGGGCGGCCAATGGGAAGGGGTGGCACGTCCCGGTCTTCAGCGGCAATTCGGCAGCGGGTCCCTCAGTCCCTCTCGGAAGGAAGGACTGGCCGCCGAATTGCCGCCGAAGAATGAAGCGGCGCAGTAGAGCAGCCGCCGATCGTGGCTCCCCATCCTCCCCCCCGCCGCTTGGGGCAGCAAAAAAGCTGGAGCCGGGCCTGGCCAGGAGGCATTCAACCTAGCTAGAAGTGTTGAATGGTCATTATCAGATACTCAGTGAGACAATTACCAAGGAGGAACAGAACGGAAAGCTACAGGGGACATACCATTAAGGACGGCCATTAAGTATGAAGCAAGTGGCTACCAATAGAGGTTCTTCCTCCTAAGAAGGCAAACAATCATGATTGACTCAATGATAAGAGCAGACAGAGCATTCAGCAACAGATTCGAGCACAACAGGACAGTGTGCTGTCTCCCTGGAGCAAAAATAGGAGATGTAACTGCAAGATTGGACAGCATTATGAAATCATCTGGCGGTGATCCCCATAGGAACCAAAAACTCTCTGCATTACATGGAACTATGCAGATGATACAAGACTTCAGGGATCTTGGAAGGGAGCTGAAGAAGAGGGAAGTCCAAGTGATCTTCTCAGAGATCCTTCTGGTCCCAGGAGCAGAGAAGGCAGAAAATACTGGAGGTGAACTGTTGGCTGCATGACTGGTTTGAAGTTGAAGGTCTTGAATGTGGCCCAATATTCCACAAAACCCTGGGTCGGGGGGGGGCGGGTGTTTGAGGGCAGGCCTGCAGAGGGAGGGGGTGGGGGTGGGGCAAAGGGGGCAATTGCCCAGAGGCCAGGGCCCTTTTAAATTACCCGGGTGGGACCCTCCTTCCCAGTGCCTCCTACCAGGGCTGGCTCTAGGTTTTTTGCCGCCCCAAGCAAAAAAAATGTTGGCTGCCCCCCACCCCAGCCCTGGGCTCCACCCCCACCGCACCCCCCTGCTGACCCAGTCCTGGGTTCTTCCCTCCACACCCGCACCTCCTGCCGCCCCAGCTCTGGATTCCCCCCCACCAGTGCCCTCCCGCCCACCCGCATCCCCCCTGGGTCACTGGTAACTCGCTCCCAGGGCAGGTCATCAGCATTCCGCTCATGACACTAACAGGGGCAGAGGCTGCATCCACCCAACTCCTTCCCGGTGCCCAGGGGGGCCCTGACTCCGCCTGCTCCCCCCTCACCTCCAGCCGGTCTGGCGCTGGCAGGGCCGGGGTAAGCAGCGGGGCTCCCGGGCCATGCCTCAGCCCAGGGTCCCTCCAGCCGGGACTCCTGCCTCCAGGACAGGCCGGGAATTGGGAGGGCAGAGCCAGGGGGAACCGCCCTGGCAGGGGGCTGAGGAGCCGGGGCAGGGCAGCCGCAGAGGGAGCGGCCGGGGGGGAACGGAGCCCCGGAGAGCGGGACGTGGGCCCCGCACGGCAGCGCTCCGGGCACCGGTCCCCTCTATGGCCCCACTGCTGCTCCTAGCCGCCCTGGCGCAGCCCCTGGGTGGCTCGGGCCGCTTCGCCCAGCCCCGGCTGCGGCACTTGCAGGCGGCTCTGTGCGCCCCGCGGGGCGGCCCCCAGCCCAAGTGTCCCATGCTCCATGTGTTGGAGCCTGCCGGATGGCCCGCCTGGGCCTGGAGGCATGAACCACAGTGGCCCCAGGGTGCCCCCCGCGCACTACATGCTGCTGCTGCTGGACCCCTGCCCTGTGACTGTGGGGCTGTCTTTCGTTCTTTTATCCATTCACATATCTGGGCAGAGTTCCTCTGGGCAGCGTCCGCCAGCTCTCCCGATGCTTTGAAGAGCAGTGAGCGCTGTCCAGGGTTCTCTGCTCTGTGTCCCCCTCTGGTTCCCTAGTTTTGGCCCTTTGACCCCCCACGCCTGTTCCCATTTTTCCATTTGTTGTCCCGCGAACTCAGTTGGGTTCTGGGTTTAGTAGCCCCTTCCTAGGCTAGGGGAGGGGCATTTAGCAGTGGGTGAGCTAGCACTCACCCACGTCCTGGTGCTCAAAAGGACTACTCTCTTATATCCTTCTGGTCTGAGTCAGTGTCCATGCCTCATGTCATAACTATAAAGGGAAGGGTAACCACCCTCCTGTGTACAATACTATAAAATCACTTCTGGCCAGAGGCACCAAAATCCTTTTACCTGTAAAGGGTTAAGAAGCTCAGGTAACCTGGCTGACACGTGACCCAAAGGACCAATAAGGGGACAAGATACTTTCAAATCTTGGGTGTGTGTGTGTGTGGGGGGAAGGCTTTTGTTTGTGCTCTTTGTTTTGGTTTGTGTTCACTCTTGGGACTAAGAGGGACTGGACATCAATCCATGCTCTCCAAAACTTTCTGAACAAGTCTCTCATATTTCAAACTTGTAAGTAATAGCCAGGCAAGGCATATTAGTTTCTTTGTTTTTCTCAACTTGTGAATGTTCCTTTGCTAGAAGGAGGTATCCCTGTTTTGCTGTAACTTTGAAACTAAGGCTAGAGGGGGTTCCTCTGGGCTCTTTGAATCTGATTGCCCTGTAAAGTTAATTTCCATCCTGATTTTAGAGATGATTTTTACCTTTTCTTTTTAATAAAACCCTTCTTTTAAGAACCTGACTGATTTTTCCATTGTCCAAAGACCCAGGTTTGTAACAAATTGGTTAGGATATTATTCTCAAGCTTCCCCAAGAAAAGGGGTGTAAGGGCTTGGGGGGATATTTGGGGGGAAGAGGAACTCCAAGTGGTCCTTTCCCTGTTTCTTGTTAAATCACTTGATGGTGGCAGCGTACCACATTAACCTAAGCTGCTAGAAATAAACTTAGGGGGCTTTCATGCGGGTCCCCACATCTGTACCCTAGAGTCCAGAGTGGGGAAGGAACCCTGACAGCCTATATGGGGAACAAATATTTAATAATGGACTCTTCAGTCTTCCAGAGAAAGGTGTAGCACAATCCAATGGTTGGAAGTTGGAGCTAGGCAAATTCAGAGTATAAATAAGGTGTGAATTTTAAAGGATGAGAGTAATTAACCATTGAAACAATTTACCAAGGGTCATGGTGGACTCTCCATCATTGGCAATTTAAAAAAGTCAATACTGAATGTTTTTCTAAAAGACATTCTCTGGGATTTATTTTGGGAAACTTCTATGGCCAGTTTATACAGGAAGTCAGAGTAGATGATCACAGTGGTCCCTTCATACCTAGGAACCTATGAAAATACATGCATTGCTTGCTTCTCCTTCTCCCTGTTATATTTTCCTGCAACATGACCCTGTGATCTAGTGGTTAGTACAAGAGAAGACAGTAAAGACTTCTCTTCAGCCACAGGGCTATATTGTGAGTGGGCAAGTGTGAAAAGAGTACAAGCACTATTCCCTTCCTTTGCACAAGGAGCAGCTACAGTGGTAATTCTAGTGCTCTAGCACACAAGAAACAAGAGTATTAAGTGATTAAATCTGAGCTTATCACAGACAAACCCCTGCTGCATTAGCCAGCAGTGCATGGCTGGCACAGTATGGAATTCACACGGCACAATAATGGTGATGCCTCTTGTGCACTGGCCAGAATGTCCTTTTTTGCACAAAAAGATTCCTTTCAAGTTTTTGCATGAACATTTTTTTCATTAATTATTTTGGGTTTCCCCTTCCCTTTAGGGAAGAGAGGGGGAAAAAATCCCCCAAAGCTAAAATGACAAAGTTGTTCTAAATACAGACCCTCCCTGACTTACACAAATTTTGCGTAAGTCGGAAACGTATCTCTGACCATTATGCAAACCCCCTCTCCCCCAAAACCCACTCCTATTTCTAGCTTACAGAACTTTTTTCGTAAACTCAGATTTGCGTACGTTGGGTTTACATAACTGGGGGAGTGTCTGTATAGTTTTGTTGGGGGAAGGGGGCAATCAGAACAAAAAAACACTAAGTTTCCATAATATCCCCACCACCACTTTGACCACTTCCAAAAAACTTAATAAGAGAGCTATAAACCTTCCTGTTTCAGGGCTTAAACTAGCCTTGCACTAATAGGGGCTAGGAGAAAACTTCATGTTATTCCATAATCGCCCACTGCACGACTTCTTGCACCTTCCTCTGAAGCATCTGGTACGATACATGGATGACGGGATGTTAGACTGAACGATCATTGATTGGTGTGATTCAGTATGGCAATTCTTAAGTTCCTGCAAGCCTGTTCTGCAGCCTTGATTAGAACAGTCACTACTAATGCAGCCTCTCTAAGGCCTGGTCTACACTAGGCGTTTATGTCGAATTTAGCACCGTTAAATCGAATTAACCCTGCACCCGTCCACACCACGAGGCTATTTAGTTCGACATAGAGGGCTCTTAAATTCGACTTCTGTACTCCTCCCCAACGAGGGGAGTAGCGCTAAATTCGACGTGGCCATATCGAATTAGGCTTGATGTGGATGGAAATCGACGCTAATAGCTCCGGGAGCTATCCCACAGTGCACCACTCTGTTGACGCTCTGGACAGCAGTCCGAGCTCGGATGCTCTGACCAGCCACACCCCGGGAAAATTTGAATTCCTTTTCCTGTCTGGGCAGTTTGAATCTCATTTCCTGCGTGGCGAGCTCAGCAGCACTGGCAACGATGCAGAGCTCTCCAGCCGAGATTCCCATGCAATCCCAGAATAGAAAGAGGGCCCCAGCATGGACTGATCGGGAAGTCTTGGATCTCATCGCTGTGTGGGGCGATGAGTCCGTGCTTTCCGAGCTGCGCTCCAAAAGACGGAACGCAAAGACCAATGAGAAGATCTCTAAAGCCATGGCAGAGAGAGGATACAGCCGGGATGCAACGCAATGCCGCGTGAAAATCAAGGAGCTGAGATAAGGCTACCAGAAGACCAAAGAGGCAAACGGACGCTCCGGATCCCAGCCCCACAGATCCCGTTTCTACGAGGCACTGCATTCCATCCTTGGTGCGGCCGCCACCACTACCCCACCACTGACCGTGGACTCTGAGGATGGGATATTGTCCACGGCCGGTTCCTCGGACATGTTAGCAGACGGGGAAGATGAGGAAGGAGATGAGGAGGACGAGGCAGTCGGCAGCGCTTACCAAGCTGATTTCCCCGACAGCCAGGAGCTCTTCATCACCCTTACAGAGATCCCCTACCAACCCTCCCCAGCATGTAACCCGGACACAGATTCAGGGGAAGGATCAAGCGGTAAGTGCTTTAAACATATAAACCTTTATTTTTTTACAAAACTTGAATATTAAGACTAATAACAATCTGTGATTCATGATTTCTTCCCCCTGGGCGCTTAAATAATCAGTAACAACTATTTATAAAAAAATCAAACAGTGTCCGGTTGAGCATGATTGTGCTGCCCAAGCTGCTCCACTCTTTTGTCCCTGCTACTGCAGCTAGATAAAAATACGGTCAATATGTCCGGGCATAGAGCAGTAGTCCTCCACGGACATCTCCACAAAGCTCTCCTGCAAGTAATGGGATAGCCTGTTCATCAGGTTCCTGGGGAGAGCGGCTTTACTTGGTCCTCCGAAGTACGAGACGTTCCCGCGCCAGGAGACAAGCAGGTACTCTGGTATCATTGCCTTGCATAGCATGGCAGCATAGGGCCCCGGTCTCTGCAGGCTTTCTCAAAGCATCCTTTGGATCTCGGTGTTCGGGATCCTCATCAGAGTTATGTTGCTCATCACAACCTGCTTTGAATTAGGTAGGGGACTGTTAGTATTGGGACTGCTTGCAACAAGTTCCTTTACAGAACTGTGACCGCTGGTTTACAGCCGCGCGGTGGGGGCGGGAGAGGGCCAGCATCCAGGGATGTTTCTCTGGCACATCCGCGAGGGGGTGGGACAGGGCCAGAGTTCCTGCTTGGCCAATTGCTGGCAGCACAGACTGGCAGTGCTTTCAATGTGAAAGGTGGCCAGTGGTACTCCTAAAGTTTTAATCTGCCAAAAGTCTACGGCTTACCATGTTTGCCTGCTACAGAGAGTACCGTGTCCTGCCCCAGTTCCCAGATCGGCAGTGCAAAAGCCCAGGCACTGAAGGCGAGGTTCGAAAATTCGACCTTGTCCTCAGTGCGCATGTGATAGCTGTGGTTCATGGTCTTGTTCACAGAGAACGACTATGTTCTTGATTCACAACTACATTTCTCTTTCGGAGGAATTCACTGCCTTTTCCTCATTCCCACAGCCACATCTGCAACTGTCTCCCAACCCAGCCTGGCATCACACTCCCAGAGGCTAGCGCACATTAGGCGGAGGAAGAAGAAGACGCGAGAGGACATGTTCTCCGAACTTATGGGCTGCTCCCGAGCCCAGGCAGCACAGCATAACCAGTGGAGGGAGAATTTGTCCCAAATGCACTGGACACACATGGAACGTGAGGAGAGGTGGCGGCAGGAAGACCAGCAGGCGACTCAAACGCTGCTTGGACTTCTGA
Source organism: Terrapene triunguis (assembly GCF_002925995.2). Classification (NCBI taxonomy): domain Eukaryota; kingdom Metazoa; phylum Chordata; order Testudines; family Emydidae; genus Terrapene; species Terrapene triunguis. Next base: position 15,390,515 of record NW_020664561.1, on the reverse strand, counting down.
GGGAGCAAACGGACACGCTCCGGCGCCTTGTTGATGTTCTGCAGGAACGGAGGCAGGAGGACAGAGCCCCGCTGCAGTCTATCAGTAACCGCCCTCCCCCGCCACCAAGTCCCATACCCCCCTCGCCCAAAGTCCAAAGAAGGAGGGGCTGAAGAGTCCGTGAAAACTCTCACTCCACCCCTGCAGACTGCTCAAGCACCAGAAGGCTGTCATTCCCCAAAATTTGAAAAGTCCTTTCCTGGCCGCCTCAACCAAGCCCCCGTCCAAGTTTCACCCCCCAGTTTCATGTGTGGTTGTTAATAAAAAATACGTTTCTGTTCATTACTGTTTCACTCATGCTGTTTTGAGGGAGAGTCTGTCTGGAGGGGGGGAAGGGGCTTGGTAATTGGACAGGACAGTCACCTTTAGCAGGCTACCGAGGCGGGGGCAGGTCCAGCAGCAGGGCACATACACAGTGCAGTGACTAGTTACCCTGGTCAGTCTGGGAGGTGGTTTTCATGTTCTCTGGGGGGCGGGGGGAGGTTAGTGGCTCTGTGACTTTTTGGCGGGGGAGGGCAGTTACAGATCGTATGCAGCGGTCCTTGTCCTGGATCACAGAGCCACGCAGCAGGGGATCTGTAACCCTCCTCCCCCTGCCATAAAGTCACATAGCCCCCACATACACGCAGTCCCACTCAGGAGGGCTGCCAGGCTACGTTGAAACAACCAGTCCGCTACTGTGAATCCTGTCATTCCTGGAGTTTAGAAGGATCATTTGCATCAGTACACTACACCCGCTCCCCACCACAGTCTGCGTCCCCGGTTTCAAAGATTCCCGCGAAAACAGTACTAAAGACAACGGTGTTCAATAACAAAAGTAAAACTGATTTTATTATTTTGGAAGGGGGTGGAGGGGGTCTGTAACTGGAGAGGATAGTCATCCTTAACTGGGTAAAGAAACGGGGGCAGGTTCAGCTTCTCTGTACAGAAAGTTAAAAGTCACGGGTTACCCTGCTCACTGTGGAACCTGGCTTTCAAAGCCTCCCGGATGCACAGCGCGTCCCGCTGGGATCTTCTAATCGCCCGGCTGTCTGGCTGGGCGTAATCAGATGCCAGGCTATTTGCCTCAACCTCCCACCCCGCCATAAAGATCTCCCCCTTGCTCTCACACAGATTGTGGAGCACACAGCAAGCAGCTATAACAATGGGGATATTGGTTTCGCTGAGATCACAGCGAGTGAGTAAGCTTCTCCATCTCCCCTTGAGACGTCCAAAAGCACACTCCACCACCATTCTGCACTTGCTCAGCCGGTAGTTGAAGAGTTCTTTTTCAGAGTCCAGGGCGCCAGTGTAGGGCTTCATGAGCCAGGGCATTAGCGGGTAGGCTGGGTCCCCAAGGATCACTGTAGGCATCTCCACATCCCCAAGAGTTATTTTGTGGTCCGGGAAGTAAATACCTTCCTGCAGCCGTCTAAACAGACCAGAGTTCCTGAAGACGCGAGCGTCATGAACCTTGCCCGGCCATCCAACGTTGATGTTGGTAAATCGTCCCCTGTGGTCCACCAGTGCTTGCAGCACCATTGAAAAGTAGCCCTTTCGGTTGATGTACTGGCTGGCCTGGTGGTCCGGTCCCAGGATAGGGATGTGAGTTCCATCTATAGCCCCACCGCAGTTTGGGAATCCCATCGCGGCGAAGCCATCTATGATGACCTCCACGTTTCCCAGGGTCACTACCTTTGAGAGCAGTACCTTGACGATTGCGTTGGCTACTTGCATCACAACAACCCCCACGGTAGATTTGCCCACGCCAAACTGGTTCGCGACAGACCGGTAGCTGTCTGGCGTTGCAAGCTTCCAGAGGGCTATGGCCACTCGCTTCTGGACAGTCAGGGCTGCTCGCATCCGGGTGTCCTTGCGCTTCAGGGCAGGGGACAGCAACTCACAAAGTTCCAGGAAAGTCCCCTTCCGCATGCGAAAGTTTCGCAGCCACTGGGATTCGTCCCAGACCTGCAGCACTATGCGGTCCCACCAGTCAGTGCTTGTTTCCCGTGCCCAGAATCGCCGTTCCAGAACATCCAGATGACCCATTGTCACCGTGATGTCCTCGGAGCTGGGTCCCGTGCTTTGTGAGAGGTCTGTGCCCCTCTCAGAGTTCAGGCCCTCACCGCGGTGCCGTAGCCTCCTCGCCTGGTTCATCTGCATCTGCCTCTGGGAAAGGTGGATGATAACCTGCGAGGCGTTCACAAGTGCCACAACTGCAGCGATGGTCGCAGCGGGATCCATGCTCGCAGTGCTGTGGCGTCCGCGCTGTCACTGACCCAAAAAGTGCGCGAACTGATTTCCCGCCGGCGCTTTCAGGGAGGGAGGGAGGGTGGTAGTGACAGACGGATGACGACAATTACCCAAAAGCACCCTCGACCCTTTTTTTTTACCCAGAAGGCATTGGCGGCTCGACCCAGAATTCCAATGGGCAGCGGGGACTGCGGGAACTGTGGGATAGCTGCCCACAGTGCACCGCTTCCAATGTCGACGCTTTCCCCGTTAGTGTGGACTCACAAAGTCGAATTACTGTCCTTAGTGTGGACACACAAGTTCGACTTTGCAATATCGGTTCCACATATTCGATTTAAGTGAAATCGAAATACCCTCGTAGTGTAGACATACCCTAATAGGGCCAGGGTAGACACAGTGCAAAGGCTGTGAGTAGGGCAAGTGGAACATTTATGACATATTATATTAGATGAATGAAATCTAATCCAATCATACTAAAAAGCTAACAAGTGATGGATACCATCTGAATGCTGGGCACATATGCATAGGAGAAAGATTAGAGACATGCCAAAAGTGAAAGAGACCTTGTGAGACCAAAGAATCTTCCTCCCCAGGCTGCAGAGTGGCACAGGGTTATTCTGTGGCTAATCCTATAGCTCTTAGGGTGCAGTAGTCCCCATCACTCAGCATTACAAGGGCAAGTGTGGTTGCAGATTTCCCTAACCCTAACTTTCAACCAGTCTGCCCCATCCTACCCTGCCATGTAGGGTGCACTAGGAGCTTCAAGGGATACAGACCCCTCTCTACTCCCCACCCCATTGCAGCAAAGCCAGCGCAGTTCAATTTTGGCTGGAAACCTCATGGCTTGTAGAGGTGGAGAAACAGGATTATCCCGTAGTAGAATGATCATTTAAAACTGCACAATATTACAACTAGAAAAATGTTAAACATGTGGCTTTTTTAGTGCGCAGGGCTTGGGAGTCATGAGGCTCAATTCCAATACAGACTTCATCTCGGTTTCTCAGTTCTGCCAGCTGCAAGCTGGGATAACGGTACTTCACATCCGAGAGGCGTTCTGATGTCTCAACTGAACTGGGATTTTCAAACATGCATGAGGGAGTTGGATGCCCAACTCACCTAGCTCCCCTCGGAGCCATTGAAAATCCCAGCCTCAGTGCTGAGGTGGTTTGCAATTATCCAATTTAAGACTCTATACAAGTGCTACCCACTACTGTTACTACTTACCTGTAGGTACATTATTCAGAGCCTTTATGGCCAAAAGAGACCATCCGATCTCCTGTGTATCACAGGCCATTACATTTTGCCCTGTTACCCCTGTATTGAGCCCAATAACTTGTTTGACTAAAGCGTATCTTCCAGAAAGAGCCACATTTGCCTCTTCAGAACCCTTCCCTTTGGCTATTCGTATAATGCCCTCTGGCTGTTCTAGCTAGTCGGACTGAGAAATCCTCCTCCCCTCGCCAATCTGTGAGATGCAGGCGATTCTTTGACATCCCCCTCAAACAGGCCCAAGGGCAGAATAGTCAATGGGCCCCCGCTGGTGCCCAGCGAGCTGCTGGCTGCATTGCTGGGCATGCTCTTCCGGCATGGCAAGGGCTTCAACATGCCCACCCACCTTCGCTGCTGCCGGTACCACCCTGCATGCGCCTAAGAGCATAGGTGCCGACTTCCAGATTTCCCGGGAGGTGCTCGACCCTCCGGCTCCATCCTAGGCCCCTTCCCCCTATGCCCCACCCCTGCCCCATCTCTTCCCACCCCTGTTCTGCCCCCTCCCCCGGGGCTTCCCCATATACAACTGGTGCCCATAGGCGGCGAGTTCCATACCCACGTGGTGCTCGGGCACCAGCAATATTCAGAGCCAGGGGCCCAGCTCCACCAAAATTTGGGGCCGGGGTGCCCCCCCGGGCCCCACCTGCTGCCTCCCCCGAGTGTCCCGTGGCCCCGACTTGCTGCCCCCCCTCTTCCCGGCCCCGGAGCAGAGCTTCTCTGTCTTTGTCTCCTCCATGCTGCTTCCCTGCAGCAACTGCTACTGCAGGGTCCTAGTGCCTCCCTGGTCCACTGCCAGGGCAGACTTAGGCCTGTTCTACACTACGAGTTTAGGTTGACTTTAGCAGCGTTAAATCGAATTAAGCCTGGACACGTTCACACGACGAAGCCCTTTCTTTCGACTTAAAGGGCCCTTTAAACCGGTTTCTTTATGCCACCTCCGACGAGGGGATTAGCGATAAAATCAGCCTTAGGGGGTCGGAATTGGGGTAGTGTGGACGGAATTCGACGTTATTGGCCTCCGGGAGCTATCCCACAGTGCTTCATTGTGACTGCTCTGGACAGCACTCTCAACTCAGATGCACTGGCCAGGTAGACAGGAAAAGCCCCGCGAACGTTTGAATTTCATTTCCTGTTTGCTCAGCATGGAGAGCACAGGTGACCACGCAGAGCTCATCAGCACAGGTAACCGTGATGGAGTCCCAGGATCGCAAAAGAGCTCCAGCATGGACAGAACGGGAGGTACGGGATCTGCTCGCCATATGGGGAGATGAATCAGTGCTAGCTGAACTCCGAAGCAGTAAACAAAATGGCAAAATATTAGAAAAGGTCTCCAAGGCCATGAAGGACAGAGGCCATAACAGGGACGCACAGCAGTGCCGCGTGAAAATTAAGGAGCTACGGCAAGCCTACCACAAAGCCAGAGAAGCAAACGGAAGGTCCGGGGCAGAGCCGCAAACATGCCGCTTCTACGCGGAGCTGCATGCCATTCTAGGGGGTGAAGCCACCACTACCCCAACCGTGTGCTATGACTCCCTCACTGGAGAAACACACAGGGAAGCGGGTTCGGGGTACGAGGAAAATGAGGATGGAGTTAATGTAGATAGCTCACAGCAGCAAGGAAGCGGAGAAACCGGTTTCACCAACAGCCAGGATATGTTTATCACCCTGGACCTGGAACCAGTAACCCCCGAACTCACCCAAGGCGTGCTCCCAGACCCGGAGGGCACACAGGGGACCTCTGGTGAGTGTACCTTTGTAAATATTACACATGGTTTAAAAGCAAGCGTGTTTAATGATTAATGATTAATTTGCCCTGGCAATCGCGGCCAGTACAGCTACTGGAAAAGTCTGTTAACGTGTATGGGGATGGAGCAGAAATCCTCCAGGGACATCTCCAGAAAACTCTCCTTCATGTACTCCCAAAGCCTTTGCAAAAGGTTTCTGGGGAGGGCTGCCTTATCCCATCCGCCATGGTAGGACACTTTACCACGCCAGGCCAGTAGCACGTAGTCTGGAATCATTGCATAACAAAGCATGGCAGCGTATGGTCCCGGTGTTTGCTGGCATGCAGACAACATCCATTCCTTATCGCTCTTTGTTATCCTCAGGAGAGTGATATCATTCACGGTCACCTGGTTGAAATGGGGCGATTTTATTAAGGGGATATTCAGTGGTGCCCGTTCCTGCTCTGCTGAACAGAAATATTCCCCGCTGTTAGCCACGCGGTGGGGGGGAGGGGTGAAGTGATCATCCCAGAGAATTGGGTGGGGGGGGTGGGGAGTTAGTTGGGTTTGTGCTGCATGTTAACCCTGAAACCGCAGCCCCTCCTTTTACATTGCAAACCCATTTCAAATGGCCAACCCAACGGGTGCTTGGTATGGGAAATGAGAGCGCTACTGTTTGAAACCATTCCCACATGTTAAGAAGGTTAAAAAAGCCAAAAGACTGTGTCTTACCATGGCTGCCTGCAAGATGAAATCTGTGGCCTGGCACTGCGTGAGTGATCTCTCACACCAAACCGGCAGGCCCTCAATATAAGAGGAAAAATGCGCCCTTGTAACGAAAGCACATGTGCGGTGTAATGTGAACAGCAAAATTTAACGTGAAAGAGTGTACCCATTGTTCTCTAAAATGTGTCTTTTTTAACCACCTCTCCCTTCTCCTCCACCAGCTGCAAATCTTTCTCCTTCACAGAGGCTAGTGAAGATTCGAAACCGAAAGCGAAGGACGCGTGATGAAATGTTTACAGAACTACAGACTGCCTCCCACGCTGACAGAGCACAGCAGAATGCGTGGAGGCAGTCAATGACTGATTATAGAAAAGCCCAATATGAGCGAGAGGAGAGGTGGCGTGCTGAATCGCGGGCTGAAGATAAGAGGTGGCGTCAGCTTGCAGACAGAAGGCAAGAGTCGATGCTCCGGCTGCTGTAGCATCAAACTGATATGCTCCAGCGTATGGTTGAGCTGCAGGAAAGGCAGCAGGAGCAGAGAACGCCGCTACAGCCCCTGTGTAACCAACAGCCCTCCTCCCCAAGTCCCATTGCCTCCTCACCCAGACGCCCAAGAACACGGGGGGGGGGGGCCCTCCGGCCACCCAGTCACTCCACCCTAGATGATTTCCCGAGCAATAAGTGTTAAAGTTTTAAAGTTTTAAACTGCAGTGTGTCCTTTTCCTTCCCTCCTCCCCCACCCATCCCGGGCTACCTTTGCAATTATCCCCCTAGTTGTGTGATGAATTAATAAAGAATGCATGAATGTGAAGTAACAATGACTTTATTGCCTCTGCAAGTGGTGCTTGAAGGGGGGAGGGTAGGGGAGGGTGGGGTGGTTGGTTTACAGGGAAGTAGAGTTAACCGGGTGGGTGGGGGGGGGGGGTGGAGATTTCATCAAGAAGAAACAAACAGAAGTTTCACACCGTAGCCTGGCCAGTCACAAAACTCATTTTCAAAGCTTCTCTGATGCGCACCGCGCCATGCTGTGCTCCTCTAACCGCTCTGGTGTCTGGCTGCGCGTAATCAGCGGCCAGGCGATTTGCCTCAACCTCCCACCCCACCATAAATGTCTCCCCCTTACTCTCACAGATATTGTGGAGCGCACAGCAAGCAGCAATAACAATGGGGATATTCTTTTCGCTAAGGTCTGAGCGAGTCAGTAAGCTGCGCCAGCGCGCTTTTAAACGCCCAAATGCACATTCCACCACCATTCGGCACTTGCTCAGCCTGTAGTTGAACAGGTCCTGACTCCTGTCCAGGCTGCCGGTGTACGGCTTCATGAGCCATGGCATTAAGGGGTAGGCTGGGTCCCCAAGGATCACGATAGGCATTTCAACATCCCCAATGGTTATTTTCTGGTCCGGGAAGAAAGTCCCTTCCTCCAGCTTTCGAAACAGAACAGAGTGCCTGAAGATGCGAGCATCATGTACCCTTCCTGGCCAGCCCACGTTGATGTCGGTGAAACGTCCCTTGTGATCCACCAGGGCTTGCAGCAGCATTGAAAAGTACCCCTTGCGGTTTATGTACTCGGTGGCTTGGTGCTCCGGTGCCAAGATAGGGATATGGGTTCCGTCTATGGCCCCACCACAGTTTGGGAATCCCATTGCAGCAAAGCCATCCACTATGGCCTGCACGTTTCCCAGAGTCACTACCCTTGATATCACCAAGTCTCTCATTGCCCTGGCAACTTGGATCACAGCAGCCCCCCAGTAGATTTGCCCACTCCAAATTGATTCCCGACTGACCGGTAGCTGTCTGGCATTGCAAGCTTCCACAGGGCTATCGCCACTCGCTTCTCAACTGTGAGGGCTGCTCTCATCCTGGTATTCTGGCGCTTCAGGGCAGGGGAAAGCAAGTCACAAAGTTCCATGAAAGTGCCCTTACACATGCGAAAGTTTCGCAGCCACTGGGAATCGTCCCACACCTACAGCACGATGCGGTCCCACCAGTCTGTGCTTGTTTCCCGGGCCCAGAATCGGCGTTCCACGGCATGAACCTGCCCCAGGAACACCATGATTTCCACATTGCTGGGGCCTGTGCCTTGTGAGAGGTCTATGTCCATGTCAATTTCCTCATCACTCTCGTCGCCGCGCTGCAATCACCTCCTCGGCTGGTCCTGGTTTTGCTTTGGCATGTTCTGGCTCTGCATATACTCCAGGACAATGCACGTGCTGTTCATAGTGCTCATAATTGCCGCGGTGATCTGAGCGGGCTCCATGATCCCAGTGCTAGCTATGGCGTCTGGTCTGAAAAAAGGCGCGAAACTAGTATCTGACGGACCAGGGGAGGGAGGAAGGGAGGGGCGAGTGACGACATGGTATACAGGTACAGGGAATTAAAATCAACAAAGGTGGCTGTGCATCAGGGAGAAACACAAACAACTGTCACACAGAATGGCCCCCCCCAAAGATTGAACTCAAAAGCCTGGGTTTAGCAGGCCGTTGATTTGACGGAGGGAGGGGGAAGCAAATGAATACAGAACAAATCTATTTTTTACATCTTAAGATGACGGTGCAGCATGACTGATAGCCCTCGGCATCTTCTGGGTGCTTGGCAGCAAATACTGGGCGCTTGGCAGTTAGTGTACTAAGACTGATAGCCACATTTTTTCTGTATGATGACGATGGCCTTCAGGCCTATTGCACGATCTGCTGAGGGTCTGGGCGCTTGGCAGAAAATGGCACTACGACTGATAGCCATCATCGTCATTGTGAAGGCAGCAGAATATGACTGTGGGGATGGGGGACTGGGGGACATACGGAGTTCCAGCCACTGCTGTACGATGACGACGGTTACCAGTCGTAATACACCATCTACTGCCAAAAGGCAAAAGGCTGGTGCAATGCAGCCCTACGGCTGCCAGCACCCAGATTGCCAGTGAAGGCTACCAGTCATGCTGCACCGTCTACCGGCAAAAGGCAGTTAGCTGCTGCTGCGTAGCAATGCAGTCCCACGTCTGCCGGCACCCAGATGACATATGGTGACGGTAAGCTGAGCTGAGCGGGCTCCATGCTTGCCGTGGTATGTTGTCTGCACAGGTAACCCAGGTAAAAAGGCGCGAATCTATTGTCTGCCGTTGCTCTGACGGAGGGGGAGGGGCCTGACGACATGTACCCAGAACCCCCCGCGACACTGTTTTGCATCATTCGGGCATTAGGATCTTAACCCAGAATTCCAATGGGTAGCGGAGACTGCGGGAACTGTGGGATAGCTACCCATAGTGCAATGCTTCGGAAGTCGACGCTAGCCTCGGTACTGTGGACGCGGTCCGCCGACTAGAGCACTTAGAGCATTTTATGTGGGGACACACACAATCGGCTGTATACAACCGATTTCTATAAAACCGGCTTCTATTAATTCGACCTAATTTCGTAGTGTAGACATACCCTGACTCTGAGCCTGCCCTTCCCCCTCAAACCCTTCCCTTTGACGGCAGGACCCTCCAGCAGCACAGCTCCTTCCCCCCCCCCGCCCACAGTCACTGCTCCTGCCCCATGCTGGGCAAGGAGACAGCCCCATCCCTCACCCCCAGTGAGGCTACAGTCAGGGGCAACAGCAAGGGAGGAGGTGCACACAGCACACCCCCCCCCCGGGCACCACCACGGGGGAGGCGAGGGAGATTCCTGGACCTGAGAGGGGCCCTAGGATCACATGCCGTGACAGTGGTGGGGGAGAGTGTGCTGCTGGGGGAGCAGGAAAGGGGGGCTTGTTCCCCAGAGCTTGCTTCTGCCAGCAGGGAAAGGGCTGGGGGGAGTCCTCCTCTCTAGCCCCTGTCCCGGAGCAGCCTGTGTGCACCCCAAACTCATCCCCAGCCCTGCCCCACCCCAGAGCCCACACCCCAGTCAGAGCTTTCACCTGTCAACCCTCTGCCCGAGCCCCTCCAGCACCCCAAACACCTTATCCCCAGTCCCAGCCAGAGCCCTCACCCCCTACACCCCTACTCTCACCCTGAGCCCCTCCCACACTCCAAACCCCTCATCTGCAGCCACAGCCCGCTCCCTGCATCCCATCCCTCTGCACCCCTTCCATCTCCAAACTCCCTCCCAGAGCCTGCACCCCAATCCCCTGCCACAGCCTAGGACCTGCACCCCAGACCTCCTCCCTCACCCAAACTCCCTCCCAGAGCCTTGGGCAGGTGTGGGGGGCGGAGCTTGGGGGGGGCAGGTTCTGGGCACCACCAAAATTTCTACAAACATGCCACCCCTGCGTGCCTCCCTATAGTGGGGGGGGGGCGCACAATCTAAAGGGCAGGTCACATGTCCTCTCCACCCCTGTGCCCAGCCCAGGGCCACCGCGCTCTCCCCGCCCCATGTTACCTGCGAGGGGATGGGGGTGTGCTTTGTTCTCCCGCTGCACCTGCCCCTCCCAGTCACTGCTCTGCAGCCCTGCCTGGCAGCTGCCTGAGAGAGCCTGGCTGGGGAGGAGGTGGCTTCCACTCCCTGCCCGGCTTGACTGCTAGGGACCCTGGTACCCGGGCAGAGCACACCCCCCCCCACTCCTCCCCCAGCGCCTCTGGCACACCGCCAAACAGCTGATGATGGCAGGTGGGAGGCACTATGGGGGTGGACAGGAACGAGCTGATTGGCAGGGCCCAGGGCCGGCTCTAGGCACCAGCAAAGCAAGCAGGTGCTTGGGGCGGCACATTTGCAGAGGCGGCATTCAGGCCATCCTTTTGTTTGTTTGTTTTGTTTGGGGGCCGGCCCTGCAGGCGCTCACCCAGGTAGATGCTGTCCCGGCCCCCAAGCTGACGCCGGACGCTGTCCAGAGGAACTCTGCCCAGATATGTGAATGGATAAGAACGAAAGACAGCCCCACAGTCACAGGGCCCCCCCTCTGCCAACCTCCTCTCCCTGGTATTATGAATGGCCACCTTGGGCATGGCTAGAAGGAGGTTGATGAGGTGGGCCCGCAACTTTGTGGGGCCTCAAATTGGGTGTGCGTAAATAAACAAGTGCAGGGAAAAGTGCAGCCAGAACCTCAGTAAGAGGTTCTGGAGGAGCCGGAAGAGGGGCTGCAGCCTGGTGCACTGAAGATACGTGTGCACCAGGGTCTCCCTCACGCCACAAAAGGGACAGGCTTCAGGGACAGAGGTGAACCTCACCAAGTACATGCCCGTGCTCACGGCTCCATGGAGGAGCCACCAGCTGATATCCCCGGCAGGCCGTGGGACTAAGTGGAATATAAACTGGCCCACCAGGGTTCCCCACTCTCCACTGCTGGTAAAAGGTCCTGCCACTTAGTATGAGGGCAGGACACAAGGGTGGGGTAATGGAGTGTGTGCAGCACAAGCACGTATAGATGGTCCCTTGGCATGGTGTGGAAACGTACCGGCTGCATAGCATGCAGCCGGCTCGAGGTACGAGGAAGGGGAGGCTGGGAAGGCTCACAGGCAGGGGGCTGATGGAAAGATCTGGAGGGCCTGGAGTGAGGGGCAGGCGGGGCACACCCTCTCGCAGGACCCGCTTGAGAAAAGACCGAGCCATGGGAGGTAGGGTTACCTCCACCTCCTGGAGTACGTGCCGGGGGGTCGTAAGGGTGGAGAGTCCCATGCGCCAACCGAGCGCCTGGGGATCCACCCAACCCCCAGGTCGTAGTCCAGGAGGTCTCCGATCTTGGTGACTCCCGCCAGGACCAACCTCCGGCACACCAAGGGGGACTCCGCCACCTGCACACAAAGATAGGGACTGTGTAGCAGGGGCTCTGCGAGGAGATCTACCCGCTCGGTGGCCACAAAGGACCTGGTTGCTGAAACCAGCCTCCAGATCCAGAGGAGGTCCTGGTAGAAGACCAGAAGCTCGGAGAGGTCTTGTAGAAGACCTCTACAATGGAGGAAAAAGAGCTGTCGGTCATATCGGAGCCCACGCAGGCAGCAGAGGAAGGCATGCGCCAATATGCTCCACACCAAGCCACCTGCACTGTAAAGGAGTCTCTGCAGGGCCTGGAGGCGGAAGACATGGACCTGCATGTGCATACACGTCAAGCCCTGTACTCCCTCCTCCAGGGGGAGATGGAGAACCCCTGCAGAGACCTGGTGCAGTCCCAGCCAAAAAAACCTCCAGAACCAGCCTCTGGAGATTGGTCAGGAACACTGGGGGCAGGCACAGGTGTTGAGTCGGTGCCAGAGCATGGACAAGACCAGTTGGTTAAGCACCAGTGCTCTCCCCCAGAGGGAGAGGCACCGGAGCAGTCCCGTCCAGCCCCGCAACCACCCAGTCACCCTGCCCGCTAAACCATGCCAGTTCTCCGGTGGAGACGGATGTGTGGCAGAAAGGTAAACACCAAGATAGAGCAGTGGACCCGTGCTCCACTGGATGGCCTGAAGCGCAGGTGAGAGGGAGCTCGCCTGCCACCTGGCCCTGACCACCAGGCCAGAGCTCTTGACCCAGTTGACCCTTTTAGGCCACTGAATAAACAGCTTGACAAGCCTCCACCTGCACCAGGTCGTCCGGGTCCTGGACCATGAGAAGCACGTCATCAGCGTATGCTGCCAGGACCAGCCACATCTCTGGCTCACGTAGCACCAACCCCATCAACCTCTTGGAAAGGAGACGAAGGAAGGGCTCAATGGCCAGAGCGTACAGCTGACCTGACAGCAGGCAGCCTTGACGCACCCCTCGTCCAAAGCTGACAGGTGCGGTCAGGGTCCAGTTGAGCCTCACCAAACACTCTGCGGAGGCATACAGCACCTGGAGAAACCCACAAACTGGGGCCCGAAGCTGAATGCCCACAGAGTGCCCAGGAGACACCCGTGGTCCATCCGGTCGAACGCCTTCTCCTGATCCAAGGACAGGAGGGCGAACGACAGACCATCCCTATATCCAAGCTCTAAAAGATCCTGGACCAGATAAAGATTATCAAAGATGGCACGGCCCAGGACGGTGTACGTCTGGTCAGGATGGACCACGTCCACCAGCACGGACCGCAGCCGCAGTGAGATGGCCTTCGCTACAACCTTATAGTCCGTGCTGAGGAGTGAGACGGGATGCCAATTCCAGAGATCGCAGAGGTCCCCCTTCTTCAGAAGCAAGGCGAGCACCGCCCGCCTGCACAACAGAGGGAGGACCCTGCTCGCCAAAGACTCAGCCCAGCCGGTGGCAAGGTCCAGGCTGAGGACGTCCCAGAACTCCATGGTCAGTCTGTCCATGCCTGGAGATTTATTGGTTGGCATGAGGCGGAGGGCTTCCGAGAACTCGGCCAGAGTGAGAGGCAGCTCCAGCCGGTCCCAGTCGCCCGTGCTGACCGTTGGGAGTCCATCCCAAAGCACTCCACAGGCATTGGCATCAGTTGGATCCGGGGAGAAAAGGCCAGCGTAAAAGGCCCTGGCCCTCTTGCGCATCTCCACCGGATCCATGAGGGGGGCGCTGTCCTCCACCAAGAGGCAGAGGACCTGCTTTTTTGCTCCCCTCTTCTTCTCCAGGGCATAGAAGTGGGAGCCGCAATCCATCTCTCGCGGGAGACGGATGTGGGATAGAACAAAGGCACCCCGGGCCCGAAGATCGTTGAGGGCCCGGAGTTCCTCCCGCTTCTCCCGGTATGCTCCACAGAGGGGTGGATCCCCAGGGCTGGCAGCCAGAAGCCTCTCCAGCTCCAAAACCTCCCACTCCAGCTGCTCTATCACCACATCCCTCCGCTAGCTGGCACTCTGGGTGTGGCTATGGCAGAAGAGCCGGGTGCACACCTTCCCCACATCCCACCACTGCTGCCCTAAGGAAAAGGCACACCCCTGTTCCCACCAGGTCAGCCAGAACTCCCAGAAGGATGCCACAAATCCCACATCTTCCAGCAGGCTGTTATTGAAATGCCAATAGGCCGGCCCCGGCCTCTCCGAAGAAAGAGAGGCCGTCATGGCCACCAAATGGTGGTTCAAGAACAGGGCAGGCCAAATGCTGGAGGAGTGGGCCTGCGAAAGATGGCATCGAGAAAAGTAAATGCGATCCAACCGGGAGTGGCTCGACCGTTGTTCCTCCACCCGGACGACGACTCTACGTTCACTTTTGTCTGGGTGGTGGTCGCGCCAGATGTCCACCAGGGAGGGATGGGCTATGCTCTCCCTGAGGACATCTGCGGCGGCCGGACTCGGCTTGATCCTCATGCGGTCTCACTCCTCGAGGGTGCAGTTGAAGTCTCTGCCCAGGACCAGGCACTCAGGAGGAACCGAGTAAGGCAAAGAACCGAGTAAGGCAGATGCCTGCCAAAAGAAACACTCTTGTTCCAGGCAGGATGCCGGGGCATAGACATTGACGAGATGCAACATCAGCCCCTCCACCCGAACCCGGAGGTACAGCAGGTGACCCGGCATGACCTTGGTAATCCCCAGCACCTCAGGCTGTAGGTGCGGGGAGAACAGGGTCGCCACCCTGGCCTGATGGGCCGAAAGGTGGCTGAAGTAGACCCTGTCCCCCCACTCCAGCCGCCAGCTCGCTTCGGCGGCTGGGTCCGTGTGAGTCTCCTCCAGGAAGATAACCGAGTATCCCTTCCCCCCCTCTCCCTCGCAGGAAGGAGAGCACCCGGCACCTGTGGAGACCCAACCTACAGCCCCAGGTGTTTAAAGTGGCAAAGATGGACAGCGACATAGGGAGGGCTAGTATCAGAGTGGTAGCCGTGTTTGTTGCTTTTTACAGATTCAGACTGAGGGTCCTGTGACACCTTTAAGACTAACAGAAGTATTGGGAGCATAAGCTTTAGTGGGTAAGAACCTCACTTCTTCAGATGCAAGTCATCTGAAGAAGTGAGGTTCTTACCCATGAAAGCTTATGCTCCCAATACTTCTCTTAGTCTTAAAGGTTCCACAGGACCCTCTGTTGCTTTTTATAGGGAGGACTGGGGATGATCCTCACGGACAGGGGCATGGATGGTTCCCATTGGACCCCACAGCAAACCGTGACAACCCCAAAAGCCATCAGGGTGTCACAGAAGCCACGGGTCCTCCAGGAAACAGCGCATCTCGTTCCTCTGCGCAGCAGGGACCAGAGTCACGGACCCTGGGGCATCCCCCGATTGGACCCTCCTGCCAGCCCTGTGGCCCATTGAGATGGGCACGCAGGGATCAGAGCCCCGCCATGGCGCCCATTCCTCCAGCGCCACGCCACCCGGCTCAGCACTCGGCTCTAGGGACAATGATGGAGGGAGAACTGCAGCCCCGGGTGGGCCAGGAGAGGGAAAAACAAAACCCACCTCCCGGAGGCCCTTGTATAAAGAAAACGAGGCAACCCCAGGGGCGGCAGCAACAGGAGGAGGGAAGGAATAAAAGTTAAGGACAGGAACAGGGGCTGGAACGGGGTCAGGGACAGGACACAAATCCAGAATGGGAACAGGGTCAGGGCAGGGAACGGGGACAAAACCAGGGGCCCGAGTGCAGGGCTGGCTTTAGGAAGTGCGGGGCCTGATTCGACGGGGCCCCGGCAGGGATGACTCACCCGGCGGCACTCCGGGTCTTCCGCGGCACTGAAGGACCCGCTGCCGAATACCCGGTAGGGAACCACCCAGTGAGTACATCTCCGACCTCCACACATGTCCTGCCCCTGACTGCCCCCCCTCAGAAACTGCAACCCATCAACCCCCCCCCGCTCCTTGTCCCCTGACCTCTCCTTCCCAAGACCCCCCACCCTAACTGCCCCCCAGGACCTCACCCCCTACCCAACTCGCCCCGCTCCCTGTCCCCTGACTGCCCTGACCCCATCCACCACCACCCCGACAGACCCCCGGAACTCCCACACCT
Source organism: Terrapene triunguis (assembly GCF_002925995.2). Taxonomy (NCBI): domain Eukaryota; kingdom Metazoa; phylum Chordata; order Testudines; family Emydidae; genus Terrapene; species Terrapene triunguis. The sequence continues at coordinate 15,374,765 of NW_020664561.1, read as the reverse complement.
ACCCAACCCCCCATCCCCTGACCGCCCCCCCCAGAACCTCTGCCCGATCCAACCCCTCCCCCGCTCCCTGTCCCCAGGACTCCCTGCCCCATCCAACCCCCCCTCCCCCCCAGTCTCTTACCATGCCGCTTACCCCCGCCGGAGCCACGCCGCCCGGCCAGAGTCGGGGCCAGGGCCGGGCTGGAGCCGCGCTGCGGGGCCGGAGCCACTCGGCTGGGGTCAGGGTTGGGTCGGAGGGAGCCACTCGGCCGGAGCTGGGCCGGGCTACGCCACGCCTCCCTGGAGCCCTCCTCGTGCCCCCCCCCCACCCCAGCTTACCTGCCGCTGCTTGTTTCCAGGCTTCCCGCATGAACATCTGATTTGCGGGAAGCAGGGGAGGGGGAGGAGAAGGGGGTGGAGCATTCAGGGGAGGAGAGCTGGGGCCAGGGGTGGGGTGGACAGCTGCCAGAGCTTGGGAACCAGCTCCAGCTCACCACTGGGCGCGGGGCCCTCTCAGGCCGGGGCCCGATTCAGGGGAATCGGGGGGAAATCGGCCTAAAGCCGGCCCTGCCCGAGTGGCAGAGCCACCAGGACACGGTGCCTCTCGATCCAGCACAGTGGTCAAAGGGGCAGCAAGGGATTGGGGCAACCCCACAGTGCTAGGCTCAGGTGCCCCACTAAACAAGGCACCCACGATTACAGCACTGCGGGGGGGCGAGGGCTGCGGCCCTGCCTCAGAGGAAAGGGCACCCCTGGCTCAGAGCCCAGCTGCTCAGCGTTAGCCATCGCCTCACTGGGCACGGTGGCGTCAGCTGGATTACCATTTGCGGCTGGGCAGATGGTCAGGTCCTGGGGCATTGCAGAGTCCAAAATGGGGGCAACCGCCTGAGGCCCTTACCAAGGCCCTCTAACAGGGGGGCATCCACCATGCTCAGTTTTTGGGGTCAAGCCCAGGGCCTCGATCTCAGCAAAAATAGAGGCAAAGTCCCCACCCGCCTCTACGAGGTCCCCCTCGACAGCAGCGGGGGCAGTAGCCACTTCGGCGCCTACAGGGGGCACAGATGGCAAAGCGGTGGGGGGGGGGGGCACCTTCTGTAACCTCCTCAGGGAGGGACTCCATACGAGAGGTGGTACTATATGCCTCTGCAGCGACCTCGGCCGACTCCAATCGGTGAACATCAGCGGAGGAGACAGTGGAAAACCCAGCACCAGCAACCCCCTTCATAGTTTTATAGGGGGTCCCTTCCCCCTCGCCAATGGGGGGGCGTGCTGGGCCCACGCTCCCTCCTTTTGGCACCTCCCTTGCAGGAGCTCCCAGCTCCCTGAAGAGGGGGGCAGACAGCAGGGAAAGGGACAGACTCCCCCTGAGGCAAGCCCCACACGTGTCCAGCTACTGGCCCTGCCACCCTCTCCTCCGCAGGCCCTGCTCTACTACCCACCACAGCGTCAGGGCCCACACGCTCATCTGGGCACGTCGGGCCCACAGGGCCGGCTTTAGTAGGTGCGGGGCCCCACACTGGGATGCAAATTGTCTCGCGCCCCCCCCACCCCCCAACTCCGCCCCGACTCTGCCCCCTCCCTGCCCCATTGGATCCCTCCCTAAATCCCCACCCCCTCCCTGCCCCATTGGATCCCTCACCAAATCCCCGCCCTGGCCCCGCATCTACCCCAAGCACACTGCATTCCTCCTCCTCACCCCTCCCTCCCAGGCTTGCACTGATCAGCTGTATGGCGGCGCAAGCGCTGGAGAGTGGTGGGAGAAGCAGGATGCAGCTTTTTTCCCCCCCCCTCCCCTTCCTCTCGCTCCGCCGGCAGCCCCGGATGTTGCGGGGCCCTCTTAGGCGCGGGGGCACATTCCAGGGAATCGGCCGAATTGGCTTAAAGCCAGCCCTGCTCCCCTGAGACCTGAGCTGAGTTCACAATGGTCACAGATCGATGAGGGGCAACCCCAGGGACCGGGCGATCAGGACCGCCAGCAATGGTACAGCTGACGCCCTTCCGGGTATGGGGGGTCCCAGATGCCCCTCCAAGCTGGGCCAGGGGGCAGTCCCTCCAGACATGCCCCGCCACCTGGTAGAGAAAGCACCGGGCCTCCCCCAAAAAGTAGTAAACCCGGTACTGGGCCCTTTGATCGGGCACCAGAAAGGATCCCTCCAAAGCCTCCCCGTCATGCACCGGCACTTGAACCTGCACCTGCCGGCAGATCGACAAAACATGGCGGAGGGTGGGGTCCTTACAGCCCAACGGAAGGGGGCTGAGGACGGACAGGGGCTTCCCCAGGGTGGAGAGGAACAACAAAGGGGCAGCATTGGGGACGAAGGGAGGAACAGAGGAAACCACCACCAGTACGCCCCTGTCAAGGCTGTATCCCCACTTTGAACTTTAGGGTACAAATGTAGGGGCCTGCATGAAAACTTCTAAGCTTAACTACCAGCTTAGCTCTGGTCCCGCTGCCACCATTCTCACTGGATTCCCTCCCTGGGAAGCCTTGAGAAACCTCTCACCAATTCCCTGGTGAATACAGATCCAAACTCCTTGGATCTTAAACAAGGAGAAATTGACCCTTCCCCCCTCCTTCCTTTCACCAACTCCTGGTGAATACAGATCCAAACCCCCTTGGATCTTAAAACAAGGAGAAATCAATCTGGTTCTTAAAAAGAAGGCTTTTAATTAAAGAAAAAGGTAAAAATCATCTCTGTAAAATCAGTATGGAAAATAACTTTACAGGGTAATCAAACTTAAAGAGCTCAGAGGACCCCCCTCTGTCTTAGGTTCAAAGTACAGCAAACAAAGATAAACACTCTGGTAAAAGGTACATTTACAAGGTGAGAAAATAAAGTAAATCTAAGACGCCGTGCCTGGCTTTTACTTACAATTTTGAAATAAGAGAGACTTGTTTAGAAAGATGGGGAGAACCTGGATTGATGTCTGGTCCCTCTCAGTCCCAAGAGCGAACAACCCCTTAAAACAAAGAGCACACACAAAAGTCTTTCCCCCCCCCCCCAAGATTTGAAAGTATCTTGTCCCCTTATTGGTCCTTAGGGTCAGGTGTCAGCCAGGTTACCCGAGCTTCTTAACCCTTTACAGGTAAAAGGATTTGGAGTCTCTGTACAGAGGAGAGCTGTTACCCTTCCCTTTATAGTTATGACAGCCCCGGTCCTCCAAAGGCTCAAGGGGGACATGAACACCCCCCACCGCCAAGCCCCTCTCCACCGCCTCCTGGGCAGCGGCCTCCAACGCCAGGAACACCACCACCTTCCCAAACATCTTAGCGGCTGCCACCACGGCCGTGGGCTCCACCACCCGCACCAATGCCCACACGTAGGTTTCTACATGGGGCGAGGCCGACACCAGGAGGCAATGCACCCTGTGCTCCCTGGTGAAGGTGGGAAAGGGGCCCCGGCCGCCGGGAATGGTATACTGGGAGGCAGGTGGAGCAGATGGCGAGCAGAGGGGTTGCGGCTACTTGGGCATATGCCCTGGGGGCTGAGGGAGCAGCACCTCCAGGGCTGGTGGAGGGAACAGTGGGTCGGGAAAAAGGGGGGGCTGCAGCCTTTGACAGGGCCGCAGCGGGGGACGGAACCACTGCCATAGGAAGTTTCACCTTCCGGGTGGGGCCCTTGCCCTTCTTCATCCCCCGGCCCTTCCCACTGGCCAAGGGAGCGGTCTCAGAAGCGGAGGCGGCAGAGGTCGCGGCAGCAACAACAGAGTCTCGGAAGTCCCTATCCGTGCCCGCTGCCAGTGCCCCAATGGCAGTGATGGCAGGCATCCCGGCAGTGGCAGTCACCGCAAGGGAAGGTGGGGGAGACCGAAAGCAAGCTGCAGGGGCGGCCAGGAAAGTCCCATCCCCTGAATCACCCACCACAGGAAGGGAGGGATAGGGACAGCCACTAGGGTGGGGAAAAAGGGAGGGGAGGGGAGCGGGGGGGGAAAAATGGTTATCACACCCCACCCGCTAAGCTGAAAGCAGAGTGGAGGGGCGCCAACAGAAAGGGACAGAGGAAAACAAGGAACACAACTCCCAGCACGGGATGAAAAAAACCCGGCTCCCCCAGCTGCACTAAGGAAAGGATTGGAAAACTCAGATGTCCTGGGGAAGCGCGTATCAGTGAAGGGATTAATGAAAGAAAAGGGTGGGGGTAATCTCAAGTGCCAACAGCGGAACGTGGGCATGCAGGCAATGAGGGCAGACTGGGAGGGGGGGCAAGATGCAAGGGGTCTGAATGAAGGGGAGGGTCAAATCAGGTATGCCTCAGACGTGGAGCAAAAAACAGGGTGGGTTCAAAAGCAACCAAACTGAAAGGGGGAAATGGGGCTGGCAACCACACCCACGCCGCAGGACAAGGGCAGGGCAAACAAACTAACCAAGGACCAAAAAACAGAACATGGCAAAACAGAGCAAACAGGGTGGCTAGAAAGGGGGGTGGGCAGGGCAAACAGCTGCAAGAACAGGGCAGTGGACGAGGCAGAAAGGAAGGGAGTCCACTGGCCAAATGCAGCAGGGGAGGGAGTGCAAGTCCAAGGGAGGGGAAAGGGAACGTGCACTCACAGGCACCCGAAAAACAAATGCCTGCTCACTGCTGCTACTGTCTCAGAATAGATAGAAAGGCAGAGCAAACTGCTGGGCCGGGGAGCAGAGACCAGAGTCAGGTGGTAATAGGGAAGGTGGAGGGGGTGGTGGTGGAGGTAGTAGGGGAGCGGACACACCAGGGGGAGGGCTCCACGCAGGCTTCAGCTTTTTTGCCACCCCAAGCAGCAAAGAAAAAAAAAAAAAGGCCACGATCGGCGGCACTTCGGCAGCAGATCTACCATGCCGCTTCTCTCGTAGAAACTGAAAGACCCGCTGCCGAATTGTCACCGAAGACCCAGCTGTGCCGCCCCTTTTCATTGGCTGCCCCAAGCACCTGCTTGGTTCGCTGGTGCCTGGAGCCAGCCCTGCTCCACACCACTCCCCCAGCTCCCCACAACAACAGCACCTACCACCACAGAAGCAAGGATGTTACAAACCCCCTCCACAGAACAAGACCTCCTCTACTTCCTCCTCAGCTCCAGCAGCAGTACAGGTTCTTCAGCAGCAGCAGCAAGGGCAGCAGCAACCCAGTCAGGGGAGGCCCCCAAAATGATGGGAAAAGTGGGGCCTCACACTCCCCTCTGAGGGTCACACCAGGAGCTGCCAGGGGGGGCAACCAACTAGCAGGACGGCCTCAAAAGAGTGGAAGGTAGGTAGATCAGCCTCAGAATAAGCAGGTCCCTGTTCCTTGGATAGCTAAACAAAGGCTACTCCAGACCAATCAAGACACCTGACACCAATTTAACCAGTTAAGGTCATTAGGCTAATGCCAGCACCTGATCTCAATTAACTGGCAAAGGGTCAGTTAAGGCTGTTAGGCTAATGGAGACAGCTGGAACCAATTAAGGTCTCTCTCATACTGCTTAAAAGCTCTCCTTTCCGGCTTCTCTTGAGAGAAGCCCAGGTGAAAAGAGCTGGAGGAGTGGAAGCATTGCTGAATTCTGAGGTAATGGTGAAGTGGTTCAGGGAATCAAAGCAATGTCAGTGGGGAAGGGAAAGCCACCAACAGCTGCTACCATTAGGGTCCCTGGGCTGGAACCCTTTCCCCCATGCTCTACAGAGATCCACTTGAGAGGGGAAGCAGACTTTAATTCAGGCAGGAGGTGAAACTGTGCCTACTGAGCTCTAAGGGGCAACAGAGACTGTGGGTATTCCACCTTCCTACCTCCCATACTGGCCTGTGATGAAAATAGCTCAATAAGCTGTGACCTTTGCTGCTGTACTGATGACCTCCCTTTCTCAAGGGCCTTAGCGAGCTTCTGAGGCCACTGAATCCGCCTTGAAGCGCAGGACCCACCAATACAGGCTCGGAGTTTTGTCACCGCATGTGAATGCTAATCAAGTCACCCCTTAACATTCTGTTTGTTTAGCTAAATAGATTGAGCTCCTTGAGTCTATCAAGGCATGTTTTCTAACCCTTCAGTCATTCTTGTGGCTCTTCTCTGAACCCTCCTTGGTTTTATCAACCTCCTTCATGAACTGTAGTACACCAGAACTGGATATAGTATTCCAGCAGTGGTCATGCCAGTGCCAAACAGAGAAAATGACCTTTCTCCCTGTTAAATCTAAATTATTCTTGATGTATTTGTCAAATAGTTTGTGGATAATCCACAAACTGAAAAGTTGTTCATCCAAATTGCTAGTTTTGTTTGCTATTTATTTTTCCAGGTGTGTGTCATCACCTAAGTGACATTGTTTCTGCTTCCTGAATGGGTGAACCATCAGGAGAACAAATAAGGCTGTCTACACTGCCCTACAGTTCAGACTACAGGGATGTGCATGACAGTATGCACCAAAATGCTGTGCTGTAATTCCCTCATGCTGATGCTGTGAGTGCAAATTAAAAGGTTCCTAGTTCATGTTTAATGTAATCCTTTTCAAACAGGACTTGCACTAATGCAAACTAGGAATCTTTTAGTTCTGTGCTTGCAGTGTCCACATAGGGGAGTTACAGTGCAGCACTTTGGTGTGCACCAGCTATTCATACCCCAGACTTTTAGAGCTTGTTTATACTGCCCCACAGACAGCTGAAAAGTTTATGTATGAATACTCTTATTTGCGTGTGAATAGATTCATCTGAAAAACAGCCATTCCCTAAAGGTTCATGAGAACAAAAACCTATTTGGGTGTGAAACAGGGTGCACTCACCTCTTGTGAGTGAGGCCTTGACTGTGTGTGCGCCTGCACTCTGTTTGTCCCTGCTCTGGGATAGGACAGTGCCCCAGGGCTCCCTCCTTGAAGACTATGTCCCAGCCCAAGGACCCTGTAGATAGCAGCTGTCTGCTGTGTGCCTTTAACTATGTCGCATGGCTTCTCTTTTCCCTGGGCCACTTCCCCGCAGCCTCACGCAATCTTCACCCTTACCTCAGGGCCTTGGTCTAATGGAGTCCCAGCAACCAGCTCAGGGCTCCTTCTCACTTTCCCTGGGTTCTGGCAGCACGGCCTTGTCCACAGTTCTAACGCTCCATCAACCAGCCATACTTCTACAGCTACAGAAAGGAACTGAACTCCCTCTGGCCCTGCAGCTCTTCTTATACTCAGCTGCTGGGTCCTGATTGGCTGTGTCCCACACAGCCACTCTAGGCAGCTTGGAGGATCCTCTCCACTGACCTTTGTGGGGGCAGGGTGGGGCAGGGCCACAAGGCCTCCAGCAGGTGGCCTCAGGAGGTATGGTATACACCAGGGGTAGGCAACCTATGGCACACGTGCCAAATCAGCACGCGAGCTGATTTTCAGTGGCACTCACACTGCCTGGGTCCTGGCCACCGGTCCGGGGGGCTCTGCATTTTAATTTAATTTTAAATGAAGCTTCTTAAACATTTTAAAAATCTTATTTACTTTACCTACAACAATAGTTTAGTGTTATATTATAGACTTCTAGAAAGAGACCTTCTAAAAACATTAAAATGTATTACTGGCACGCGAAACCTTAAATTCGAGTGAATAAATGAAGATTCAGCACAGCACTTCTGAAAGGTTGCCGATCCCTGGTATACACCCTGTGACAGGGTATGGCTGCAAAAGGGGGAAATAAAGAGGTACAACTGTAGTCGATCTGAACAGCTGTTTAGAATTGTGTTCTTATACCAAACTTCCAATATTCAGCAGGCTCCGCACAGTAAATATCTAGAAATATTGCTACTTCAAACACATCGTGTAGCAAAATCAAAACTTTCCCCAAGTCCCCCACATCTGATGTAATTTGCATACCAACATTTATAATAAATGGACATTTAGATTAGAAATGTCAGTTCTAGGTTCAACTGGATTACATTAGGAAATTGCTGATTCCCTGCACTACATTCATTGAAAGATCAACAATATCTCAATCTACTAAAAACAGAAATGGATCTCTGGATAAATAAGCTATTTTATAATGGATGTGTAAATTTTTTGTCACTAACAAAACTGAACCATGCTACATTGTCTAAATCAGTCACCGATGACTCTTGATAGGCTCATCAGTCCATAGTGGAGAATAGTTGGTCATATTGGGCCAGACCCTGAATTTGTGTAAACTGACGTCCTAGCTCCCTTGACTTCAATTGAGGTATGATCGCTTACACCAGCTGAGTATGTAACCCAATATTCCTTACGCATAGGATTTCTCATGAATATAGCCTTTTTCGGTTTGTAAATATTTCAAACAGCTCCGTTGTTTTATTTGAATGTATTGTGTTCCCTAGCGATGCACTGAGTTGCTTAGGAAAACAATTTCCCATTTTTGTTATGTTTGAACTCTTCATTGTTAATGAGGTCATTGGTCACTGAAGTCACCTAGCATTGTTTCTGCTCCCTGTTTGGAAAACTGAAACTCTTTTCAAACAGATGAGCGAATAACGTTCTGCATGCAAATACTCGTATTCACACACAGTTATGGTATTTGCACCACATTTGTGTGAAGAATTTGGCACGAGTATTTACACATGAATTATGATAAATAAGGGGTTTGAACATGACTGAACTGATATTTGGATTTCAAACAGATGTTCATGAACATTGTTTTTCAATATTCAACCAGCTCTGGTTAGAAGACATGGGAATGAGAAATGTGATTGATTACTGCTACATCAGGCAAAGCAGTACTGATAGAAGGTGGTCTTAAGTGTTCTCTTATCTTGCTCTTTAACAGTTGTCTTTAATTGGCTTTCATAAGGCATATAACATTTCTAGGTTCTAGTCATGATCTCACTTTTTTTTGTTTTGAGCTAAAAATAGTTGCACAATAAATGGAGTGTAATCAGTCTCTATGCCATGTGTGGCTGTGATATTAGTTCATGTGATAAATAGCATTTACCATATACCTTTGACCCTCCCCACCATGTAATCTTCCTACTAATACATCTTCACTGGGGCTTCTTCTGACACTGCAAATCTACTAGGAGTCTCAAATGACTTTTTAAACTGCAGAAATATTGTTTTCCCTCAAACAAGAAATTTCCTTCAAAACCATACTGGCCCAAGGCCCAGGACTGGCAATACTCAGCCCTGAATGAGCTAAACATGTAGCAAATTTAAGGTCTAATATCTCTCAAACAATCAGCTAATAAACTGGTGCTTTATTCCATGGTGGAGCTGGGGATATGCCATCGGGGCCATAAGCAGTATGCTTCTAACTCCTAATTATCAGACCTTAAAACCACAACACTGTGGAAAACACAAAGAATTGTTTAATTCTGTCCCTGCTCCCATGTGGATTCCCAGTTGAATTTGTGAAGCCAGATTTTTTTCAAGAGACCTTGGCTCCTATTTAAAATCTGTTCACTTGATTAGGTTCCTAAACAGCAGCTGAGCCTTTAAATAATCTGGCCCCAGTTGTGGGTGCTGAGCCCTCTAGATAATCAACCCATAGTTCATAGCCTGGCTTTATAGGAAGAGAGAAACTAGATCGTATCAGGACAAAATGTTAAACGCTGTAATAACACATCTGAAATAGTTTCTCTACAGTAAATGTGGCATATATAGAATACTGGATGGTGGATATACTACAAAGCTTTTTATCAGTACTTATTAGGCATGACTTCCTTTTAAACAGGGGTTTGTAATTCATGACTAAAACATGTACCCCCAAACTCAGGCTAACAATGTCCCGTGTCATCATTATATATTTCATATACAGCATATAACGTAGCTCAGCAAATCCCCCATGAAACTTTTTTTTTCTTTGGCTGCACTTATCTGTGCTAGTTTTTTATGGCGGTTGTGGTGGTGATTTAACAGCAGACAAACATTTTTATTAACTGGTTCACTACTGTCTGTCTTGAAGTGGCAGAATTCCAACTGGAATATCAATAGGGTCTTTCTCTCTCCATGTGGTAAGAGATGTGCTTGAATGGCCTTTTTCTGTTCAGAGTCTATTAACTTTGCCTTATTGGGTTGTGGACAAAAGGTCCATCACTGGCTGAACTCCAGCTGCCCAACTCAGATCAACTGTGGATTCCCCCCAAATGGAAGTCTTCTGTACTAACCTCTTCTGTCCCCCAAGCAAGGTTGTTTCTGGAGAATCACTGTTCTAGACTGTTTATGTAAACTTACAAATACAGTGTGTATGTCAAAATATAAAATATGGGTGCATCTATACCTTGCAGTCTCTTTCCGGGCAGACTTTCTGCCACTGTGAGCCTTGGACCTGTGTCTCTCAGGGCTGAATCTAGGGCACCGTAGTTTAATTCTCTTCCTACCTGGTGGTGTCTTCTCGAAAGAGAACAGCAAGACTGTTTTTATTGTAGCCAATTGTAAACTTCATTTAAATGCATAAGAGGAGAGGACTGCATGTTTATTTTCCTTAGCTTTTATCCAGCTACAGCAGAGAACTGTGGCCTTGTACAGCAAGAGAACCATTTTGGGCTGATGGGGACACACCCTTTTTTTTTTTTATGCAGGCAAAACTGCCACTGATCCCAATGGAAGTTTCACTTGAATACCAATGTGACTGGGCCCTTAGCTGACTAACCAGTCCTAGTGAGCCACAAACAGTGACACCCTAATATTCCATTGCAATGTCTGAATCAGACTGGACATTGCATTATCATGACAACACTGTGTACAACATTGATCAGTGTTTGGATACCAACTGACATGCAGCTTAGAAGCACCTGGGAATAGGGAGACGCAATGTGATGGAGTGAGGTCATTCTACAATTGTTGGGTGGGTCCTTGTGACTCCATTTGATGCAACAATGTCTCCAGTTTATTCTGCTCCTGGTTGCAGGGAGACTATGTGGAGCACTGCTTCTCTCTCCATCCCTCTGAGCCAGGGGTCGGCAACCTTTCAGAAGTGATGTGCTGAGTCTTCATTTATTCACTCTAATTTAAGGTTTCGTGTGGCAGTAATACATTTTAATGTTTTTAGAAGGTCTCTTTCTATAAGTCTATAATATATAACTAAACTATTGTTGTATGTAAAGTAAATAAGGTTTTTTAAATGTTTAAGAAGCTTCATTTAAAATTAAATTAAAATGCAGAGTCCCCCGGACTGGTAGCCAGGACCTGGGCAGTGTGAGTGCCACTGAAAATCCGCTCACGTGCTGCCTTTGGCACGCGTGCCATAGGTTGCCTACCCCTGCTCTGAGCAGTCAGGAGAGGCAGTGGGAGAGAGACATCCCAGTGATTTGGCCTATTTGCTCACCATTCCTTGTGCTGCTGGTGTGTGTGTGTGTGTGTGTGTGTGTGTGTGTACAAGGCAGTGTTGGGGAGTGCTTGTTTGACTGGTACTTTGCTTGCTCCGCCTGGTATCAGATCACGTCTTAGATGTGGACTTTATGAAGACCAGCTTGTGATTCTAAAGCCACATGTTGAAGGTTTCTGGACTAAATGCAAATTATTTGTCTTAATAGAAGGCTGATGTTTATATGATATAAAGTCATGCCATGGATCAAAAGATGTGATTATTATGCATTTTTACAAAGATTAATAAGGACATGTAGGGGTTGTAAAGTCAATTGCTTGGCAGTGGTGAACTGACAACTTGTTTTCTGACAGTTTTCCTGTCTGGCCATATCACTAAGCCGGAGGAATGACAGAAGGGATTAGCATGCCAGAGTAAGAAGATGGACACAAAGATGTTGTATCTATTGAATAAAAATCCCTTTCCGAGCCATTTCCATGCCAATCCTTTGAAGAACATGGTTGAGTCTACACACTCACTTCCCTCTGCTCCCATTTCTTTAGAAAAGGCCAGTTGCTGAACATTAAACCTTATCTAGGTTTTAGAGTTAGAGAACACCTGGACTAGGGTATTAAGTGGTCAGGACTGCTTGGCTCTGATGATAGATCTGCAATTACCTCACTGTATGACTGTAGGTAAATTAACTTGATCGCTCTATGCCTCAGTTTGCCCATCTGTGAAAATATGGATAATCCCTATTAAACTAGGGTGTTAGTATTAATCAATAATGAATGTAAAGTGCATTAAAATAAGCACAAAGTATTATAGTCTCAGTCCTAAACTCAGTGCCTATTCAATCAAAGGTCCCACTAATGCAGCAGGAGTTGACTCACTATTGAATAAAGACTGTAGGATTTTGCCCCTTTTTCCTTTACCGTCTCATTCCAATTTTGCACCAAATGTTTATTTAAATTACACTTTCATGTTCTAAGCACTACCTTTGATGATAAAGTATTGGCCAGACACGGCTCTCGCTTACAGTGTAGAGTAACTCCATATCCTGCAATGGAGTTACTCTGAATTCATACTGATGTAACTGACATCTGAACTGGGCCCATTCTTTGCATCTGATGGGTATAAAGTCCTGTTGGTAATCTAGTTTAATTTAAAAGACGTGGTGGTATCCTAAACAATGGGTTTCACTAGAACAACCAGTTTCAGTGCGGAGAAGGCATTTTGTTGCAAATATTCTAGCTACAAATATTCTTGCCTTATTGGACTACCCTTACCCAATCAGTGAGTAGAGCAGGAAGGCTGTGTCTGAACACTACTGTTTTTTAGTCTGTTTAAAATGCAGCCTGAGTTTGCATTCACCTGTTACGCTCATGTATAAAAAGTGGCTGACAGTAAATCTGAACTACCCTGATTTGGTTGCTATATGCCACTCCCCAGTGCATTCTGTTTTCAGTGACAGACCCCCAAGCTACTTAAGTAGCTCTATTGCTTCAAAAACCAACCTTTCTGACCTTGCAGATCAGCCTTTAAGAACATGATTTGCCATACTGGGTCAGACCATGGTCCATTTTGCCCAGTATCCTGTCTCCAACAGTGGCCCATACCAGATCTTCAGGTGGAGTATACAGAACAGGTCAACTATGGAGTGGTCTATCCCTGTCTTCCCCTCACAGCTTCTGGCAGTCAGTGGTTTAGGGTAGCGTGGAGCATGGGTTTGCATCCCTTACCATCTTGGCTAATAGCTATTGATGAACTTATCTAGGTCTCTTTTAACCCAGTTATACTTTTGACCTTCACAACATCCCATGGCAATGAGTTCCACAGATTAGTTGTGCGTTGTGTGAAAAAACACTTCCTCTTGTTTGTAATAAACCTGCTGGTCATTAATTTAATTGGGTGATCCCTGCTGTTTGTATTGTGGGAAAAGATAAATAACACTTTTATAGACCTGTCATATCCTCCTCTAGTAGCCTCTTTTCTAAGATGAACCACCCTAATCTTTTTAGTCTATCCTCATATGGGAGCTGCTCCATACCCTGGATCATCTTTGTTGCCTTTCTTGGGAACTTTTCCATTTCACTATATCCTTTTTGAGATGGGGTGACCAGAACTGGTCACAGTAAGTAAGGTGTAGGTGCACCATGGATTTATTTAGTGGCATTATGATATTCTGTCATCTTTTCTATCCCTTTCCTGATAGTTCCTAATATACCGTTAACGTTTTTGACCTCTGCTGCATCATGAACTGAAGTTTTCAAAACTATCCACAGTGACTCCAAGATCTCTTTTTGGGTGGCAATAGCTAATGTAGAATGCATCATTGTACATGTATAGTTGGGATTACTTTTTCCAATGAGCATTATTTGCACTTATCAGTGTTGAATTTCCTCTGCCATTTTGTTGTACAGTCACCCAGTTTTGTGAGATCCCTTTAACTCCTTGCAGTCTACTCTGGGCTTAACTAGCTTGAATAATTTTGTATACTCTGCAAACTTTGGCATTTCAACATATCCATTAATGATCTGGAAAAGGGGGTGAACAATGAACAACACTGTTTCCAGTACAGACCTGTAGAGGACCCCATTGTTCATTTATCTCCATTGTGAAAACTGACCACTTATTCCTGCCCTTTTGTTTCTTATCTTTCAACTAGTTACTGATCCAAGAGAAGACCTTCCCTATTATCTCATGGCTACTTAGTTTCCTAAGAAACTTTCATGAGCCCTGTAGTAAAAACACTTTATAAACTAGGAGTCAGGACTCCTGGGCTTTATTCTCTATTATGTCTGTAAGAACCAGAGCATCTGACTACAAACAGTCATGTTGTAATTTGAATTAATTCATTGTCCCTTAACATGTTAACTACCGTGATTGTACAAACATTTGTAGAGCATCTTCACTAGCATTTACAGAGTCCTAGGTAAACAACAACCTAGAACAAATGTTTAAGGAATGGCTATGTTAATATTTACAACTGTTAACTAACCCATCTGGTAAGCAATTATCTTGAGTCACAACAGGACTAAAGCCTCTAATCTAGACAAATCGACCAAATTCTGCTCATTTGCACCAATATAAATCTGCAGTAACTTCAGTGGTATAAAATCCATACATCATTTTATACTTCTCTAAAACGATTATACTACTCACCTGTTGGGGGATGGAGGAGGGATGTCTCTAATAAATGGCTACTCTATGCTAAGAAACCACAAACTTATCATCATACTTGGGCCGGATCCTCAGCTAGTAATGTCAGTGTGGCTCCACTGAAGTCAGCAGCTGAGGATCTGGCTTTTAATTCCTAATCCAATATAGCGAAAACCATGAAATCTCAAATACTTTTTTGTGATAACTCTTGGCAAAGGCTGTCTTTATAATGGCCGCTACCATATCTATCTGGGTGCGGTAAGGGTTAATTAATCAGTGTTTATAAAGTGTTCTGCAGGCCTTAACTAAAAGAAAAAATGAAGCAGCTTAGAACAGAAGTCATGCACTGGTAAGTAGGTGCAAAATGTTGATATTATATTAAAAGCAAAGACAAGCAAAGGGACTTCTATAACTTCCCCATGACAACTCTTTTCATTACTGCTTGAGGGAGAAGCTAGTTCAGCTTTAAGTACAACTTTCCTTTTGTTATTTCAGTGGGCTACTGCTTACTGCCTCTGTAGCTTTAAATAAATATCAAAGGAGATCCATCTTTTCACTGTCTGAACAATCAGACCTGTTCTAATGCTGACAATCGATATTAATCTTTCTGGATAGAATTGCCATTAAAAATGAATTGTTGGTTAATCTACCACACTTCTAACCTCATTGATCTTGTATCCATGACCTCAAGCAATTGTGACTGAATATAAACCACCAGGACAATGGAATTATAACTCAATTCTATGCACTGCACAGGTGTTCTTTCCCCCCAGATTGAAATCATGTCATCTGTTTTAGGGCTGCTCATGCAAAAAGACTGTGTCTGAACTAACTTATGTGGGCTATTCATAAGCAGCATGCACAGAACTGAAAGTGAGGCTCAGAAAGCCATGAACATAGTGGTTTAGGAAAACTTAAGTCTTGATCTTTATAAAACTTGGCACTTACCACTAATGAACCACGTGTGAGAGAGAGATGAATGATTCCCATTTTATAAAAGAGGAAGCTGAATATCAGATGACTCAGCTTGTTCAGAGTTGCACAATAAATCTGTGGCAGAGCTGAGACTCTAATTCAGATCTCATGTCTCCTAATCCTGTGATGTAATTGCTAGACCAGACTTCCTCTTATCTGCACTTGTCTACTTGAGAAAATTGTACTAGTTTAACAAAAAAACATTTTTTTTATTGAACCAATGCAAAATCCTGTGCTGATGCTCAAAAAGTGTCTACATAATGATTTTGCACTGGTTTAACTAGACAAGTGTAGCGGGGCAGTAACCCCGCTCCTGCCCTGAAGGGCTTAAAACAGCCTTGTGAGAGGGCTGTGGCAGGGAACCAGTAAGCCTGGGCTGATTGGGGAAGCAGCCACAGCTGGCCCTGCCCCAATCAGGCTGCAGCTGGCCCTATAAAGGGGCTGCTAGGCTGCAGCAAAGTCAGTCTCTCTCTAGCCATTGAGAGGGATGGGCCTGGCTGTTGGGAGCTGAGCAGGGTACCTAGACTGGAGCAGGGCTGGGGAGCTCTGGCCTGGAAAACCCCCAGGCTGCAGGCCTTGCTAAAGGCTGGAAAAGGTACTGGGGTTGCAGAGGGCAGCCCAAGGGTAGGCAGAGGCAGCAGGTCCAAACTCTCCTTGCTGATGATGAGTGGCTCTGACACTGCAGTCTGCCCCAATGAGTAGGGGCTAGATGGTGACTGGCCGAAGACTGAGGTGGGGATAGGGGGTTGGGGGTTCTCTGTGGAGACCCAGCAAGACTGTGGGGTACTGCAGGGAGCAGAACACGGAGAAAAGGGGCACCGGGGTCCAGGAGGGACACTGGGGCCAGTGGCAAGGCAAGACACCAGCCTGCAGAGGGTGCTCCTGAGTGGACAGAGCTAATTCCCTGGATGACCAGCAGGAGGTGCCACAGTGGTGAGTCATTGCCCTGCTACACAAGGTTTTTTGTTTTTTGTTTTGTTTTTGTGTTTGTTTTAAACCCATGTACTTGGGTGCAAGTTTGCATGTGGATAAGGCCTAACTTTTTATATGTATTTATTTATTTGGGGGGGGGTGTCTTTTCTCTCATTTTCTTGTTATACTTTAAGGCTGAAAAATTAAAGATTTTAAACAGATTTTACTGGCACAGATCAGGTCAATTAACATGGTTAATATTGTACCTAAAGGTGCTTTTCATGACCACTGGAAGGGCTAAGAAACAGTCTGGTCACCTTTTCTACAAGTATTCTAGTCTGTATTTTTGGATACCTGGGGCTCTTGAAGGAGGAAAAAATGCTATTTTATTGCCATAAGTTGATTGAGTACACTAAATTTTTTTATATCATATGCCTTTTTATATAAATACCTATTTACTGATTGCAACACTAGCATTTGAGGAACATGTTTAACATATCAATGGTGATAAGAGACTTCCATTCTTGTAGCAGAACAAAGGCATGCAGACTAATGGCTTGACTCTGAACACCTGTATCTTTAGACCTAGTGTAGTGCTCATAAGTACACTAGTGAAGTAACAATTTGATTTTTCACTTCTTGGTACTAGCTTTTAAACAACTCTTGATAATGCTCAAAAAAATGGATAACCTCAATTCACTCCATAGCAGACTTTGCTCCTTAGAACTGTGCATTGCACTCTGGCTAAAAGTATAGGGGGAGGAAATCCTAGAGTGTATTTGATGCTGTTGGAAATGGACCAGGCAGGTTCAGATATTTCTACAACTAGATATGGTAGAATTTAGAAGCTTGATGGGATATGGAACAAATCCTTCAAGTCTTTGACATTAGGCCAGGTAACTTACAGACTGTCCCACCTAGAAATATGACAGTTCCCTCTGCTGTGTTCCCAATGAAGAGAAGTGAGGTTTTGATGCTCAATGGGTAATATATGCTAAGTGGACCCTCGAGATGCCAGATTGTAACCAAATCCTACAATTTTTAGATCTCCAACAGGAAAAATCCAGGAAGAAAAACTCCCATGAGCTCAGTGAAGAGGTCTGCCTGAGTGAGGGGTCTTGGATGTGGCCCTAACCTAGCTAAAAGCCAAATGCTGCTGTAAAGGGCCTTGTACCATCTCATTGTGACCCCTCCCCACTGAGAGAAACAAGGAAACATGCACCCCAAACAGCAAAGGTCAACAAGCTGCCCAGCCATCTACATCAGGGATGTAGGAAGCTACTGCCAGAGAGGAGACTCAGTAAAAACTGGAGGAAACATCTAGAGCACAGAAGAGAAAAATCAGATGTTGTCCTCAGACTAATCTCCAGGGTACAGTAGCCATCATGGATGGCCAACTAGAACATTTCACAACATACTTTGCTAATTTAGAGCAACATAGGGACTGTGTGGAGAACCAGCTGCTTAAAACACTCTCATGTTGGTGAGGGGGAAATAAAGCAATAGTCTAAATGACCTCTCAGGGTCTCTTCCAGTCCTTGAATCTATGAAAGCACTTCTGAGAGGCAACAGGCCTCTGAATAACAGCTCTGATTTGAGTGACAAATAGGAGTATATAATATACACCCTCTGGGGTTGAAGATGGAAATGCACCACAGTGTTTGTGTTCAAGCTTGCTTGTTTTTGGCTCTCCTTTCTTCCCTCCCTCCCCCCACCCACTGCCACAAAGTGTCCCACCTGTATTCCAAGGGAATGTAAGTGGAAGGAAAGTCTCACTTTCCCCCAGACCAACCACACCCCAATTTGGGCCAGATCCTCAAATGGTGTAAATCAGTGTTTGTTCTATTGATTTCAGTGGGTTTGAAACCAACTGGAAGTTTGAAAGAAGATTGATAAATGTGAGAGACTAAGGCAGGGGTCGGCAACCTTTCAGAAGTTCTGTGCCGAGTCTTCATTTATTCACTCTAATTTAAGGTTTCGCGTGCCAGTAATACATTTTAATGTTTTTAGAAGGTCTCTTTCTATAAGTCTATCCTATATAACTAAACTATTGTATGTAAAGTAAATACGGTTTTTAAAATGTTTAAGAAGCTTCATTTAAAATTAAATTAAAATGCAGAGCCCCCCGGACTGGTGGCCAGGACCCAGGCAATGTGAGTGCCACTGAAAATCAGCTCGCGTGCTGCCTTTGGCACACATGCCATAGGTTGCCTACCCCTGGAATAAGGGCTTGTCTATGCAGTTCATCTACACCACTGCATGTTTATATGGGGCTACCTTACTGCACACTAGGGAGCTTTTAGTGTATGCAGTAGGGTCCTATATGGGCTAGCTACTATGCAACATGCTAGTGCACACTATAATTTACACCCCTCTAGTGCACATTAACACACCACAGAGACAAGTCCAAAGTGTGTGTGGGGGGGGGGGGGGGAGGGGGGAGAACGGGGAGAGAGAAAGAACTTGTCTAGTGAAAACTGCAAAACAAGACACCATAAACATAGCCCTCAGGTATCTAGTATATTTTTGTTTGGGCTGTAGTCAAAGCCCACTTTTACTAAGTAACCAATTTTAGACCTTGGATGGTGGCTTAAAACAGCTTTTATTGTACATGAAGAGAAGAAAATATTTATTGTGTTCTGGATATGTGTCTATCACAATAGGAAAAAGCTCCTGCTTCATCAGGTATTTAGATTAGAATACTGAAATGCCAGGAAAGAACTATGGGTCAGATCCTCTGCTAGCGCAAACAAACTTACACTGGAGGAACGTGTCTTAAATATTTTGGGACCTAGATTCAACCAACACTTTTCAGATAACACTAGAAAGTAGCACCCCTGGGAAAATCACTGGGAGACTGATTGTTAATCATTTTGAGCAGAGAAACCTTCTTCCTGTGGAATGATGAAAACTGTTGTAGCTGAAGGTTGGCTGTCATTTTTTTGAGATTTTTTTAGTGTCTGCCTGTCTGTCGTTGACAGGGCTTATACTTAAGTTAAAATTTGGAGATGCTATAAAATACAGGGGACATATTGTGGCACTGGCTGAGTTATGACAGGGACATGGATATATCACTAAGTCCATTTATATCCTCATTTGTTTAATTTAAAACTGGCTGGAGAGCTTCCTTTGCTTCCAAAAATGGACACTCCTGTGTCACGTGGATTTTGGGTGTCAAAACAGCTTCTTATTACTGCTCTATCAGGTGCCAAGAGGTGCATACATGGGGCCTGATCCTACAGATGCTTTTGTATGTGTTATCATGTGAGTAGACCCATAAAGTCATTTGGAGGGCTTGCTTGGGACCTTTAGTATAGTGAGCATTAAGCAGCAAAATAAATATTTGCAGAATCAGGCTATTAATTATGCTGTGAACTGGAGCCAAATCCTGTATGCTTGTGTGAGTAAGGCAATCTTATTGAATTCATTTGGGCAAGCAAAAATTGGCATTTAGCCCCCAGTCCTACAATTGCATCTCCATGAATGAGCATAACAATGAAACTTTGTGTAGGTGCAAGGATCCACTCCAGTGGATCCAATTGTAGTAATAGGGCCTTAAAGTGTACAATGTCTGGAAATGTTGTGCAAAAATGCAGCGCCCTTGAATTGTATCACAACTATTAAAGGATAAATCGGCAAGTCATACAAGGAAAACTCAGACTGTACCTATCTGTCTCAGCTCAACAGCCTCTGAAAAACAGGTCCTAAGCAAGCCCTCTTTTTCCACAGGAATAATTTGAATGTGAATGTGTTTTTTTTTTTTAATACAATTAGCATTCCTGAGTCTGTCACTGGAAGCCATCTTGCTTAAAAACAAACAGGTCACTTGATACTGGACCTACAAGAGCATAACCATAAGAATAAGTCTACACAGGTTACATGCTATTGATTTAGCAACATAAAAATGAACTTTACTATGTGATAAACTTTCATGCTATGGTCTTGATCTTGGATTAATGCAGTCTGGCAAGTTCATCATAATCAAAATGAAAGCATGTTACCCAGAAGATCTATCAGCAACACTAACTCGTGACCACTTTAACAACATAAATGTTTGTGGATTTCACCAAGGAGCAGTTGCTTGTGTATGTCTGGAGTAGCCTTGCATCTGGGTGCTGTAATTATAATCTGAAGAGAATTCCATTCTATGAAAATGGGGCCTTTAATTCCCCTATATGTACAATAAATCGTTGTATGCACTTAAAATGTACAAAACATGACTTCAGGGAGCTTGAGAAACAAAGCAGCAAAACTAGGAAGGAAAAGGAAAAATGCAAAGGGTGGGGTTCTAAGAATTGTTCAGTGTTGGCTTAACTTTGTTCCCTTCAAGTAAATGGTAAAATGCCCATTAATTGCACTGTGAGCAGAGCTACCCTAAGGCTTTGATTAATCTGGAAAATGATAGGGATGTTGATGTACTAGATAGTCCTTTCTCACAGAAGAATTACATTTACAGTGGGGCAGTGTGTGTGAGGGAGAATAAAATCTGAAGGGGGTGGGGGGAGAACAGATGCAAACTCTAGTCTACAGAGAGCTGGATCAAGACAAAAATGAACTAAATAAACAAAGATCATACTCCTTCAGGACAGAATAAAGGAATATACATGCAGATAAGTGGAGTCCACAAAAAGAGGTAGAACACTGATCTGTGAGGAATTAGATGTGGCAAATGAGTTGAAAATCAGTCATGGAATAACAACAAGAAGGATTCAGGTTTTTTGAAGTGTGTTAGGTCTGTTTTCTTACACTTTGTTGGTAAAGTAGTGAGATCTGAAATTATTCTGGATTTAACCCCAAGAAATAAACCAACTCAATTACCTGAAAGGAAAGTGGTAAAGCATAGACAACTGTTCATACAAACGAAAGGATTAGAAAAGGGGTAAGAAACAAAATAACTGACAGTATTAGATCGCTTTGTGTTAAGGCAAATTACTATATGTGAGACATAAGACACACAGCAAAGCCGGGGGACACACACACAAGACTTTCTACCAAGTAAAATTCTTGGGTATTTCTTTCAGCCTTTCAAAATCATACTTGCTAGCCCAGAGCAAGTGTTTTTGTTTTGAAATGCTAATAAAACAATCACTTTTAGCTTTCTCCTCAATCATGGATGATGGCGAGTGAGTAGATTTTTGGGGTGGGGCTAGTAAGTTTTCTCTATAATTAGGCAAGACTGCATAAACACCACACTGTAATATAAGCATACACTAACTTAGTGATGGTGTTCATTGTGGGTGTGCCTAGGTGAGATTGTGTTTCACTTATCTTTTCTCTCCCTATTATAATTTGCCAATAAAATCTGTCTTAATTTTAAACCAATCTGATTTAGACCTGGAGTATTATTAATCTGGGGTCAGCTAGTGACAGGCACCTTAGAAACTCCACTTGCAACCAGGGATAAGTGACACATGTGAAATTTGAATGGCAGCACACTTCAGCCTGATAAAAGGCAGCTGTGGAACTCACTGCCATGAGATACCATTGAGGCCAGGAGTTTAGGGGGCATCTTGTGCCTTACTAATTCATAAGAGTAATAAAGAAACTTCCTCTATGGACAGCTAATTATTTATTGAATCTTTCTCTGAAGCAGCTGGTGCTGACCGCTGTCAGAGACTGGGTGCTAGATGGAACACTTAGGGTAAACAGCAAGTGTGAAAAATCAGGACAGGCAGTAGGGGGTAATTGGCACCTATATAAGACAAAGCCCCAAATATCAGAACTGCCTCTATAAAATGAGGACATCTGGTCACCCTAGGAACACTGCTCTGAGCAGGTCTGGCAGCTTCTATGGTCTTGTGTAATTTTGGCCTAGGATAGAGAACAGGGAGTCAGTGGCATGCAGGATGCTTTGATCTCCTTCCCTGAACAATGCTGTAAAGAGAATTCCAAGGGCTGGTGTGGAGATGGGGAGAAACAAATGACCTGAAAAGTTCTAGGTACTGTGACTAAGGTAAAGTGTGTGTTTTAAGAATGTGTTTCCCCAACAATCGCACCTAGATTCAAAATACTGTAACATGCTCAGACTATGTTCTTTAATAGCATTCTCCGTAGCTGTAGCACCTTGGATGGAATTCTCATCCTGACTCACTAACAGAATGTCTACACTGTAGTGTAAACCCGGGATTAATAGAACTCGAGTTAGTAGACTCTGGGTTTGTTAACCTAGGACTTGAGTGTCTATACTCATTTGTAACCCCAGGTTAGGAACTGTTGAACCCCCAACCTGAGAATCCAGCATCTACACTGCATTATGTGGGACTGAGTCCAATCACCCATGTCCCAGACTTCTTAGCACCCTCCCAAAATGTGGCTGCTCTAGCCCTTTGTTCATGGTGCAGTGGGGGGAAATTTGACTGTTCACCAAACTTGACTATCCTGAGCAGTAGTGTAGCTAGGGGGGGGTGCAGAGGAAGCAGCCACTTCCCCTCAGCACATTTTACAAAAGTGGTGCCTTAGTTAGGGGTTACCATGGCACCAGGGGGCGGGGCCCATGTTCTGCTCTGAAGCTTGGCCTGCCAGCCCGGCAAAGAGAGGGCAGTGGCAACAGCGAAGGTTACTGGGCATGCTCAGTTCGGGTGAGCATGCTCAGTACACCCAAAGTCACCCAAAATAGGTAATTGGGAGCAGGAGCTGTTTGTGTCTCGTTACACCGGCGCTGGGCTCCTGCAGTCAAGGGGGGGCCGGCACGGCCAGAGGGAGCCGTGGGGGGGACCGCGGGGGTGGCACGGCACGGCCAGAGGGAGCCATGGGGAGGGGGGCCACGGGGGTGGCACGGCCAGAGGAGCCATGGGGGGGGGGCGCTGCGCGGCTGGAGGAGCCAGCCAAGTGGGGGGGCGCGGAGTGGCCAGAGGAGGACCCAAGGGGGCGTGGCCAGAGGAGGACCCAAGGGGGGGCGCCTTTTTAATGTTTGCTCCCCCTGCTCTCAGAACCTGGCTACGCCACTGATCCGGAGGACAAAGAAAGTCAGCCCTTGGGATTGTGGGATACTCTTGGCAGACTCCGAGCACGAGTCCAGTGGAGCTGTCTATGCTGCAAAGCAATGGGGCTTGAACGTTGGGTCCCAGCTTGACTCAGGCTCGGACTCTCCACCTTTGTGCAGTCCTGGACCCTGGGTTAGCATGATTTTGGTGTAGACAGAAGGGGGGTTAGGCTTGAGTCTGAGTTCGAACCCTGGGCTTACCTTGCAGCATAGACATAGCCCAAGTTAGGCAGATCTACTTAATGCATGTGCTGCAGACAAATGATGTAGGTAAGCTGTAGTGAGCCATTGCTGCAGCATGGTGCACAGGATTTCTGTGCTGCTGGAGGTGCAGTCTTTCAAGTTGTATGTAAATCCAAAGGCTCTGGACAAGTGTGGACATAAATGGCACCTTTTTATGCCAGCTCTGTTAGGATGAAAGACTACTTTGTCAAAAGCTATAGTGCTGGCAATACTTGATATTCATTAGAACTTAACAGTAATCACAGTACTATCAAATATGCCAGGGAAGAGGCTCTGGGAAGATGACCTTTGTGTACTGCCATCTGCAGTGTACATGCTACACACTTTAGCCAGCAAACATCCACATCAACCCTGGAGATGTTTTGCCCTCATGCAAGCAGGAGAAGAGCACCCAAAAGTTCTACTTTAAACTCACTGCACTAGTACATCAATATTTTAGCTGCTTATTTCATTGCTCAAAACTAAGCAGGTGGGTATCCCATTTCTCCGAAAAAGCAGAAATTTGGTCAGTGCAGCGTAACTGTCCGGTTATAGCATGTGCATGTCGCTCCAGTCTGAGTACTCAGGTTAGATCACAATGTTGTGTACATTAGTGTATGCCAGAGACCAGCCCAGGCAGCTGCTGAGGGTCAAGTACACATGTGTTGATCAAAGGTGGTTATTTTGGAATATTTCTTGGATTTCCAGGGTACATTTCTGAAACAGAGGAACATAGTGTCCAGACTACTATGTAATGCAGACTATTTTTGTGTAGCATCCTACATATAAAATGCCTCACTTGAGAGCCAGGTATAATGCATTCACAGAACTGCATTCTGTGGGCCTGAGTTTATTCTCTTCTCCCCCTCCCTCCATTTCTGGTGATGCACGTCAGGAGAAACTACACCAATGTCAATAGTTACAACATGTGAGAGGAAAATCATGTCCTTGACTTCTATACTGGTACAAAGGTGGGATTAAAAACCCACAACAATAGGTGGAGTAGAGGAAAAATTAAAAGAAGGGCAAGTCTTAAGTCATTAAAGATGCAAGCAAGGATTTCTTGCAGGCCAATTACAATGGCGATTGAATAGAAGGAAGCTGTATCAAGCAGCATTTGGAGTCCATCATGGGCTATTGTTTACAGGAAATATTAAGCAGAGACTGAGGCTGATCCAAACACCCTGAAATTAGGGAATGTTCAGATCCAAGCCATTCTCTGAAATGGGCTGAAGCAAAACCCTGGTTCTGATCAGCCCCAAATTTGTGGAAAGTGAATTTGGATCTGAACATGGAACTTATCTTAAAACGAGAGATGAAGCTAATATGAGAAGAGAGAAAGTGATTTAATAGCTCAAAAAGGGCTCCAGATTGGTCAGGTAGCACATTTGAAAGAGCAACCTCTGAAATACACTTCCAACCAATGGATAAATTAGTGAAAATCTGTCCGTGGATAACTCACAACAGAAGACTGGATTAAGTTTACTGAATGAACTGTTTGCCTTCTCTAATGAGCATAATGTATCGTATATGAAAAGGGTGTCAAAGCTTCAAAATGACATTGTTGGGTTAGATTTCAGAAAAAAATGGTCCTATCTATCTATCTATCTAAAATAACAAATGCCTTAGTTATTTCAGCTGTAATAATTGGATTTTTAAAAGTTATGTTAATTTATGGTGTTTTTCACTCTTTTTTTTTTTTCTTCCCCTTGACTTGGACACTAATACACAAGTCAGCATTGTATTGCATTTCTAGTCAATCCTTCAGTCCCTACTCAGTCAATGGGGCTTTTCTCTGACTGCACTGTATTATTTATTATTATTATTTTATTTATTATCAACCTCATTTTTTTCAGATTCTCATGCTATAGGCCAGCAGTATTTCACTATCAGTTGCTTTTTATGGACCTTCTCAGCAAAATGCAATGATTTTGTTACAAGAGAATGGTTATTTAAAAAAAGACTTTCAAAAGTATTTTTTACAAAACTAAATTTTGACTCAAATTTGACATCCTAGTAGCACAACTACAATCTGAGGCTTCAGTATCTTAAAAGCAGAAGCCACCTTCAGTTATCTGAGAACTGCAAAATATCTACAA
Organism: Terrapene triunguis; assembly: GCF_002925995.2. Classification (NCBI taxonomy): domain Eukaryota; kingdom Metazoa; phylum Chordata; order Testudines; family Emydidae; genus Terrapene; species Terrapene triunguis. The sequence continues at coordinate 15,349,257 of NW_020664561.1, read as the reverse complement.
AGACTGCAGCAATAAGGACCTAAAGACTCAGGTTTTGGATGGAAAAAGGCCATTTGCCTTCGAATCAACAAATCAGAGCTGGGGTTTAGCATCAAGTCACTCTGTGTGTCTCTCAAAATGTCTAGTTGTCTTTTAAATTCCATCGCTTGCGCTATCTGCTTCAATGGCTTTTTACTTGGTAAATTATTCCATAGGTTTATTGTTCTTCCAGGGAAATATCTTAGCCCAAATTAAACAGTAACATTCAGAGATGGGAGCCAGCCTCGGAGCAGCATCTAATCCCTGGTGTTTGCACCCTGAAATGCAACTATGTTCTTATTTGCATAGTCCTGGCTGCAGCTTTTCTCATTCACGCAGACCTATCCACTCTCATACTTGTCTCATGCAGGACAGGCTGACTCATGATGAGACTGCATTATCTGACTATGGCTGTGGGCACTGGTTGTCCTAATTTATAATTTCTCTATCATGCTATAAATTTGCATGGCACTTTACTGAGAGAATAAAGACCTAGTCCCTACCCCGAGGATCTTACAATTTAGAGCCCTGACTTTTTTGCAAAGATTTGTCACCTGTACTTAACTTGAAACATATGCATAATCCCATCTAACTCAATGGGTCTGGGTCTACTTATGTATAACTGTGACTGTTTGTTTGGGGGAACAGTCTATTTACAACTTATGATTTTAGGAACTCTGTGTAAGCCCAGTGTGTATTGAATCAGCCATTTGGTGATAAGGACCCTGTCACATATCTCACACCCTGTCTGGAAGCAGCAACAGGGCAATCAAAGAAGTTGTTATATGCAGTGTTGTCATAACTGTGTCAATCCCAGGATATTAGAGAGACAAGGTGGGTGAGGTAATATCTCTTATTGGACCAACTCCTGTTCGGTGAGAGAGACAAGCTTTCAAGCTTACACAGAGGTCTTCTTCTCTGGAACCTCGAAAGCTTGTCTCTCTCACCAACAGAAGTCGGTCCAAATCAAAGAAGTTGTTAACCTGGAATGACTTTGTTTATTATTTGCATTGCATTGGCAAGGCAGATTGGCCAAGCTGAAGGAAAATGGCTCTTCTTCCCAGGTTTGTGTGGTGGGGTTTTTTTTTTGTTTTTGTTTTTGTTTTTTGTTTTTTAAGGTAGAGGGATGAGAGCAGTAGAAATTCCCCAGAAGAAAAGGAACAAAGAATCAAGGTGTTAGAACTGGCTTTTAGAAACAGACTCTGTGAGGTTTAGGGAACACAAAGGGACTGTTCTCTGAGCCAGGGGAACCTGCTGACTGGGTTGAACAAAGTATGGGAAGCTTGTTGCAGCGGCAGGGCAGGAGGAGAGGAGGGTCTTGGAATCTTGAAAATTACTGACTGAAACCCAGTGGGCTCTTAGATCAGTAAGGGCAGTGGCGGGAGGGTTTTGCCATATAGATTCTGTTATTTGTATGGGCTCTGTAAGTCTCTCCCTGTGCTTTCTCTTGGAATAAAGTTGTGTGTATTTTAATAAGTTACTCCTCAAAGCCTCTGAGTTCCTTGATGTAATTGCCATGTGTTCCCGAACAGTTAAATTGTAACCTTTAGTACCCATGAAGGTGGAGCTCTGGGAAAGGCTGTGTGTGTAAGCTGCTTGGGAAAGGGAGTTCTGCACTGGTCTTGGGGCCCAGGACAGCTGTACCACAGGGTCCCACTTCTGAGAGGGGGTGCTAGACAGGAAATCTGGCCCCTGGGAGTGAGCCTGAGAGGCCACAGCCAGTGCCTGGATACTGCTCAGACTCAGTGGGCGTAGAGGCATGCAGGATCTAATGGTTGGGTCCCAATAGCAGCCTTGTCAGCATCCAGCTTGAGAAGCTCCACCAGGTCTGTCACAGTCAATCACATGTATAACTTTTTGCAGGATCAGGGCATATACAATCCAATTGGTTGGTGCATCGCTCTGACCTCCTTAAGCTAAATAGGTGGATGAGGGTTTGGGTAGTGGGGGTAGAAAAATACTGTCTGGGTCAGGGCAGGGAGGGAAAGAGGGAGAGGCTGGAGAATAAGGTGGTGACTTTTACAATCATGTTTAAAAGGGGCTGTCTAAAAGGACAGGTTGGGAGTTAAAAACAAACAAACTCCCAAAGGGCCCAATTGTGCAGCCACAGTAGAGGGCTGGAAGTTTGGTTGTTGACTTGAATGGGAGCAGAATTGGGCCTTAAAGTGGGAACTGCTCAATATCACAAATGTAGTACAAAATGGGTGCTGGGGCACAATCCCCTGCAGAAAGGGCAGCTGAGCTTCTGGGACTAGAAAGGGATCATCAGAAGATTGGGGGGTGGGAGGGTGGAAGGAGAGACAGAATAAGTGAACATCTCTTCCATCTTATTCTGAATATATTTCAGGGTTGTGGCCTTGGTTCTGGTATCTTCTCTTTTCACTAGGGGCTATTTTTCATAGCTCAAAACTCTATATGAGCCACACTCCTACAGCAGTAAGCCACACAAGGGCTTGAGTTAGGAAGCCACTAATGTGCTGCTTGGGGGCCTGAACTCATTAGGCTGAATACACCCAAGTAACATGCTAATATTAAGCCTGTTGAGGCTTATTGCTATATTAGGATTTTAAATGACATTAATCTTTTGTTCCAGTTCCTCTTTCTGCTTCATTTACTGTAGCAGTCTGCACAAGAATCCTGTATTCAGCCCTCTAAAGTGTTCTCATTTTACCCCTCACCATAAAACATTTGAAACGCTTTGCATGAAAGATACTATGTTTTAAAAAAATTGAATATTGAGGTACCTGATAACACACTCAGCTATCCTTTGAGGTTGTGCTGATCTGTAATTCAGGGCTGTATAACCCTAACAAACTGCAGGCTTTTAAAAGGGCTTTTTCCTTCATACTACATAAAATTCTGTTGTCATAGTTACTGTCCTGGGAGAAAGATGTCGTGCCAAAGGTAAAATTGGCTTTGGTAAGTAGTGGGAACATGCCCAGAGGGTAGACAGATGCCTCACTGTTGTACTTGATTAAGTTTTCTGAGTTGTGCCTTGATCTAGTTATGTCAGTGCTAGAAAAGTTGTTAATGTGTAGTAATCTCGAGGTGAAACCAATACTGATGGATATTTTTGATAAATATGGGATATAACCAATCCCCCTCTCTGAGAGTCTCTGTCCATGGCCATCATAATAGCAACTCCTCTCCCCAAAACTGACTCGTCTGATTTTCAGGAATCTGTTCCCTCTCTGTTTTCATGCTTATTATGGGGTATGCAAAGCCCTGCTTTTCATTTGCTCACTGCTATGGTGTCTGAGGCTACAGCCACCAAACAGATGAAAAACTGCTCATCTCCTCCAGTTACTGAGCATGCCGGGCCCAGGCTAGTCTTCCCAGGAAGCACTGTTGACTCATTTTAAGTGGGTGACAAGTCACCATACATAAGGCAAAATCCTTATGATTCAAGCCGTTGATTAGGCTTCACAAAATAGGTTGAGGTGCCAAGGAGAAATATGGCCAATGAAGGCCCCCAAAGGATGCTTTTGCTGGATGTGTGGTAGCAATGTCAGGACATTCAATGAAGAGTCTAGGATAAGCACCTCTGGCAACTGTCCAATATAGTGTCTCAAAATCAGTGGTAGAAGCCCCATTACTTGACATATTTAAGACAAATCTGGACAAACCATTAGCAAATGTCCAACAGGGAACAAACCCTTCACTGACAGATGTTTAGATTTAGAGAAATACTAAAGCAGGGCATCTATTGATAACTTAAAAATACATCCTAAATTATGCAGTTGCACTTAACATAACTCGCTATCAGAAAGCCTGGTAACTCAAAACTCCAGCCATTCCCCACTTTTACAATCCCTTAACTCTTCCCCTTTTCAAATGCACAGTGGCCTAACATGTCTTTCAGATTTAGATTCTATTATCCCCATTGCTCTATCTAAAGTACTTACAAGGCCCCATTACTATCGTATCTGAGTGCCCCACAATCTCCAATGCATTTTTCCTCTCAATATCCCCAGGGCAGTGCTATTATCCCCATTTTAGAGGTGGGAAACTGAGGCATAGAGACACTGTGACTTGCCCAAGGGCACACAGGAAGCCTGGGATGCTGTTGTGAATTGAATCTAGTGTTCCTGAGTCTCAGACTAGCGCCCTAATCACTGAACTAACCTTCGTCTTCTCCCAATTGGAATTATAAAGGCATGGAATGAAAGGGCCTATGCATTTTAATAATGAAATTGAGGGAAAAGTTGACTGAAGTCCTGTCTTCCAAGCAGCTACCATACTGACCATCTGCTAGGAAAAGGCCACTACTGTAAGCAAAACACTGTATCCCTGGCAACTTAGGGCAGGTTTTAACACACGAAAAAGGCCATGCTCACAATCTACTTTCTGTAGGGCTAATTTTGTTTTGTACAATGTATGTTTAATTTTCTTATACACACTTATGGTTTTTAATGATTAATGCAGGTGGTGTTTCCAGGCAGTTAATAACCAAACTGAAGGGGCCCTGGTGTAAGTGAGGGTCCTTAACCCAGCTGCTTATCACCTGACAGCATGCCATCTCCTTTGGTCATGATTGCTTAAATATGCCTCTCTGTGTGCCTGAGGCATGACCCCAGCACACTCTAGAAGGGATTGATCAACTCCCAGGGAAATCCAATGGAAAGAATCCCAGGGACTTCAATGGGAATTGGATCAAGTTGGTCCAGGGCTATGCATGGGCTATCTGAATTCAAACAGGCATGGTCCAATGAATTAAGCATGGGACCAAGTGCTGGAATCTTCTGAGTTCTTATCCTGGCTCTGAAACCAATTAATCATCTGTTTCCATAGACAAGTCTCTGGCCCTCTGTGTCTGTTTTCCATCTGTAAAATGGGACTGTTGTGAGGACTAATTCGATAATGTGTGTAATGTGCTTTGAACATAAGAGCTATACACATGCTAAGTATTCTCCTAACTAGGGTAATGCCACCATGCAAGAATGTAACTATCAGCAACACCACCAGGCACTGTAGCTGAAAATGAGGGATTGCCTGAGACCATCATGGTGAATACTAACAATAGACTAAGGGCTGGTTTAAATAAAAACAAAGCAGAGCTCCTGCATCCAGTGAAGGGGTGGGTGTGTGTGTGTGTGTGTGTGTGTGTGTGTGTGTGTGTGCGCACGCGCACATGTGGGAGTGTGTGAATCAAAATATCATGGCTAGGGTAAACCCCTTTGATTGTGTCTGTCTGGCAACATTGAGCAAGATGATAGAGGACGGCCAGAGGGCCTTGACAAGTTTAATAGGGAGGAGGGTTGCAGTTATTGTATATCCATCTGAAGGGTGTAAACACAAAAGAGCTGCATGGAACTACACTGAGGAATCATGGGATGAAGTTAAGCAAAGGGAAATGGGAACCCCATTGTTAGTCACACTTAAAACCGGACTGGACAAAACACTATATGGAACAATCCTGCATTGACAAGGAGATAGTGTAAATAAGTAAATCAAAAGGCCTGAAGGATTACCCAATCCATCTAAGCTTATCTACACTACACTACACTACCAGGCTTATTCATACGAGGGTGTGAATAGCAGTGCTTACCAAAGTGCTGCGCTGTAACTACCCTATCCAGATGCTGTGGGCTAGAACTAAAAGGTTTCTAGTTTGTGTTAACGTAGTTCTCTTCAAACAGGACTACATTTAGTGCAAACTAGGAACTTTTTAGTTCATGCCTACAGTGTCTGAACGGGGGAGTTGCAGTGCAGCACTTTTTGGTATGCACTGCTATTTGCATCCATGTAGTCTGAACTGTGAGCCAGTGTAGATGTAGCCAAAGACAGCACAGTGTGTAGTAGAATGATTGGATAAATTCTGCTGAATATCTGCAATATCCAAATGTTGTATCAACCAGGCAAGATATTAACAAACTTCAACAGAACTTTATTTACAATGGAAATCTCTTTACCAAGCTGTGGCTGCACACTCTGTAACTCTCCCAGCCTCCTCAACTCCTCCCCCCTCCTTCCTGTTTCCTGTCCTTTCAGACTCCCAACAGCCAGTGCTCCCAGTTCTAATAATCACATGCAGCATCTAAACACCACACCAAACCACACAGAAGTCATACACTACTGACAGCAATTGACTATCCTGAGAAAATCTTTCAGTGGCATTTTGTGGCTTTTGAGTACATCTCGCTTTTAAGCATAATGTTGGGCCTGATCCGGCTTCCTTTAAAATTGAGAAGTTTTGCAATGGAGTTGGGCTCCTTCTGATATCTCCTTGTTGACTTAGTTTTTAGGTTGGACTGAAGTTAGGAAGAGTTGCCATCACTTCCAGATTAAGGCAGCATAGGGCTGTTTATCCATGTATTAGTACAATAATGCTGTTGAAAACTGGAGGTAGATCAGCTTCATTAGCATGAAGTGCCATTTACAAAAATAGAAGTCTTTAAATATCTCTGCAGAGGGAGCTAAATTCAGTAGTAACAACAGATTGGCCCCCCCAAAGCACAGCAGTTCGTTTTCCAAGAAAAGAGAAAGTAAATGCAGCAAAAGCAGAGGATCAGTTCCTCAGTCAGGGCAATGCATTGCTACGTGGGCGTGAAAGTGAACAACAGTGGGAACACTGCCCCCATAGGGAACGGAGGGGAAACTGGATTTAGGGACTGCCAATGCCCTTACCTGGAGCATGCTAGCTGCTAGCATGAATTATAGAAGTAGAAGAGCTGGTCAAACAATGAAACCCTATTTCTGTCTCCCCTCCCCCAAAATATCTAAATTTCAGTTTTTCATTTAACTCCTTTTTCCAAATCATTTCCCTAATTCCCACCACCCCAAATCTAATCAAATACGATTGAAAACATTATGGATTTATTTTTCCTGAAAACAGTTTTTGTTAAACAAACTGAATTTTGATGCTTTTTTTTTAATGTACAATTTTTTTTATGAAACTTCACTTTTAAAAATGGTCAATTTTTATTCATTTAAAAAAAACTAACTTGAAAAATTGTGACCAGCTTTAACAAACTATTAAGGGCCAATCCTAGTCCCATTGACATCAGTGGATGTGAGTTTAGGTGGCAAGGGGAAAATGGTAGCCCAGCATGAAGAGAGGGAGGGGAATGGCTTGCAACATTGCCCCGAGTAGCCTATCGTTATGTCCTTCACCAAAATGGGAGTGGCAAAGCAATTCAAATAACCAAGTTCCTCTCACATCGCTAAGTCTGACTTGACCAAGGGTTTAATGCTAGGAGAAGAACTGAACTCTTCATCTAGCTTTACCCAAACAGGAAGTCTAATTTCAGTTACCAGACTGAAGACTTTCATATGGTTGCATCAGGCACTTGATTATTTTAGTCTGGGGCAAAGTACATTATGAAAGATGACTAGATAATCATTTGTTTCAGCAATAATTTAGATGCTGGCAAACTCTTCCATAATTTTGGAAGACTTTTGCTAATCACCCCTGTATTGAAATGGGAGACAACGCTAAATGGAGGAATAAAGGATTTCCTGTCTTAACATTCTAAAGATAAGAATGTACTATGAATTGGAATTCTGTAACATCAGACTCTGGTTAAAAGAGACAAGAGAACAGTTATAAGGTTAAACAGTTTTATTATAGGCAGAGTTGGTATTGTTGCCCATGGTAATGATTCCCCAACACTTCCCATTATAGGACCCTGTTCAGCTGCATATAGCTTTGCGAGACATTAACTGATTGGACTGGAATGTTCCATGTCAGGTGTCTGCCTCAGGCTGAACTTTTTTGGCAAGTTTTTCAGCTAAAAAGGCTCAGACATATCTGAGAACAAGAGGAGGGGGGAAATAAGGTGGTTTTCTTTGTTTGTTTGTTTTTTTGGTCCATATTAAATTCCTAAAACACTTGCATTTGGAAACTCTGAAGTGCCTCTAAGTTTTGGAGCAGGGACTTGAATTTTGGCAGGGGAGGGTCACGCTGGTATCAGCATTTGCCTTTTGCCATAGTTGAAAAATTCTCCTAGATGTGACTCAAAAATCTCAATTCGTACATGCTAAGTGAAGAATTTGGCAGCTACATTATCAGAAGATTGAGGGTATGTCTACACTACGAAATTAGATCGAATTAATAGAAGCCGGTTTTATAGAAATCGGTTGTATACAGCCGATTTTGTGTGTCCCCACATAAAATGCTCTAAGTGCTCTAGTCGGTGGACCGCGTCCACAGTACCGAGGCTAGCGTCGACTTCCGGAGCATTGCACTATGGGTAGCTATCCCACAGTTCCCGCAGTCTCTGCCGCCCATTGGAATTCTGGGTTGAGATCCCAATGCCCGAATGATGCAAAACAGTGTCACGGGGGGTTCTGGGTACATGTCGTCAGGCCCCTCCCCCTCCGTCAGAGCAACGGCAGACAATAGATTCGCGCCTTTTTACCTGGGTTACCTGTGCAGACAACATACCACGGCAAGCATGGAGCCCGCTCAGCTCAGCTCACCGTCACCATATGTCATCTGGGTGCCGGCAGACGTGGGACTGCATTGCTA